>NW_028318656.1:3600000-3912500 GCF_062004578.1 Staurois parvus | reverse complement strand
CCCTGGTCCAGATCTGGGAGGAAATCCCCCAGGACATTAGGAGCATGCCCCGACATTGTCAGGCATGCATACAAGCATGTGGTGGTTTTAGTAAGAGGAATAATGCCTCATCTTTGTTTTTAGCAGGAGGAATAATACCCCATTGTTGCTTTTAGCGGGAGGAATAATACCCCATTGTTGCTTTTAGCGGGAGGAATAATGCCCCATTGTTGGCTTTCAGGGCAGGAATAGTGCCCTATCACTGGTGTCTCTTGGGGAAATAGTGCTCCATCATTGGTGCCTGTCGGAGGAATAATCCCCCATAACTGGTCTTAGTGGATGGAAGGGTGCCCCAAGGGCCAGATAAAGGCAAGCAAAGGGCCACAACCGGCCCGTGGGCATCAGTTTGGAGAGCACTGTTGTACAATACATACTCCTTAACCATGACAAATACAAATGCTGCATCATATACACAACATAATCCTGACCTCTGCACTGTACACTAACACTGTATTATCCAACAGTTGTATTTGTTACGTAGTCCCAACTACTGTGCCTGAGCTTGTGTTAAAGAAGAACTGCACTAAAGTGTTACCTCTGTCTACACCGGGTGTACAGGGACGTATATGTAATGTAAGGATTTCTTGGGCCAGTGTAGTAGATGGGCTGCTGCTCCTTCCAGTGTTCCTCTCAGACTCAGTCCCTTACTGCAAGCCGGCAGATATAGAGTTTTAATATTCAAGATAGATAAGGTTATCTCTCAATACATTTTAGTATATATTTTAAATGAGTTTTAATTACATAAATTCAATTTCAATAGATTAATATTATTATAACATAAAACTGGTTAGAGTATTAATTATTGTACTGACATTGTTCATTTAGGGTATGTAATATTTGTTAGAGGGTAGATTGTTTATGATAAAGTTGGATAACATGAGATTTTTAAATATGTATGCTATATATATATGTACATGATTTTAAATGTTTGTCAATTTATGTTGGTTTTAGTGGGATTAGTGGTGCCAGGTCCTTATCTGCCTATACTAAGTGACATCAATAGTCAGAGTACATTTAGTTTATTCTACAATAGCGTCTATGATAGTAAATGACACTTGAAAGATGGCCGCGCACATGCGGACTCCGGGAAAATGGCGCCTGTATAGCCTATATAAAGAGCATGGTGAGGTGGCGTCCAATTGATTACCCCTGAGGAAGCCACGTGACCCTGTGGCGTATTGCGTAGGGGAAGGGCTCTGACGCCACGATGCCATTGTGAGATACGGCGAGTACAGACAGTGGACCTGGTACAACACACTGCTTACTATTGGATTGTTACATGTGAGTGCGCATTATACAAAATAAAGCTACATTGTTTATAAAGGATAAGGCACTATTATTATTTCCTCTTGCATGATACGGCAATATACCGAGAGGTGGAGTCAGCTATTAGATCCGCACAGTAAGAGGGAAATCCTTTTCCCCCATCCACCCACTAAGGCAGAGCGGGTTTGGAGAGGAGAGAGGGAGACCCCCAGTGGGAGAAAGCTGGTACTACAACATATCCATCTCCAGGAGGATTATATCTGCTCTATATGGAAAATACCACCTAGTCCTATAAAGGACAAAAAGCGTTATTAGCCACACAATTAGTTTGGCTAATACAGGAGGTGAGCGCACACCTATTATTTCACACTGAGAGTGTATCATGGCACCGTATTTCACATCGATTAAAATTGCAAGCACAGAGTGGACTATTATATGATTTTTGAAATGCACTTTGCACAGTTTTGCACTGTTTGAAGCACTTTTTCAGCACGTTTTGTTTACTGTGTTTTAATCAATTTTGTATATTATATGGTGATATGGTTTAGTAATTCAGATGCACATTGTAGAGCGCGACATATATGATTATAAAAAAAAAAAAAAGGACCCAAATGGGCTATCTGTAAAAGAAGAAAATGACATGGACTGGGAGTGTTGAGCTGAATCTGGGCACAGTTTTCGGGGGAAAAAAAAGGATGTCAGAATTGGCAGCACAGAGGTAAAGGTAACTAAGGCATTACACAAAAAAGACAGCAGACCCTTCTAGATTGTATTTATTTTTATTTTGTTTTTATGCAAATAATAAAAAAGGACAAAACTAGAAATAGATTAAAATAAATTATCATTTTTTTTTTTCTTTTCAGGTGGCATTTGGGACCTTCACACATATAAACCATCTCCATGTATCACAGGCCATATCAACAAAGCGGTCTTTAGTGTTGTAGATGTAACATTTTCCAGGATCCCTGTATGGAGCCAAAGAGACAGAGAGTCATTCCATCGCTAAGCTCACCACACGTGTCACAATCTGATTGTACAATCT
The DNA here is from genome assembly GCF_062004578.1 of Staurois parvus. NCBI lineage: Eukaryota > Metazoa > Chordata > Amphibia > Anura > Ranidae > Staurois > Staurois parvus. The sequence continues at coordinate 3,910,153 of NW_028318656.1, read as the reverse complement.
CCTTTGGATCTGCAAGAAGTATATAGTACAAGGACCTGTCTGATTTGGGCAAAATTAATTAGCTAGATCCCCATATTACACACTACAGAGATTGTATGGCTGGGCTAAACAAATCCCAGGCGTCAGGTCGCCATGGTCACTAGAAATTGCGTCCTGGCGCTTGGGTTCACACACTGCCTCCCAGGCACGTCCCATTGACTTCAATGCAAAATCACATCCCATTGACTTCAATGTCTAATCATGTCCTATTAACTTCAATGCAAAGTCATGTCCCATTGACTTCACTGCAAAATCACGTTCCATTGATTTCTATGCAAAATCGCATCCCATTGACTTCAATGCAAAATCACATCCCATTAACTTCAATGCAAAATCACATCCCATTAACTTCAATGCCTAATCATGTCCTATTAACTTCAATGCAAAGTCAAGTCCCACTGACTTCACTGCAAAATCACATCCCATTGATTTCAATGCCTAATCATGTCCTATTAACTTCAATGCAAAGTCATGTCCCATTGACTTCAACTTATTTAATTATTTCAGGTACTTTTATAGTGCTGTCAATTAACACGATGCTTTACATATATATTGTACATTCACATCAGTCCCTGACCCTCAAGGGGCGTACAATCTAAGGTCCCTAACTTTACATTCATACACATACTAGGGACAATTTAAACAGGAGCCAATTAACCTACCAGTATGTCTTTGGAGTGTGGAAGGAAACAGGAGTAACCGGAGGAAACCCACACAGGCAGAACATGCAAACTCCAGGCAGGAGGTGTTGTGGCTGGGATTTGAACCCATGACCCTAGTACTGCCAGTAGAAAGTACTAACCATTTAGCCCCTGTCACATCACATTGATGACAACACTTAATCGTGTCCTAATGACTTCAATACAAAGTCACATCCCATTGACTTCACTGCAAAATAGTGTTCCATTTATTTCAAAGCAAAATCGCATCCCACTGACTTCAATGCAGAATCGTGTCCCATTCATTTCAATGCAAAATTGCTTCCCATTGACTTCAATAAAAACCTCTTGTCTATAGCAATCCTGTGCGAATGCTTATCTCCACACGCCACTCTACTCTTACTTGTGAGTCTGGAACGCATCGCTACAAACTCGCACAGGACCCTTTTCATCGTGGCACTCAAAATGCAATGCGTGTGGATCGCATCTGTGTGAACCACCTCAATAGGAACACACAATATCTACCCTGTCATGCGAATCTGTGAGTTTGAAAACGCATGCAGAATCACATATGTGTGAACCAGGGCGGCTACATTCATACATGGGCATTTTGGGATCGCAGCACAATCGCTTTGGTGCAATTTTGACATGATTGTCGCGTGGCAAATTGCATCACGTGAAGCTTGGCGCCCAAAAGTTACTTTGCCCCAGGTGCTGACAACCCACGCTACGCTAAAAAAAAACTGGCTCCTATCTTTTTTAGCTGGCTCCTGGAGTCAAAGCAAAGTTGTCAAGCACTGGTGTATGGAGAGATTGTAACGTGTATGGTGACCCTACACTGGTACATTACATATTACAGAAGCACAAACATTTCTATACATATCAAATCTCACAGCTGCTCAACTCCTTCCTGCCTAACGCTGGCATCCTTTTCAGTGTGCCGTTATGTCCTGGGTGTGGGAAGGCCTGTCCAGCCACTGCGATTGGCTGTCACAGTGGTCACATGATTGGGGGACAGTCCCGATCCCCAGGAAAGAGACCAAGCTGTCAAGAACACTGTGTTGGGAGCATGCAGGACGCTCCCAGCACAGAAACCTCTGCTGCTCATGGGCACACATGTGCGGCATATGGGGAAAAGTCCTGGAAACTCAGCACAGGGATGGTGGGAACCCCTCATAATGGACACAGCAGGTATACAGACCCGGGAACCCAGCTCAGGGATGGTGGGAACCCCTCATAATGGGCGCAGCGGGTGTACAGACCCGGGAACTCAGCTCAGGGATGGTGGGAAGCCTTCATAATGGGCACAGCGGGTGTACAGACCCAGGAACTCAGCTCAGGGATGGTGGGAACCCCTCATAATGGGTACAGCGGGTGTACAGACCCGGGGACTCAGCACAGGGATGGTGGGAACCCCTCATAATGGGCACGGCAGGTGTGCAGACCTGTGAACACAGCACAGGGATGGTGGGAACTCCTTATAATGGGAAACGCGTGAGTACAGACCGGGAACTCGGCACGGGGATGGTGGGAACCCTTCATAATAGGCACAGTGGGTGTACAGACCCAGGAACTCAGCACAGGGATGGTGGGAACCCCTCATAAAGGGCACAGCAGGTGTACAGACCCGGGAACTCAGCACAGGGATGGTGGGAACCCCTCATAATGGGCACAGCAGGTGTACAGACCCGGGAACAGAGCACAGAGATGGTAGGAATACCTCATAATGGCACAGCAGGGGTACAGACCCGGGAATCCCACCAATAGAATCAGACAGAAGAGACTGTACAAGGGGGTTAATTCTCTAGGATTCACCAAAGATATATTACCCAATATCAGTTTTGGGTGGATTGACCCTTTAAAATTCCGCATGTCCTATAGGAACATGCACATTAATATTATTAACATTTCATCATTCTGATCTGTGTCTGCTGTACCATGTACTTGTAAGAAAATGTCTCCTGTTCTCTTGCTATTGCTTCATTTGTGTGAAATCCCTGGTGTTCCTGCCAGTCCTTCTGCTTTCCAGTTTAAAAAAACTGACCACATTAGGCAAGAGTGCACAGTGCTGGGAACTCAATGTGCTCTCCACCAATGATCAGAATGGTCAGGACACATCCTCCCCCACTCCTGCACACCCATTTACTGGAAAGATTAGTGTTCTACTGTTTCTCCTCCCCCAGCTCTTATGCTGCTGAGAACAGAGGGAATCTGATCACTATCAAAGGGTATTTATAATGTTTTTTATATCTATAAACAAATGTTTTGCCTTTCATTTTTATTTTAAACTGAATGGGCTGCTTTACAAGGTGAGGGTTTATATATACTTTAATTATTAGAAAGGTTTATGAGATGGCAAGTTACCTGTTGTCATTCTTAATGGCCCAGAAATCCTCCCGCTCTGTAATACAATGGCCAACAGTCTGGGAAAACATCAAAATGGATTAATGACAATGAATTAATTCATCTGGTGACATCAGAGATATACAGAGCACAATTTTCTCTTATTCTAAAATGTAGTCATACTTGTAAGCCTCAATCATCACTTTCACTATAAACACTCAACTTTAAGAGAGCTAATTTTCCAAGGCTGAGAGCTGCTCTCCAAGTCTTAGACTGGAAGGGAATATTGGCATTGATGAACACAACACAGAAATGGGAGTTCTTCAAAAAGACTGTATGTGAACACACTGCAAAATATATTCCCATGGGCAACAAGTTTAAAAGGCTAAAAATCAAACCTATGTGGCTTACGCCCAAAGTTAAAAAGACTATAAATAATAAGAAGAGATCCTTTATTAAATATAAAAATGAAGGCACACTATCATCGGTTAAACATTACAAAGAATATAACAGAATATGCAAAAAGGAAATAAAGGCCGCAAAAATTGAAAACGAAAGACAGATTGCAAAAGATAGCACAACCAACCTGTCAAGGATTTGTCAACAATCACCCTGTCACGTGTCCACCACATGCCACGCCCACAGCGACGAGCTAACCGTGACGCACGCGTGCGGCCGCGACAGGGTGGTAAAGAGGGGGAATAAAGGGATTTACACTTGAATATCTCAAACCGTATATAAGATCAGCCGTGATACCTTTTCACAGCCCGCACTACCTCTGGCCACCATCGGATGGAGACTCCACTCCAATCCAGCTGGTCGACCACACACTGGCAGATACGATCTTACATACAACCTGGTGCCCTGATTAGAGTTGAGGACCAGCTTAGTAATCACACACCCTTCTAAGGTTCCTTCAGCTATCCTAGCTTGAACCCCGGTGTTGATAACCCTTCCACTGTCCACACACCCCCACACCAGACGCACCAAAAAGGTAGCCTGCCACCACCCAACAGTTTATCTGCAGAACGGTCTGTTGAGACACCACACACACACAGATCTCCGTCTGGCAGATCTGTTACCTTTGCAATCTGCGTGCAATCTGCCCACTCACAGTGCAGTTGCATACAAATTGGCAATGAGCTTAACCGAGCGTTTTAAAGGCACTAAAATATAATACAATCTAATCTCTCCGATCTAGTCTCTCCGAAGATATGAGCACGTGCTTAAATACAAAGAAGTTCACTAATTAATTTTAAGATTTAATTTCCCAAAGTGGGCAGTGCATAAAATATGTACAAAAGATACAAAGTTACAGAAATACAAAAGATATAAGAAGACACACAAATGACTAATTACTGTAAAATAAAAAGGGAATAAAAAGACAGAATAACACTTTAGCAATCCACTGGTCAATCGAACCAGCTCCGTACGGATCACCAATGTCCAAATGTCCGTGTACTCAATTTATTGGGATTAGGACATGGGCGGGACATTAGTCTTCGGCCAATTGACCCTGGGGGAGGTGGTCCTGACCTGCCCACAAGAGGTACTGTTTATGGACGTGCCCAAGTTCAATTGGGCCAAGACTGGCCTGAACACCAAGTCGGGGATTGGATATCTGACACCAGCGCGACAGCCCGATCGCAACAGTACCAAACACCATCTGACTGTCGCACCCCCGCGTCATCTAATCATTCCATGCATTTTCCCGGCTTTCTCTCCAAGCCACAAATATGATTCTTATATGCAAATGTAGCGCACAGCAGGCCCTGCGCAACAGAAGCATTTCCATCTCTCTCCGACTAATATTTCAGCATTTATAAGAGATTAAACGTACCCCTTTTATGAACGCCTAAACCTAGCCATCCTGTCTAGTGTAACAAGTCCCTAAACAGGTTTTCCCAGCAGGTGATCATCTCATTAACACAAAGGTATGACATCCAGGAGGCGGGGCTTTAGACTAATTAACGCTAATTGATGCTAATTGATGACTGAGTCTGTAAGGCCTATTGAGTAATTGTGTATACATACACATCTGTATCCCAGATCAATTGATGACCCCTTGTTTGTACATCTATTCATATCCCTACTGCCCAGGGGCTCAATATACATCCTTAATTTCCAGACTGTTCCTGAACACACCTTTGTAATGAAAGGGCCTGACATAATCTAATCTACTCAACCTGTTATGGCTATGATTCCATATTTTCACTCAAATCTTACATGTCCGTTACAATAAATTTTACATGTCCGTTACACAACCCCAAAAATTTTTTCAAATATATTAATAGTAAAAAGGTCCGGTCCGAGCATGTAGGCCCTTTACAGAATCATCTAGAGGAGGTGACTGGGGACAAAGGGAAGGCAAATTTATTTAATACCTTCTTCAGCTCTGTGTATACAAAGGAGCATGGGGAAGCTCTTGTCCATAATGGGCGTGGTACTGACACAGCTCCAGATGATTCACATTGGCTCACAATTGATATGATCCAAAAAATATTGACAGAATAAAGGTGAATAAAGCCCCTGGACCAGATGGCATACACCCACGGGGGCGTTAAAGAATTGAGCTCTGTCATTTCAAAGCCATTGTTTCTAATTTTTAGGGATTCTTTAATGACTGGCATAGTATCACTGGATTTGCGTAAGGCCAATGTGGTGCCAATATTTAAAAAGGGGTCAAAATCTTTACCAAGTAATTATAGAGCTGTTAGTGTAACTTCTATAGTTTGGAAGATACTGGAGAGTTTAATAAAAGACCACATAGATGAGTTCTTGCTGGAAAAAAAATATTTTAAGCAACAGACAGCGTGGATTCATGAAAGACAGAAGTTGTCAAACAAATCTGATTTCTTTTTATGAGGAGGTGAGCAAAACCTTGGACAGAGGGGTGGTGGTGGATGTAGTATACTTCGACAGGGGTGGCGGTGAACATGGTATACTTGGACAGAGGGGCGGCTGTGGACATGGTATACTTGGACAGAGGGGTGGCTGTCGATGTGGTATACTTGGACAGAGGGGCGGCTGTGGACGTGGTATAATTGGACAGAGGGGTGGCTGTGGACATGGTATACTTGGACAGAGGGGTGGCTGTGGATGTGGTATACTTGGACAGAGGGGCGGCTGTGGACGTGGTATACTTGGACAGAGGGGTGGCGGTGGATGTGGTATACTTGGACAGAGGGGTGGCTGTGGATGTGGTATACTTGGACAGAGGGGCGGCTGTGGACGTGGTATACTTGGACAGAGGGGTGGCTGTCAATGTGGTATACTTGGACAGAGGGGCGGCTGTGGACCTGGTATAATTGGACGGAGGGGTGGCTGTGGACATGGTATACTTGGACAGAGGGGTGGCTGTGGATGTGGTATACTTGGACAGAGGGGTGGCTGTGGATGTGGTATACTTGGACAGAGGGGTGGCTGTGGATGTGGTATACTTGAACAGAGGGGTGGCTGTGGACGTGGTATACTTGGACAGAGGGGTGGCTGTGTACGTGGTATACTTGAACAGAGGTGTGGCTGTGGACATGGTATACTTGGAAAATACTTAAACAATAAGAGATATAATTGGGGAATTATATCAACTGGAACAATTGCATAAAAAGAAAATGGTAAAAGACATACAACAGAAAATAATCCAAAAAAGAGATAAACCAAAAAAAAAACAAATGAGGAGAAAGAATAAAGAACTAGAAAAAGGCAGATATACTTACAGGAAGCGAGACTACCGAGAGTGGAAGAAAAAGGTTTAGTAGCGTTAGAAAAACCGATAACGCAGGAAGAAATTCAAGCAGCACTGAAGAGTACAGCAGCAGGGAGGTGTCCTGGACCAGCTGGTTATACAGTGAGATATTATAAGAAATTTAAAGAACAATTAGTACTAAAAATGTGCGCATACATGAATGCATTAGGAGAAGGGATGGAAATGAGGGAAGGTGTCATTACAGGCATATATTACAATTATACTCAAAGAGGGAAAAGATCGGTCCCAATGTGCTAGTTATAGACCAATATCATTACAGAACATTGAAATGAAATCATATGCAAAGGTATTAGCAACAAGGATGAAAGATTTAGATACATTGGATAGATTTAGATCAAGTGGGGTTCATCCCAGGGAGAGAAGGATGGGATAATGGGTTAATGGGTCATTACTCCTCCTGCAAAAAAGTAAGAGAGAGAAGTCTCCCGAAGTCTCGGCAGGGTGGACTGGGGGATTTATGATGTATACATTGGAGGTACTGGGAATAGGACCCAAAATGAGAAAGTGAATAGGAAAACTGTATAACCAACCTTCAGCAGCTGTAAAGGTGAACGGCTCGTTATCACGGTTCTTCAAAATGCATAATGAAACAAGGATGTCCACTTTCGCCCCTGTTATTTGTTTTATCTTTAGAGCTGCTTCCCGTGACAATACAAAATAGTGTTGATGTAAAAGGGATACAGATAGGGGATATAGAACATAAGGCGGCAGCATATGCAGATGATATGTTATTTTATGTTGTAAACCCTAGGTTAACACTACCCAATTTAATAAGAATATTAAAGTATTACGGAAATTTATCAAATTTAATCCTTTAAAAACAGAGATTTTAAATATTAATGTCCCGTTAAAAGAAAAAAAGGCATTACAAAAATAATTTTCCTTTATATGGAGGGAAAGAGAATTAAAGTATTTGGGAATAAAATTAGCCTCATCCCTTAGGAATTTATATCAGGCAAACTACATTCCATTAATAAATGAAACAAAAGAGGAATTGAGGAGAATCTCTATAGGATCACTATCCTGGACACCAATGCGTTTTTTAGTGCTTTTTGCAGAAACGCACTACAGTCCATTTACCATGGTTTCCTATGGGACATGTTCACATATATGCTTTTTAGAAAGGGTCAGGGACTTTTTTAAAAGCAAAAAGCAGTGCATTTTTGCCACGTTTTACATTCTTATTCTGTCCAGCAGCAACAACAAAAATTCCACTTTAACCATTTCCTGTCTGCCCTATAGCAGAAATACTGCTACAGGGCGCCACGGGTGTGCAAAATCACATATATATATATATATATATATACACGTGATTTTGCATTTCCGGGTAGGGGCCACGGCTGTAAATCACCGGGCCCCAGCCGGCAATCATTCGCTGGTGCCCAGTGTTTTCCGACGATCACCGACGGGGAGGAGGACTGTTTTGTTTACTAACAGTCCTGCTCCCTGTCAACTCAGACACACTGCTCTGCATGGTTGTGCACAGCACAACCATCCAGAGCAGTATGTTTACAGTGAAGCACACACAGCCCGCCCCCTAGTAAAACACTCCCAGCACAGTTAACTCTTTAGTCGCCCCTCATGTTAACTCATGTTAACCCTCATGTTGTAATGCCTATGAAATGTGTTGGCCTTGAACCCTTTGTTTCTTGGTAATTTTTACAATAAAGCATCGTTGCCCAGATGCCAGGAGCATGAGAAGTGACTGATGTCATTTCTCTAGGCTAAAGGAACAGAGTCACAAGATATTAAACTGCTTAAAGAAAGATAAGAACTTGTTTGTGGGATTAAAATTGTTTATGACATCTAGGAATGTTACATTAGGAGATAAGAACTTGTTTGTGTAATTAAAGATGTCTACTTGCTTGAGAAGTTAGAAAAAGTTTAGGGTAGCTAAGAAGCTGATCTGAAGCAAAAGTGTGATATCCTTAGATAATGTTGTTTATTCAATATGGTGGCTGGGCGTGACTCTGTTATCTTCATGAAACCTTTCTGCTAGCTCCTCCTAGAGTGGGTGTGGCACCCGCCCACTTCGGGAAAGCTGCCAGGAAAAGGGTTTAAAAGCCGGGAAGTTTAAGCGGGATAGATCGAGAGCCTTCCTATGCAGACGAGCACACTCTGACGCTGGGACTCTTGCCAAGGCTATATGGACTCATCAATTGGTCATGTTTACAGCTTCCCCGTGACCCCCTGTACATTATGGTTCAGATGGAGTCTGTTCCTTCCCGTCTTCCCATAGCTTTGGTAATGTATTAATTCTATGCTGTGACACTGTCAAAAGATGTGTCTATTTCATGCTGCAATGCTCACACTCTTATTGGTGTGTGTTGTTATGCAGATTGAGATGACTATAAGATATATCCTCCTGTGTGTCGTGTGATAATAACAGTGGAGGTTATGACAGTGCAAGAATGTTGCAATTGGATTCTGTTATTTCTTGGAGTGCCGGGTGAATGTTATGATGTGCCAGGGCAGGTGTTCATTTGGCAGAGGGTCTTTCACATGCTTAGAATAATTAATGGTGTAAATGCTGGTTAAATGTACCTGTGTGACTACCTGTGTATTATGTGTATATGACTTGCTTTTAGTTATTGCATCCAGCAATGCATTACACCCCTTCATGCCCAGTGTCATTAGTACAGTGTCAGTGCTTTTTTTTTTTAGCACTGATCACTGTATTGATGGGGATGTCAATGACACCAAGTCAGTTCCCCCCAGTGTTAGAATGTTCGCCACAGTCCCGCTATAAGTCGCTGATCACCGCCATTACTAGTAAAAAAAAAAAAATCCCAGTATCTATACCACCATTTGTAAACGCTATAACTTTCACGTAAACCAATTAATTTACACATATAGGGAATTTTTTATAGCAAAGACATGGAGTGTAATATGTTTTAGCATAAATTATGATGAAATTTGATTTTTTAAAATTTTTTATAGCAAAAAGTCAAAAATATTGTTTTTTTTTCTCAAAATTGTCGGGATTTTTTCTATAGTGCAAAAAATAAAACATGCACAGGTGATCAAATACCACCCAAAGAAATCTCTATCCGTGGTAAAAAAAAAGATGTACATTTCATTTGGGTGCAGCGTTGCATGACCGCGCAATTGTCAGTGCAAGTATCGCAGCACCGTAACGCAAAAAAAAGGCCTGGTCAGGAAGGGGGGGAAATCCTCAGGAGGGCAAGTGGTTAACAAAAAAAAATGATCTGAAGAATATGCAGTAAAAAACGCATCAAAAACCTGTGCAAAAAAATGCAAAACCAAACTGCAAAAAGCACTGGAGAAAGCATCAAACACAAAACTTCATATATGTGAACGGAGCCTTATTTGTGGACTTTATAACTTTCCTACAGACTAAATAATAAACACTGATTTGGGTTATTTTAACCAAAAACATGTAGCAGAATACATCTTGGCCTAAATTTATGAAGAACAATTATTTATTTGCAAAATTTCATAACAGAAACACACAAAAAAATTATCAATAAAAAAAAAACATCAGTGGTGGTTAAACACCACTAAAAGAAAGCTCTAACCGTGTGAACAAAATGATAGAAACTTAGCTTGGGTACAGCGCCGCATGACCGTGCAATTACCATTCAAGGTGTGAGAGTGCTAAAAGCTGAAAATTGTTCTGGGCAGGAAGGGAGGGAGTATTGAAATGGTTAATATTCATCTCTCCATGCTTTATTTTTCTGAGAAATCGCCCCCCCATAGCATTTCTCGCCGTGGCCATCTTAAAGCAGAGTTCCACTCAAAAGCAGAAGCTCCGCTTATTTGCCTCCTCCCCCTCTCCACTGCCATATTTGAAGTTTGGCCCCCTCCTTCCTCCCGCAGTCTCCTCTTGGGAACTTTCACAGGTCCCAGGTGACTGTTGGACCAATCAGGAGACATGGCATGACTCACGCATGCGCAGTGGGCACCAGGCTGTCACAGTAGAGACGCCGGCGCCATGGAGGAGAGAAGGGGAGAAGGGACGGCGTGTGTGAGAACATCGCTGGACCCCGGGACAGGTAAGTGTGTGTTTATTAAAAGTCAGCAGCTACAGTTTTTGATTTTAACAAACATAAAAACCTCTGGAATTCCACTTTTAGGTAAGGGCAGATGATTCATGTAGCATTTACTTCCTGGAATCCATCGGCCCTTAGCTCAGCCATTCAGGCAGAAGGGTGTGCTTAGCTAAGAAAACCCCTCCAGGAGACTCCTGGGATGTATGACATAATTTGCAAGAAAACCAGGAAGTAACTGAAGAAATGGAGTAAAAAAATGTTTAAAACAGGTAAATATGATCTACTTTCCTATCTTTTTACTAATACTGCTTTAAGTCACGTACTGCAGGGTCTACACTGGTACATTTGTTAAAACTGACCCATTTGTTCCTTCTGTACAGAATGTCTTACCTTAAGATCCTTTTCCTCAAGGAGTCTGCCATTGTTCATTTTACAGTGACTCACACTCTCATTGAAGTACGATTTATTCTCATGTATGGACACCAGACGATCACAGCCGGCCCCATTACCTAGAGTACAAGAAATGGCGTCTATACACAATTCCAAAATCTCCTGCGCATGAGTGTGGAGGACTCGTGTCAGACCTTGTGTGCATTTTCTCAACAAGAAAACTCGAGGGATCTAGACGGGCTTGCTACCCTCAACTGGCTGTGGTATTCCAAAAGCCAACTGCAGAAAAACAAGAAAAAAAAAAAAAAAAGAGGGTTCACTGGCCTAGTGCATTATCCCAAGGCTCTGAGGAAGAGAGCTTGCTCTCGATACGCGTCCGGATTCCCGGATGGAGTTCACCTGGCGTGCGAATCCATCTGGGTCCTACCCACCATTGTGATTGTGGACTATTTAGTAACATAGTTAGTTTGGCTGAAAAACGACAAAAGTCCATGGATGGCATGGATGGGATGGAGGGTTGGCATGGATCAGATGGAAGGATGGCATGGATGGATGGGATGCTGGGATGGCATGGAACACTCCCGCCTGGCAGTACTAGGGTCTTTGGTTCAAATCCCAGCCACGTCCCACCTCCTGCCTGGAGTTTGCATGCTCTCCCTGTGCCTGCATGGGTTTCCTCCGGGTACTCTGGTTTCCTTCCACATTAACCTACATGCTGGTAGGTTAATTGGCTCCTGTCTGAATTGTCCCTAGTATGTGTATGTATGAATGTGAGTTAGGGACCTTAGATTGTACACCCCTTGAGGGTTAGGGACTGATGTGAATATATAGTTAGTCTGGTGGAAAAAAGACAAAAGTCCATCCAGTTCAACCATTTTAAAAAAAAAGTTATAATCCTATACCCACAGTTGATCCAGAGAAAGGCAAAAATCCCAGCAAAGCTTGATCCAATTTGCTCCTGCTGGGAAAAGAATTCCTTCCTGATCCCCCGAGAGGCAATTGGATATTCCCTGGATCAACTTTACCTATAAATGTTATATCCAGTTATATTCTGTGTATCCAAGAAACAATCCAGGACTTTCCTACAGCAACCCACTGAGCTGGCCACAACCAACTCTTGAGGGAGTCTATTCCACATTTTCACAGCTCTTACTGTGAAGAAACCTTTCCATGTTTGGAGATTACATTTCTTTTCCTCCAGACGTAAAGAGCGCCCCCTTGTCCTCTGTGATGACCTATTTATTTCCATATCTCTGTATTCCATCTTTGGTTTGTGAGTATACATTTGTAAGAAACTCCCTTGGGATAATGCTCTAGGCCAGTGTGCCTTCTTTTTTCTTGTCTCTCTACAAGAAATGGTGTCATGTGTGCAAAGGTGACACAACCAGACGACAACTACTTTCGAATTCTTATGCATGGTGACAAATTGTTTTTTCATGTATGCTTTTAATATGTTTAGGACTAAAACAATAAGAATGTGTAGTATACAATCATAAAAGTGAGGCGAAAAAGAAGGAGGCAAATTGACAATGACAACTGACTCCTGACTGCTACGATACCACATACACTCTCCGGCCACTTTATTAGGTCCACCTATTCAATTGGTTGGGAACACAAATTGCTAATCAGCCAATCACATGGCAGCAACTCAACGCATTTCGGCATCTAGACGTGGTAAAGACGACTTGCTGAAGTTCAAACCGAGCATCAGAATGGGGAAGAAAAGAGATTTAAGTGGCTTTGAATGTGGCATGGTTGTTGGTGCCAGACGGGCTTGTCTGAGTATTTCAATAACTGCTGATCTACTGGGATGTTTACGCACAACCATCTCTAGGATTTACAGTGAATGGTCCGAAAAAGAGAAAATATCCAGTGAGTGGCAGCTGTGTGGAGGAAAGTGCCTTGTTGATGTCAGAGGTCAGAGGAGGATGGGCAGAATGGTTGCTGCGACATTCAGATGGTAGGGTCAGAATTTGGTGTAAACAACATGAAAGAATGGATCCATCCTGCCTTGTATCAATGGTTCAGTCTGGTAGTGGTGTGGTGGATCCATCCTGCCTTGTATCAGTGGTTCAGACTGGTGGTGTCATGGTGTGGTGGATCCATCCTGCCTTGTATCAATGGTTCAGGCTGGTGGTGATGGTGTCATGGTGTGGGGGGAGATTTTCTTGGCACTAGCAAGGTGGACCTAATAAAGTGGTCGGTAAGTGTATATGTACAATATCAGGCTTTTGTGCAGGACACTAAGGGGGTCAGTTTATATACAAAAAAAAGTTGGTGTGTGAATGTCTCAACACTCGCACAGCCTTCACAAATAATTCCTGTAATGTGTCTAATAGGTTTAATTCCTATCATCGTCAGCTCCATCCAGTGCCCATAGCACCGTATTTTCCTGAAATGCCTCAGTCAGGAAAATACCACATTATAGTCACTCAGTAGAGCTGACGATCATAGGAAATATCGTGTTAACCCAGCACGGTCGCCATGCAACTCATGTCCAGTGGCAAGAGCCATTTGGAAAAAAAAATGTCACCGCATTTCCCCATCCAACTCGAGGGGTTAATAAAAAGTTTTTTCCTCTTTTTCACCTAATTAGCCATAGCAAGGTGTGCGTGAATGGAGAAGGGAGGTGGCAATGAGGACTGGACAGGATTGTCTTGGGTCATAGGCAGGAGGCAATAGCAGTCTGGAGTGTTAATGACCAATCCAATCACTGGTTTCCCCTGACAGCCGTCTGTTGGCCATGCCCGTGTCACCCACATAGATAGGAGTGTAGAATTGTAATCAGGTGATGACCAAGAATGCAGAAGAATATGCATCACTAAAGAGCGGTAACATTCATAAATTAACTTACCTTCTTTATGGGATGTTAGGTAGATGGACATGAGTACTATGGCTAAAACTAATACTACTGCAGCCAATGCACAGATTATCTTGTTTTTTGTGGAAAGATGCCAGGGAAACTGAAGAAAAAAAAAAAGATGGAAGAGGTAATATTAATTTTGCTACATTAAATATCTGCATATACCTAAACCATGCATAGAAATGTATGCTGAGCTGTTTAAGGAGAATTCCGGGGAAAATACATTGTGAGAATAAACATTTACTACTTTTATAACGGCCATATTAAGTAACTAATGTTGAATAAAAATCATTAACCAATCACAGCTCAGGAACTGGAGGCATTTCATAAAACCTGCACTGCAGTTACTATAACGTAGTTCATTCTGCATCAATGATGATATATATACTGTGTGCATATAATATATATATATATATATATATATATATATATATATATATACACTGCTCAAAAAAATGAAAAGAAGACTTTTTAATCAGAGTCTAGCATCAAGTCAATGAAACTTCTGGGATATTGATCTGGTCAGGTAAGTAGCAGAGGGGGTTGTTAATCAGTTTCAGCTGCTTTGGTGGTAATGAAATGAACAACAGGTGCACAGGTTCACTAGATGGGCAGCAATGAGATGACCCCCAAAACAGGAACGGTTTTACAGGTGGAGGCCACTGACAATTTTTTCCCTACTCATCTTTTCTGACTGTTTTTCACTAGTTTTGCATTTGGCTAGGGCCAATGTCACTACTGGTAGCATGAGGCCATACCTGGACCCTACAGAGGTTGCACAGGCAGTCCAACTCCTCTAGGATGGCACATTAATACATGCCATTGCCAGAAGGTTTGCTGTGTCTCCCAGCACAGCCTCAAGAGCATGGAGGAGATTCCAGGATACAGGCAGGTACTCTAGGAGAGCTGGACAGGGCCGTAGAAGGTCCTTAACAGGATCGGTATCTGCTCCTTTGTGCAAAGGGGAACAGGATGAGCACTGCCAGAGCCCTACAAAATGACCTCCAGCAGGCCACTGGTGTGAATGTCTCTGACCAAACAATTAGAAACAGACTTCATGAGGGTGGCCTGAGGGACCAACATCCTCTAATAGGCCCTGTGCACCATAGAGCTCGATTGGCATTTGCCATTGAACACCAGAATTGTCAGGTCCACCACTGGCACCCTGTGCTTTTCACAGATGAGAGCAGGTTCACCCTGAGCACATGTGACAGACGTGAAAGGGTCTGGAGAAGCCGCGGAGAACGTTATGCTGCCTGTAACATGGTTCAGCATGACCGTTTTGGTGGTGGGTCAGTGATGGTCTGGGGAGGCATATCCATGGAGGGATGCACAGACCTCTACAGGCTAGACAATGACACCCTGACTACCATGTTGGGATGAAATCCTTGGACCCATTGTCAGACCCTACGCTGGTGCAGTGGGTCCTGGGTTCTTCCTGGTGCAGGACAATTCCCGGCCTCATGTGGGGAGAGTATACAGGCAGTTCCTGGAGGATGAAGGAATTGATACCATTGAATGGCCCCCACGCTCGCCTGACCTAAATCCAATAGAACACCTCTGGGATATCATGTTTCGGTCCATTAGATGACGCCAGGCTGCACCTCAGACTGTCCAGGAGCTCAGTGATGCCCTGGTCCAGATCTGGGAGGAAATCCCCCAGGACACCATCCGTTGTCTCATTCAGAGCATGATCCGACATTGTCAGGCCTGCATACAAGCACGTGGGGGCCATACAAACTACTAAGGACCATTCTGAGTTGCTGCAATGACATTTCAGCAGAATGGACTCGCCTGCTGCATCATTTTTTCACTTTGATTTTCTGGGTGTCTTTGAATTCAGTCCTCTGTAGGTCGATCATTTTCATTTCCATCAAATGATGGGACATCTTTATGTTCCTAACACATTACCCCGTCCATATCAGTATAGAGATCCAGCAGATTTGTCCCCATTGAGATCTGATGGGTTTTCAAAGTGTTCCTTACATTTTTTTTGAGCAGTGTACATATACATAGATAGATAGATAGATAGATTACATTTTACCTGCTTCAATGTCATAAAGCACAATCTGTTCCAAAATATCTCATAACTGTATTTATTTTACAATTTTCTCCAGCCATATAAGAACTGATGTATCAGTCAAATATCTAGATCAGTCATTTCTCAACCTTTTCACCCCATAGGAACCCTTAAAATAATTTTCAGGTCCCTAAGAACCTTTGCTAGAATCAACCTATTGGGGGTCAGGGCAAATAAGGCCTCATTCGCAGAGGAACAGAGGCCTGCAAAGCATGAATGAGGCTTTTGTTTATGGACCTGGTGCTGCCCAGTTGTGTGCAGGTGTATGTGCATGCAGATACAGTGGTTGTATGTACTCCCCTGAACAGCCAGGTTTGACAGGCCTGCATGGGTGGGTACACAGTGGTTGGCCGCATGAATGAGGCCCAATGCTCCTTACCTTGGTGGTCCGTGGGATGAATGTCCCCTTTAAATTGGTCATCTGTAGGTAGTATGTCCCCCTAGATTGCTAATCAGTGGGAAGAATGTCCCAATTACATTGGTAGTCAGTGGGATGAATGCCCCCCTTAGATTGGTAGTCTGTGGGAAGAATGTCCCCTTAGATCGTTAGTCTGTGGGAAGAATGTCCCCTTAGATCGTTAGTCTGTGGGAAGAATGTCCCCCTCACAGTGGTGGTCAGTGGAAAAAATGTCCCCTTTAGATTTTTGATCAGGGAGAAGAATGTCCCAATTACATTGGTAGTCAGTGGGATGAATGCTCTCCTTAGAGTGGTAGTCTTTGGGAAGAACGTCCCAATTACATTGATAGTCAGTGGGATGAATGCCCCCCCTTAGTTTGGTAGTCAGAGGGAAGAATGTCCCACTTAGATTGTTAGTCTGTGGGAAGACTGTCCCTTTAGATTGGTAATCAGTAGGAAGAATATCCCCAGTAGATTGGTGATCGGTGGGATGGAAGTCCCCCTTAAATTGGTAGTCATTGAGAAGAATGCTCCCCTTAGATTGGAAGTCATTGAGAAGAATGCTCCCCTTAGATTGGTAGTCTGTGGGAAGAATGTCCTCTTAGATTGGTAGTCATTGAGAAGAATGTCCCCTTAGATTGGTAGTCTGTGGGAAGAATATCCTCTTAGATTGGTAGTCTGTGGGAAGAATGTCCTCTTAGATTGGTAGTCTGTGGGAAGAATGTCCCCTTAGAATGGTAGTCATTGAGAAGAATGTCCCCTTAGATTGGTAGTCATTGGGAAGAATGTCCCCTTAGATTGGTAGTCTGTAGGAAGAATGTCCCCTTAGATTGGTAGTCTGTGGGAAGAATGGCCCCTTAGATTGGTAGTCTGTGGGAAGAATGGCCCCTTAAATTGGTAGTCTGTGGGAAGAATGTCCCCTTAGATTGGTAGTCTGTGGGAAGAATGTCCCCTTAGATTGGTAGTCATTGAGAAGAATGTCCCTTTAGATTGGTAGTCTATGGGAAGAATTTCCTCTTAGATTGGTAGTCTGTGGGAAGAATGTCCCCTTAGATTGGTAGTCTGTGGGAAGAATGTCCCCTTAGATTGGTAGTCTGTGGGAAGAATGTTCCCTTAGATTGGTAGTGTGTGGGAAGAATGTCCCCTTAGATTGGTAGTCATTGAGAAGAATGTTCCCTTAGATTGGTAGTCTGTGGGAAGAATATTCCCTTAGATTGGTAGTCTGTGGGAAGAATGTCCCCTTAGATTGGTAGTCTGAGGGAAGAATGTCCCCTTAGATTGGTAGTCTGTGGGAAGAATGTCCCCTTAGATTGGTAGTCTGTGGGAAGAATGTTCCCTTAGATTGGTAGTGTGTGGGAAGAATGTCCCCTTAGATTGGTAGTCATTGAGAAGAATGTTCCCTTAGATTGGTAGTCTGTGGGAAGAATATTCCCTTAGATTGGTAGTCTGTGGGAAGAATGTCCCCTTAGATTGGTAGTCTGAGGGAAGAATGTCCCCTTAGATTGGTAGTCTGTGAGAAGAATGTTCCCTTAGATTGGTAGTGTGTGGGAAGAATGTCCCCTTAGATTGGTAGTCATTGAGAAGAATGTCCCCTTAGATTGGTAGTCATTGAGAAGAATGTTCCCTTAGATTGGTAGTCTGTGGGAAGAATGTCCCCTTAGATTGGTAGTCATTGAGAAGAATGTTCCCTTAGATTGGTAGTCTGTGGGAAGAATGTCCCCTTAGATTGGTAGTCTGTGGGAAGAATGTCCCCTTAGATTGGTAGTCAGTAGGAAGAATGCCCCCCTCACAGTGGTGGTCAGTGGGAAGAATGTCCCCTTTAGATTGGTGATCGGTGGGAAGAATGTCCCCTTAGATTGGTAGTCTGTGGGAAGAATGTTCCCTTAGATTGGTAGTGTGTGGGAAGAATGTCCCCTTAGATTGGTAGTCATTGAGAAGAATGTCCCCTTAGATTGGTAGTCAGTGGGAAGAATGTCCCCTTAGATTGGTAGTCTGTGGGGAGAATGTCCCCTTAGATTGGTAGTCAGTGGGAAGAATGTCCCCTTAGATTGGTAGTCTGTGGGGAGAATGTCCCCTTTAGATTGGTGATCGGTGGGAAGAATGTCTCCTTAGATTGGTAGTCATTGAGAAGAATGTCCCCTTAGATTGGTAGTCTGTGGGAAGAATGTCCCCTTAGATTGGTAGACATTGAGAAGAATGTTCCCTTAGATTGGTAGTCTGTGGGAAGAATGTCCCCTTAGATTGGTAGTCTGTGGGAAGAATGTCCCCTTTAGATTGGTGATCGGTGGGAAGAATGTCCCCTTAGATTGGTAGTCAGTAGGAAGAATGTCCCCCTCACAGTGGTGGTCAGTGGGAAGAATGTCCCCTTTAGATTGGTGATCAGTGGGAAGAATGTCTCCTTCAATCGGTAGACAGTAGGAAGAATGTCCCCTTAGATTGGTGATCGGTGGGAAGAATGTCCCCTTCAATCGGTAGTCAGTAGGAAGAATGTCCCCTTAGATTGGTGATTGGTGGGAAGAATGCCCCCCTTGATTTGTCGACAGTGGGAAGAATGTCCCCCTTACAGATCACTAAAAGGATCATTGGTGTCACATTGCTGGCTCTGCCCAGTGGCATTGGACACAGAACTATGCAGGCACCATCAGATGGAGTGTCCATCAGCCAAAGCTCATTGTATCCCAGCAACCTCTGGAGGAACCCTAGATGAGAATGGCTGATCTAGATTTTTTTGAATATACCCTTAATAGTAATAGAGGAATAGCATTTGCTATTCTAACAATGCAGCTAACTGCAACACACAGCTTTCTACAGCCCTTAGGGGTCTATTTATAAAATATATTACAAATTACAAACAATGCCCAAAATTGGCCCAATATTATTATTTCCTGGGATTGTCGGCTCCATCCAGTGGCCATAATGTTAACTTTTCCTGAAATACCTCAGTCAGGAAAATACCACATTATGGGCACTAGATGGCACTGCCATAGGAAAATAATCATATAAGGCAAATTACAGGAATTATTCGTAATGGCTGTGTGAATGCTTGACACATTTTGTTTTTTTAAATAAATGTCTCAGAAGGTTAGTATTCACCCTACAACACGGAGCCGTCCCCTCTGGTTCTTTGCCTTCTTCATTCTGCCTACAATTTCCATTGTTCAACATCTGAAAAAAAAGAAAATCATACAGATATACAATATGTACAGCAGTCCACCAATAATGAATGGCATTGCAACACTGTGCACACAGGGGGAGATTTATTAAAACTGGAGCACTCAAAATCTGGTGCGGCTGTGCCTGGGAGCCAATCAGCTTCTCACTTCAGCTTGTTCAATTAAACTTTGGCAATAAAACCTGGAAGCTGATTGGTTCCTGGGCAGAGCTGCACCAGATTTTGCACCATGCAGCTCAATGTTATCTTAGGTGTTCATGCACATTAGGGAGAGAAAAAAAACACTTCTGGTTTGCATTTTTGAGGAGGGTTTTAACTACTTGCCGGCCTCCCCATAGCAGATGTACTGCTACATGCGGCTGTACTGTGCAAAATCATGTAAATATATGTGATTTTACATTTCTGGGTGGGGGGCGTGCGCCACTGTACCCACGCCGCTGTTGGCTGCTGAGGATGCCAATCACCAGGTCCCGGCCGGGACTCGGTGATCATTGGCAGGGCTGAGAGGGGAGAGAACGGAGTATAAACCACACAGATCCCTCTCCTACCAGCAAGGACATGCTGCTTTGTATCTCTCTGCTGTGCAGAGAGATAGAAAGCAGCAGGTCTGCTTAGTAAGACACAACACAGTACACAATATAAAAAGTCCCTAAGGCTAGGTTCACACCTATGCAATTTGCATTTGGTCCGTTTCTGCAGTGCGTTTTTGCCACATTTTTATGCATTTTGCATTTTTTTTTTCAATTTGTTGCTAGGCAGATTAAAATGCATCCAAAAAAGCATCATTTTTTTTTTGCCTTCCTCTGGATCAACTGTGGGTATAGGATTATAAGTTTTTTTTTTCTATGGTTGAACTGGATGGACTTTTGTCTTTTATCAGCCAGACTAACTATGTATGTAATATGTAAAAACGCACTACATGCTTTTCTGCAGCGTCTCCATTAAAGTCTATGGAACTAAAATCGCAACATTTTGCGTTCAAAAAAGTCCCCAACCCTTTCCAAAAAAAACGCACGGGTGACAACACAGAGATGTGAACCTGTCCCATAGGAAATCATGGTAAATGGACTGCTGTGCGTTTCCGCAAAACGCTTAGGTGTGAACCTAGACTAACACATAGTTAACCCTTTGATCGCCCCAGATGTTAGCCCCTTCCTGCCCAGTGCTATTAGTTCAGTGTCAGTGCTTTTTATTAGCAGTGATCACTGTATTACCCTAGGTTCACACTTCTGTGGCTTGCATTTGATGCATTTCTGCATTGCGTTTTTGCCACGTTTTGCTTTTTTTTGTTAGGCAGATTTAAAATGGAAAACGCATCAAAAACGTGGCAAAAACGCCTAAAAAAAACCAACTACATGCGTTTCTTCAGTGTTCCCATTGAAGTCTATAGAAAACGCAACATTTTGCGTTCAAAAAAGTCCCAGAACCTTTCCAAAAAATGCACCGGGTGAAAACGTGGAGATATGAACCTGTCCCCTAGGAAATCAAGTTAAATGGAATGCTGTGCGTTTCTGTAAAACGCATAGATGTGAACCTAGACTAACACACAGTTAACCCTTTGATGGCCCCAGATGTTAACGCCTTCCTGCCCAGTGCCATTAATACAGTGTCAGTGCTTTTTATTAGCACTGATCACTGTATTACCCAAGGTTCACACCTGTGCGGGTTGCGTTTGATGCGTTTCTGCATTGTGTTTTGCACTTGCATTTTTGCCACGTTTTGATTTTTTTTCTTGTTAGGCAGATTTAAAACGGAAAACGCATCACAAACATGGCAAAAACGCATAAAAAAACCAACTACATGCTTTTCTTCAGTGTTCCCATTGAAGTCTATAGAAACAGCAACATTTTGCGTTCAAAAAAGTCCCTGAACCTTTCCAAAAAATGCACCGGGTGAAAACGTGGAGATGTGAAGCTGTACCATAGGAAATCACGTTAAATGGACTGCTGTGCGTTTCTGCAAAACGCATAGGTGTGAACCTAGACTAATACACAGTTAACCCTTTGATCGCCCCAGATATTAACCCCTTCTTGCCCAGTGCCATTACTACAGTGTCAGTGCTTTTTATTAGCACTGATCACTGTATTGTCACTGGGGATATCAGTGGCAGTTAGTCAGTTCCCCCCCAGTGTCAGAATGCCCGCCGCAGTCCCACAAAAAGTCGCTGATCGGCGCCATTACTAGTATAAAAAAAAAATAAACAAAAATCCCAGTATCTATGCCGCCATTTGAAAAACATTAGAACTTTCAAGTAAACCAATTAGTTTACATGTATTGGGATTTTCTTTTAGCAAAGACATGGAGCAGAATACGTTTTGGCCTAATTTATGCTGAAATTTGATTTTTACATTTTTTTACTGGACATGTTTAATAGCAAAAAGTCAAAAATATTGTTTTTTTTTCCTCAAAATTGGAAGTCTCTTATTTATAGCGCAAGATAAAAAAAACACACAGGTGATCAAATACCACCAAAAGACAGCTCTATTCGTGAGAAAAAAAGGACGTAAATTTCATTTGGATGCAGTGTTGCATGACCGTGAAATTGTCAGTTAACGTAATGCAGCGCCGTAACGCAAAAAATGGCCTGGTCGGGGGGGGGGGGGGGGTAAATCCTCTGGAGGGCAGGGGGTTAAGGCAGAAAAAAACCCCCACTAAACTCTCCTAAACACGTGTACAAAAATACTCTATATGGGCGTTTCTTTCTGCTCAGGAACTGGTGTTGTTTTGGGCCCAGTGTGCATGGAGCCTACAGTGAAATTAAAGGGAACGTTGAAAAACTCGAATGACGGGATCTAAATGCAGAAGAGAGATATGCAATGCCTTTTCTGCAAAAAAAAAAAACATGTAAAATGTGAGTCTGAGTGTAATGTGTAACTCACAAAACATAATTACAGCCGAAAATATTTCCCCGTGTCGCCTGCGTGTAACGCAGTTTAAATTTTCACACGTAGGCACTCCCAAAATTTGTATTTACATCCATATGTGTGCTTGTGGGGGTGCTAAAAAAAAAAATCAGGGGGAATTTGGTGTAATTAAATTTTTTTTTTTTTTTTTAAAAAGTCCTCTATACGATGATATTTTGGTGACAGGTTCTCTTTAACCGCTTCCGGTCCGCCCATAGTCTGTAGATGGCAGGCGGAAAGCTTTGCCGATGCGGGCTAACATACTTGTACATCAGTCCGCGGCTCACAGAACGCTCACCCGGGAGCTCCTGGGCGATCGGTGCATCACCCGGACAAAGAAGATCACATTACCGCTGTGTCTGGGAGATCACATGGTGTTTTACAAAGTGATTGCTGTGTCCAATCACAGCAATCACATAGTAAACAACAGAACGTGAACCTAAGCATCGGCTCTCTCTGCTCCCAGTGTGATAGCACAGAGAGGCGATATTGCAGCCTGAGGGTACAGCAGCCTGGCAGGAGCCATCTAAACTCACAGACTGAAGTGGCAGCCATCCCAGTGTCCCTGATTACCGCCCCAGTGTAGGAAGAAAAAGGGGTCCAGTCAGCCCCTGTCACCTGTCCCAGTGCTCACAGTACTCCATACCACCATCCTGAACACCCCATACTCCCTACCAGCGTCCTGAACACCCCATACTCCCTACCAGCGTCCTGATCACCGCCATACCCTATACCAACATCCTGATCACCGCCATACCTTATACCACCATCCTGATCACCGCCATACCCCATACCACCATCCTGATCTCCGCCATACCCCATACCAGCATCCTGATCACCACCATACCCCATACCAGCATCCTGATCACCATCATACTCCATACCAGCATCCTGATCATCACCATACCCCATACCAGCATCCTGATCACCGCCATACCCCATACCACCATCCTGATCACCACCATACCTCATACCAGCGTCCTGAACACTCCATACTCCATACCAGTGTCCTGATCATCGTCATACCCTATACCAACATCCTGATCTCCGCCATACCCTATACCACCATCCTGATCACCGCCATACCCCATACCACCATCCTGATCACCACCATACTCCATACCAGCATCCTGATCACCGCCACATCTCATACCACCATCCTGATCACCACCACACACCATACCATCGGCCTGATCACCGCCATACCCCATACCAGCATTCTGATCACCACCACACACCATACCACCATCCTGATCACCGCCATACCCCATACCACCATCCTGATCACCACCATACTCCATACCAGCATCCTGATCACCGCCACATCTCATACCACCATCCTGATCACCACCACACACCATACCATCGGCCTGATCACCGCCATACCCCATACCAGCATTCTGATCACCACCACACACCATACCACCATCCTGATCAGCGCCACACCCCATAGCAGCATCCTGATCACCGCCATACACCATACCAGCATCCTGATCACCGCCATACCCCATACCAGCATCCTGATCACCGCCATACCCCATACCAGCATCCTGATCACCGCCATGCCCCATACCAGCATCCTGATCACCGCCATACACCATACCAGCGTTCTGATCACCGCCACACCCCATACCAGCATCCAGATCACCACCACACCCCATATCACCATCCTGATCACCGCCACACCTCATACCAGCATCCTGATCACCGCCATACACCATACCAGCATCCTGATCACTGCCACACCCCAAATAAGCATCTTGACCATCGCCATACCCCCTACCAGCATCCTGATCACTGACATACTCCATATCAGCATTCTGATCACCACCATACCTCATACCAGCACCCTCATCACCACCATATCTCATACCAGCACCCTTATCACCGCGATACCCCCTACCAGCATCCTGATCAACGGCATACCCCATATTAACATCCTGATCATCACCATACCCCATACCAGCATCCTGAGCACCGCCATACCCCATACCACCATCCTGATCACCACCATACTCCATACCAGCATCCTGATCACCGCCACATCTCATACCAGCATTCTGATCACCACCACACACCATACCACCATCCTGATCAGCGCCACACCCCATAGCAGCATCCTGATCACCGCCATACACCATACCAGCATCCTGATCACCGCCATACCCCATACCAGCATCCTGATCACCGCCATACCCCATACCAGCATCCTGATCACCGCCATGCCCCATACCAGCATCCTGATCACCGCCATACACCATACCAGCATCCTGATCACCGCCACACCCCACACCAGCATCCTGATCACCGCCATACCCCATACCAGCATCCTGATCACCGCCATACCCCATACCACCATCCTGATCACCACCATACCTCATACCAGCGTCCTGAACACTCCATACTCCATACCAGTGTCCTGATCATCGTCATACCCTATACCAACATCCTGATCTCCGCCATACCCTATACCACCATTCTGATCACCGCCATACCCCATACCACCATCCTGATCACCACCATACTCCATACCAGCATCCTGATCACCGCCACATCTCATACCACCATCCTGATCACCACCACACACCATACCATCGGCCTGATCACCGCCATACCCCATACCAGCATTCTGATCACCACCACACACCATACCACCATCCTGATCAGCGCCACACCCCATAGCAGCATCCTGATCACCGCCATACACCATACCAGCATCCTGATCACCGCCATACCCCATACCAGCATCCTGATCACCGCCATGCCCCATACCAGCATCCTGATCACCGCCATACACCATACCAGAGTTCTGATCACCGCCACACCCCATACCAGCATCCAGATCACCACCACACCCCATATCACCATCCTGATCACCGCCACACCTCATACCAGCATCCTGATCACCGCCATACCCCATACCAGCATCCTGATCACCGCCATACCCCATACCAGCATCCTGATCACCGCCATGCCCCATACCAGCATCCTGATCACCGCCATACACCATACCAGCATCCTGATCACCGCCACACCCCACACCAGCATCCTGATCACCGCCATACCCCATACCAGCATCCTGATCACCGCCATACCCCATACCACCATCCTGATCACCACCATACCTCATACCAGCGTCCTGAACACTCCATACTCCATACCAGTGTCCTGATCATCGTCATACCCTATACCAACATCCTGATCTCCGCCATACCCTATACCACCATTCTGATCACCGCCATACCCCATACCACCATCCTGATCACCACCATACTCCATACCAGCATCCTGATCACCGCCACATCTCATACCACCATCCTGATCACCACCACACACCATACCATCGGCCTGATCACCGCCATACCCCATACCAGCATTCTGATCACCACCACACACCATACCACCATCCTGATCAGCGCCACACCCCATAGCAGCATCCTGATCACCGCCATACACCATACCAGCATCCTGATCACCGCCATACCCCATACCAGCATCCTGATCACCGCCATACCCCATACCAGCATCCTGATCACCGCCATGCCCCATACCAGCATCCTGATCACCGCCATACACCATACCAGAGTTCTGATCACCGCCACACCCCATACCAGCATCCAGATCACCACCACACCCCATATCACCATCCTGATCACCGCCACACCTCATACCAGCATCCTGATCACTGCCACACCCCAAATAAGCATCTTGACCATTGCCATACCCCCTACCAGCATCCTGATCACTGACATACTCCATATCAGCATTCTGATCACCACCATACCTCATACCAGCATCCTGATCACCGCCATGCCCCATACCAGCATCCTGATCACCGCCATACACCATACCAGCATCCTGATCACCGCCACACCCCACACCAGCATCCTGATCACCGCCACACCTCATACCAGCATCCTGATCACCGCCATACACCATACCAGCATCCTGATCACTGCCACACCCCACACCAGCATCCTGATCACCGCCACACCTCATACCAGCATCTTGATCACCGCCATACACCATACCAGCATCCTGATCACCGCCACACCACATACCAGCATCCTGATCACCGCCATACCACATACCAGCGCTCTGATCACCGCCACACCCCATACCAGCATTCTGATCCCCGCCATACCCCATACCAGCATTCTGATCACCATCATACCTCATACCAGCATCCAGATCACCACCACACCCCATATCACCATCCTGATCACCGCCACACCTCATACCAGCATCCTGATCACCGCCATACACCATACCAGCATCCTGATCACTGCCACACCCCAAATAAGCATCTTGACCATCGCCATACCCCCTACCAGCATCCTGATCACTGACATACTCCATATCAGCAATCTGATCACCGCCATACCTCATACCAGCACCCTCATCACCACCATATCTCATACCAGCACCCTTATCACCGCGATACCCCCTACCAGCATCCTGATCAACGGCATACCCCATATTAACATCCTGATCATCGCCATACCTCATACCAGCATCCTGATTACCGCCATACCCCCTATCTGCGTCCTGAGCACCGCCATATCCCATACCAGCATCCTGATCACCGCCATACCCCCTAGCCACATCCCGATCAACGCCACACCCCAAACAAGCATCCTGATCACTCCCATACCTCATACCAGCATCCTAGTCACCGCCATACCTCATACCAGCGTCATGATCACCACCATACTTCAGGATTCAGCATTCTGATCACCGACATACCCCATACCAGCATCCTGATCACTGCCATACCCCATACCAGCACCCTCATCACCGCCATACCTCATACCAGCACCCTGATCACCGCCATACCCCATACCAACATCCTGATCACCGCCATACCCCATACCCGCATCCTGATCACCGCCATACCCCATACCACCATCCTGATCACCACCATACTCCACACCAGAATCCTGATCCCCGCCATACCCCACACCAGCATCCTGATCACCGCCACACCTCATACCACCATCCTGATCACCGCCATACCCCATACCACCATCCTGATCACCACCATTCCGCATACCAGCGTCCTAATCACCGCCACACTCCTTACCAGCATCCTGATCACCGCCACACCTCATACCAGCATCCTGATCACCGCCATACTCCTTACCAGCATCCTGATCACCGCCACACTTCATACCAGCATCCTGATCACCGCCATACCCCATACCACCATCCTGATCACCGCCATACTCCATACCAGCATCCTGATCACCGCCATACCCCATACCAGCATCCTAGTCACCGCCATACCTCATACCAGCGTCATGATCACCACCATACTTCATAACAGCATTCTGATCACTGACATACCCCATACCAGCATCCTGATCACTGCCATACCAGCACCCTCATCACCGCCATACCTCATACCAGCACCCTGATCACCGCCATACCCCATACCAACATCCTGATCACCGCCATACCCCATACCAGCATCCTGATCACCGCCATACCCCATACCACCATCCTGATCACCACCATACTCCACACCAGCATCCTGATCCCCCCCATACCCCACACCAGCATCCTGATCACCGCCACACCTCATACCACCATCCTGATCACCGCCATACCCCATACCACCATCCTGATCACCACCATTCCGCATACCAGCGTCCTAATCACCGCCACACTCCTTACCAGCATCCTGATCACCGCCACACTTCATACCAGCATCCTGATCACCGCCATACCCCATACCACCATCCTGATCACCCCCATACTCCATACCAGCATCCTGATCACCGCCATACCCCATACCAGCATCCTGATCACTGCCATACACCATACCAGCATCCTGATCACCGCCACACCCCACACCAGCATCCTGATCACCACCACATCTCATACCACCATCCTGATCACCGCCACATCTCATACCACCATCCTGATAACCGCCACAACTCATACCACCATCCTGATCACCACCACACACCATACCACCATCCTGATTACCGCCATATCCCATACCAGCGTCCTAATCACAGCCACACTTCATAACAGCATCCTAATCACCGCCATACCCCATACCAGCATCCTGATCACCACCATACCCCATACCAGCATCCTGATCACCGCCATACCCCATACCAGCGCCCTGATCACCGCCATACCCCATACCAGCATCTTGATCACCGCCACACACCATACCAGCATCCTGTTTACCGCCACACCCCATACCAGCATCCTGATCATCGCCATACCTCATACCAGCGTCCTGATCACCACCATACTTCATAACAGCATTCTGGTCACCGACATACCCCATACCAGCATCCTGATCACTGCCATACCCCATACCAGCACTCTCATCACCGCCATACCTCATACCAGCACACTGATCACCGCCATACCCCCAACCAGCATTCTGATCACCGCCATACCTCTTACTAGCACCCTGATCACAGCCACACCCAATATCAGCATCTTGATCATCGCCATACCCCCAACCAGCATTCTGATCACCGTCATACCCCCTACCAGCATTCTGATCATCGCCATACCCCCAACCAGCATTCTGATCACCGCCATACCCCCAACCAGCATTCTGATCACCGCCATACCCCCAACCATCATTCTGATCACCGTCATACCGCCTACCAGCATTCTGATCACCGCCATACCCCATACCAGCATCCTTATCACCACCATATCCCATACCAGCATCCTGATCACCGCCATACCCCCTACCAGCATCCTCATCACCGCCATACCCCCTACCAGCACCCTGATCTCCGCCATACCCCATATCAGCATCCTGATCACCACCATACCCTATACCAGCATTCTGATCACCATCATACCCCATAGGAGCATCCTGATCACCGCCATACACCATACCCCATCCTAATCACCACCATACCCCATACCAGTGTCCTGATAACCGCCATACCCCCTACCAGCATCCGGATCACCGCCATACACCATACCAGCATCTCGATCACCGCCATACACCATACCAGCATCCTGATAACCGCCATACCCCATACCAGTGTTCTGATCACTCTCATACCCCATACCAGCATCCTGATAACCACCGTACTCCATACCAGCATTCTGATCATCGCCATACTCCATATCAACATCTTGATCACTCCCAAACCTCATACCAGCATCCTGATCACTGTCATACACTATACCAGCATCCTGATCACCGCCATACCCCATACCAGCATCCTGATCACCGCCATACCCCATACCAGCATCCTGATCACCGCCATACCCCATACCAGCATCCTGATCACCGCCATACCCCATATCAGCATCATGATCACCTCCATACCCCATACCAGCATCCTGATCACCGCCATACCCCATACCAGCATCCTGATCACTGCCATACCCCATACCAGCATCCTGATCACTGCCATACCCCATACCAGCATCCTAATCACTGCCATACCACATACCAGCATTCTGATCACCGCCATACCCCATACCAGCATCCTAATCACTGCCATACCACATACCAGCATCCTAATCACTGCCATACCACATACCAGCATTCTGATCACTGTTATACACTCCCAGTGGCTGCAGCCATCAGAGGTGTGTGTAACCCCCACCCTTGCCACTGACGTATGTTAAAAGCCTTAGGGTAGCTAAGTATAAAAACAGAAAAATCACCATAACAGACCTAACTTATAATCAGTAGGATATGTCCCTTGTGCTGATTCCTCTTTTTGTAGAAATCCAACCTCCTCACACACCCCTGTTGCCATAATCTTCCAGTGTGGTAGGGGTTAATCAAACTAAGGGAGCTGTCACATCTATACCTGCCCTTTCCACCATGCTCCTCCATTCATACAAGCTTCTCTAAATATAACAGGATCTATGAATGGATGTGGTGGAGCTATCAGTCATTTACCCCTCTTCCATTCATAGATCCTGTTCTGTGTGGAAATAGTTTTCTCAAGATTATACAATCTCCTTTAGAATGACCAAAACTATGGAATATAAGGACAAATCTAATCAGGCCAGACCTCGCACTGTATAGCTGATGGCAGTTCTGAAGGAGATTGTGCAATCAGATTATATAGTGTATACTCAGCTTTAATATAAGGTCCTATGTCTATATGACATTTTATGTACACTTACTTGTATGCGAGTTTCACAGATACCATTTTCCTGGTCGGGACTGTGGTACACGTCTGAAGGTGGATGCACCGCGCTCTTCTGTGAATCATCGATCTGTACCAACGAGGACAAAACAGACATCTTAGAAACATTTGTGTATAGATTTGAAAAAATACAGTTTTTTTTTTTAAAATGCCGACAAGTACAGGCGTTGAATACGTGAGGACATCATGCGTAGGCCACGCATGACCTCATCATATATTCAACGCCTGTACTCCTTGCTTCCAGTTTTGAATACCATAGAGATGATCGGAGATGTTCCGGTCCAAAATCAACTTTATGGTAGGCCGCCAGAGCTGCCGGCTTCAGTGTTGATCCAGGACTGGAGAGGCTGGAAAAGCACTGGAGGGTGGCGGGGGGTGAGGGTGACCCCTCTTGCTGCCTGTAAAAGCAACCCAGCAGCTATTTAACCACTGGGATGGCTTTTAAATAAAAAAGAATTACCTTCAGAAAAAAATAGTGATATGATGCCTGTAGCTTCAGGCATCAACCCAGTATACCCACTGAAAGTCCAGGACATCATATGATGTCCTACAGGCAGGAAACGTTATACCCATAGCCACCGTTTGTCATCTATGATTAGTTACTATAGGAGGAAAAGCTACTGCATGCTGAATATCAGGACAAACTACTTCCAAACACCTTATTTATAGTAGTAGTGAACATACACTATATTGCCAAAAGTATTGGTCGGCCTGCCTTTACACACACATGACCTTTAATGGCCCCCCAGTCTTAGTCCGTAGGGTTCAATATTGAGTTGGCCCCGCCCTTTGCAGCTATAACAGCTTCAACTCTTCTGGGAAGGCCGTCCACAAGGTTTCGGAGGGTGTCTATGGGAAGGTTGGACCATTCTTCCAGAAGCACATTGTGAGATATTGGACAAGAAGGCCTGGCTCACAGTCTCTAATTCATCCCAAAGATGTTCTATGAGGTTGAGGTCAGGCCAGTCAAGTTCCTCCACCCCAAACTGGCTCCTCCATGTCTTTATGGACCTTGCTTTGTGCACTGGTGTGCAGTCATGTTGGAACAGGAAGGGGCCATCCCCAAACTCTTCCCACAAAGTTGGGAGCATGAAATTGTCCAAAATGTCTTGGTATGCTGACGCCTTAAAAGTTCCCTTCACTGGAACTAGGGGGCCAAGCCCGACCCCTGAAGAACAACCCCACACCATAATCCCCCTTCCACCAAACTTTACACTTGGCACAAAGCAGTCAGGCAAGTACCGTTCTCCTGGAAAATGCAGGACAGACTAAAACATTTAATGTGAAAACGGCTTAATGTAGCTTAATGTGTGATAAACTGCCTAAATCTCAATCAATTGACTTGAAACGTTGCACAGCCCAAGTTCTCAACATCTCAAACATGTCCTAGAAGTTTCATAGATTTTGGCTTTCCACAAAGAAAATGGGGGACATTAACCGCTTGCCGCCCTGCCACTGTACATATACGGCGGCAGGGCGGCACTCACAGGCAAAACCACGTTATAAAACGTGTGTTTTGTAAAAAAAAAGGGGGTGCGCGCGAGGCGCGCTGCCGCCCTATTTGTCCTGTGGATCACCGCCGCAGATGTCAGTTGCCGGGTCACAGCCGCTCGTTAGCGGCTATGTCCCGGCGATCGGCGGTAAACGGTGTCACCTCTCTGTCAGCTCGAGGATGAGCTAATCTAGAAAGAACAGTTTCTCTTTCTCGATCAGCCTTGTCCCGCCCCGTACACACCCCCGCCCCCTAGTAAAACACTCCCCCTCACTCCTATAACCCTTCCCTGCAAAATAAAGTTAACCCCTTCCTCCCCATTGCCATTAGTACAGTGTCAGTTTTTTTTTTTGCACTGATCACTGTATTAGTGTTTTTGGGGATGTCAGTACCCCCCAATGTCAGAATGTCCGCCGCAGTCCCGCCATAAGTCGTTGGTCGCTGCCATAAGTCCCTGATCGCCGCCATAATTCGCTGATCGCCGCCATTATTAGTATAAAAAAAACCTAAAAATTCCAGTATCTTTCCCGCCATTTGTAAACGCTATAACTTTCACGTAAACCAATTAATTTACGCGTATTGGGATTTTTTTTAGCAAAGACATGTCGCAGAATGCATTTTGGCAGAAATTTATGACTAAATTTGATTTTTGCATTTTTTTTTACTGGACATGTTTTATAGCAAAAAGTCCAAAATATTGTTTATTTTTCCTCAAAATTGTCACTTTTTTTTTTATAGCGCAAAAAATAAAAACCGCACAGGCAATCAAATACCACCGAAAGAAAGCTCAATTTGTGGGGAAAAAAGGACGTAAATTTCATTTATGTACCGTATTGCATGACCGCGCAATTGTCCGTTAAACTAGCGCAGCGCTGTATAGCAGAAAAATGGCGTAAATTGCAGTATTTATACCATAATTTGTAGACGCTATAACTTCCACACAAAGCAATCAATATACACTTATTGGGATTTTTTTTACCAAAAACATGGAGCAGAATACATTTTGGCCTAAATTTCTAACCAACTTTGAGTTTACTATATATTTTTTATAGCTGAAAATAAAAAATATTGTTTTTCTTCAAAATTTTTGGCGTTTTTTTGTTTATAGCATGAAAAATAAAAAGCGCACAGGTGATCAAATTACACCGAAAGAAAGCTCTATTTGTGTGAAAAAAAGGATGTAAATTTCATTTGGGTGCAGCATTGCATGACCGCGCAATTATCAGTTGAATTAGTGCAGCGCCGAGTAGCAAAAAGAGGCCTGGTCATTAAGGGGGGTAAATCCTCAGGAGCTCAAGTGGTTAAGCTTGTTTTTGGGGAGCTTAATGTGGCGTAACGTACAAAAAAGAGCTTAGATGTTGACCAATTTCCCCCAAACTTCACACAATAGAAGACTCTATCTATGGCAACCTATTCTGAAAATTTCAGGTCATTTGGTAAATCACACCAAAAGTTATTCACATTAAGCTATATTTTACAGTGCTAAAACATTTAATGTGAACAACTGAATGTAAAAAGAGCTTAACGTACCATAATGTGCCTAAATCCCAATCAATTGACTTGAAACGTTGCACAGCCCAAATTCTCAACATCCCAAACATATCCTAGAAGTTTCATAGATTATGGCCCGGAGGTAGACTGTACTAAGATTGAGCACATAGCAATTCTCATGAATATATACAGTGGATACAAAAAGTCGCCATACCACTGTTAAAAAAAGTCAGGTTTCTGACAAAGAAAAATACAAAGAAAAATAATTTCAGAAAAATGTCCACCTTTAATTTGACCTATAAACTGTACAACTCAGTTGAAAAACATACTGAAATCTTTTTGGTGGAGGGAAGTAAAAATAAAAAACTAAAATAATATGGTTGCATAAGTGTGCACCCCCTTACACTAATCCTTTGTTGAAGCCCCTTTTGATGTGATTCCAGCTCTGACCCCACTGTGATGCCCCCTCTGCCCCAACCATGATGCCTCATATGCCCCCAGCATGATGCTTCCACTGCCCCCAGTGCGATGTACAATCTTCCCCCAGTGTGATGCCCCCTCTGCCCCCAGAGTGATGCTCTCTTTACCCCCAGCATGCCGCCCTCTCTGCCCCCAGCATGATGTCCCCTCTGCCCCCAGCATGATGTCCTCTCTGCCTCTAGCATGATGTCCCCTCTGTCCCCAGCATGATACCCCCTCTGCCCCCAGAGTGATGCTCTCTTTGTCCCCAGCATGACACCCACTCTGCCCCCAGCACAAAGGTCCCCTCCACCCCCAGCATGATGTCCCCTCTGCCTCTAGCATGATGTCCCCTCTGCCCCCAGCATAATGTCCCCTCTGCCCCCAGCATAATGTCCCCTCTGCCCCCAGCATAATGTCCCCTCTGTCCCAAGCGTGATGCCCCCTCTGCCCCCAGCATGATGCCCCCTCTGCCCCCAGCGTGATGCCCCCTCTTCCCCAAGCATGAAGCTTCCTCTGTCCCCAGCATGATGCCCCCTCTGCCCCCAGTATGATGCCCCCTCTACTACCAGAGCGATGCCCCCTCTTCCTCAAGAATGATGCTCCTTCTGCCCCCAGTGTGATGTCCCCTCTGCCCCAACCATGATGCCCCCTATACCCCCAGCATGATGCTCCCTCTGCCCCCAGCGTGATGTCCCCTCTGCCCCCAGCATGATGTCCCCTCTGCCCCCAGCGTGATGCCCCCTCTGCCCCCAGCATGGTGCCCTCTATGCCCCCAGCGTGATGCCCCCTCTTCCCCCAGCATGATGCCCCCTCTGCCTCTAGCATGATGTCCCCTCTGCTCCCAGCATGATGTGATGTCCCCTCTGCCCCCAGTGTGACACCCCCTCTGCCCCCAGCATGATGCCCCCTCTGCCCCCAGCGTGACGCCCTCTCTGCCCCCAGCGTGATGTCCCCTCTGCCCCCAGCATGATGTCCCCTCTGCCCCCAGCGTGATGCCCCCTCTACCACCAGCATGATGCCCCTTCTGCCCCCAGCATGACGCCCTCTCTGCCCCCAGCATGATGACCCCTCTGCCCCCAGCATGACGCCCTCTCTGCCCCAGCATGATGCCCCCTCTGCCTCCAGCGTGATGACTCCTCTGTCCCCAGTACTAGCACATAAATTGGAGATCAGAGAAGGAGGACATTTTCAAAAACATTGGTGGTACAATAGTCAGTTTTCTAACTTCCTTCTAATCTAGTCCCTCTCCCCTACCTAACAGATATAGAAAGGAAGGATAAGTCCGCAAAGGGAGGTCAGGGAGAGGCTTTCCAAATAAAAACGTCTCTGGGTGATGATATGTACTCACCGTCTCTCCTGAGCCCCTATGAAAGGATGATGTTTGATGGGTGAGTACAACTGATTCCGCCATGTGCTCAGCTGTCTCCTCTCTCCGTCTCCTAGCCACGCAAGCTGTGTGTCCCTCTTTCAATGTCCGCCTGTGGTTTTGTATAAGTAGAGTATCTGCAATCTTTCAGTAAAGCCAAATTCAGGGTTCAACCCTCTGCTTCAGATAACTGTCACTTCCTCCACTCACAGTAGACCCTCAATTTCCCAAAACTGCCGGTTCTAGCTTTAGGTGAGTACTACCCGTGATAACATTTGCACTCAGAGAACTATCTCCTTCTTCTAGATCCAAGCAGTACTGACACCGAAAGCTTTAGCCGGATGGAAGTACCATAGATAGTACTCAACTGTGTTGGACACTAATGTGGCCAAAACCAAACGTGATGGAAGATCAGACCAGAGGAGGGTAACATGGCCTGCTGCCGTGATCTCTTGGCTCTCTGAACTACAGACTGATCGTGTCTAAGTATATCAAGGAGTGGCCTTCTAGTGGGCGGCACAGTGGCTTAGTGGTTAGCATGTCTCTCTTGCAGTAAATGGGTCATGGGTTTGATTCCTGACCATGGCACCTCCTGCATGGAGTTTGTATGTTCTCCCTGTGCTTGTGTGGGCTTGCTCTGGTTTCCTCCAAAGACATGATGATAGGTTAATTGGATCCTGTCTAAATTGGCCCTAATATGTGTATGAATGTGAGTTAGGGACCTTAGATTGTACACCCCTTGAGGGTTAGGGACTGATGTGATTGTACAATATATATGTAAAGCGCTGCGTAAATTGACAGCACTATATAAGTACCTGAAATAAATAAATAAGTGGCAGGTATGTTCTCTTTCACACCACCCACGCAACATCACTCCACTGAACTTGGTTGCCTATATCTCCTTGCACCTTGACTAAAGTATTATAGGATATACCACAGCACTATTGCCATGGCCCTGTCTAGATCCAGGAGAGCGCTGCTGCAGCGTATTATTGCACCTCCATAGTGATTACAAATATTATTTTCATCCAATTCTTTGATTAGTCGCGTGTATGAGGACTCCAAAGACATGCTGGTGGGTTTATTGGCTCCTGTCTAAATTGTCCCTAGTACGTGTATGTATGGATGTGAGTTAGGGACCTTAGATTGTACACCCCTTGAGGGTTAGGGACTGATGTGAATGTACAATATATATGTAAAGTGCTGCGTAAATTGACGGCGCTATAGAAGTACCTGAAATAAATAATTTTTTTTAAAAAAATGGAGGAGGCAAAAGCTGGATTTGTCCCTGGAAATCAAAATGGTCAGCAACTGCTGTTCCCATCAACACCTTGGGTGGTGCTGTTCTGCCTAGTAAGCTGTCAGCCATCCCTCGCTCTATTTACTAATAAATATACACTGGAGGGAGTGGTGGGAAAACCACAGATGCATTGGGGGATTTACTAAGAGTGCAAAATCTGGCGCAACTGCATGGAAACCATGCTAAAGCCAAAGCTTAATTGAACAAGCCCATTGGCTGCACCAATTTTGCACTCTCCAATTTTAGTAAATCAACCCCCCATGCATCCCATAATACGTCACTGGTACCCACCTGTGTTCCTGGGGTGAACCCTCCTCGTGTACATAAACCAATGGGAAGATTCCAGATCTATAGATGGTGTGGGGGGCTTCGTAACCATTTCCATATTGCAGTGTCCACACGTCTCTCTGGAAAAAGCTGCTTTTATTAAAAAATCAACACATCCAATGCCGAACTAGACCGTGTGTTGAATCCGGAATCGCCCTCTCCATTGACACAACAATTTGAATTTGTAGAACCTGTCAAATGATCTTCCCGCAGCCTGTAAAATCCAAGGTGCAGAAAACAAAAAAATATCCTTTAGAAACTTTGTTGCAGTTGTGGATTTGGGGATAGGCATTTCCTGGATCGTTGGCTTGGCCATCCTCAGGAAGGGGGCAGCTAATATAAATACATTCCGTAGTCCTTTGGTGGTGTCCATAGTCCTGAGGTTCCCAGGCTAGGTGCAGTGTTGTTGTGGCAGTTTGTCCTTCAAGGTGTGTCCTCTTCCTCATTCTACTCAAATAGTTGCAAGTAAGCAGTTACACTTCAGTGCTGTCTTGGAGCGCCCCCCGGTGTCTCCTTGCCGAAAGGCACCACATTATTGTTTATTACTAGAATTCATTTACATATCAATATTATTATTATTATACAGAATTTATATAGCGCCAACAGTTTGCTCAGCGCTTTACAATATAACAGAAGACAATACAGCAACAATACAGATCAATACAAGAGGGTTAGGAGGGCCTGATCCTTGGAGCTTACAATCTACATTTTCCATAGTTACAGAAAACACTGAATTACTTCATAAGTGCCACCCATGGACATTACAATGATATACACAAACACAATAGGGCCAATACACCCGCCATCATACAACATGAAAATAACCACACAAACGTAAGGGTAACATACACACTCCATGCAGTTATGCCCAGTACACAGTATAAGAAAAATCGGACAAATGATTGCCCGATTTTCCTTGATTGTTCGCAGCTGGTTGAAAGCGATGTGCTTTTGATGCATGAAAAATATTGTACGTAAAAAAGGCATTGCGTACGAACGTCATAGCGTAGCTGTGGAAGTGACACACCTTTCAGTGCCATAAGTGTTATTTCCCCATCTACGGATCTGTCGGGATAGTTACAGTATCTCCCAGAAGTGAGTCCACCCCTCACATTTGTGTAAATATTTGATTCTATCTTTTCATGTTACAACATGGATTAAATTAATATTTTTCCCTCAACATTCCACAAACAAACAATACCCGTGAAAGACGTTCATTTTGAAATCTTTGAAATTTATTAAAAATAAAAAATAAAAAAACCCAATGTACATAAGTATTCACAGCCTTTACTCAATACTTTGTTGAAGCCCCTTTAGCACCAATTCCAGCCTCAAGTCGTTTGGAGTTTGATGCTGCAAGCTTGGCACACCTATTTTTGAGCAATTTCTCCCATTCTTCCTTGCAGGACCTCTCAAGCGCCATCAGGTTGGATGGGGAGTGTCGGTGTACAGCCATTTTCAGCTCTCTCCAGAGATGTTTAATTGGGTTCAAGTCTGGGCTCTGGTTGGGCCACTCCAGGATATTCACAGAGTTGGCCCGTAACCACTCCATTGTTATGTGGGCTGTGGGCTTAAGGTCGTTGTCCTGTTGCAAGATGAACCATCGCCCCAGTCTAAGGTCTGGAACAGGTTTTCATCAAGGATGTGTCTGTACATTGCTGCATTCATCTTTCCTTTGATCCGGACTAGTTTCCCAGTTCCTGCTGCTGAAAAACATCCCCACAGCATGATGCTGCCACCACCATGCTTCACTGTATGGATGGTATTGGCCAGGTGGTGAGCAGTGCCTGGTTTCCTCCAGACATGACGCTTGGCATTCAGGCTAAA
This sequence comes from Staurois parvus, assembly GCF_062004578.1. Lineage (NCBI taxonomy): Eukaryota > Metazoa > Chordata > Amphibia > Anura > Ranidae > Staurois > Staurois parvus. The sequence continues at coordinate 3,871,107 of NW_028318656.1, read as the reverse complement.
GAGTTCAATCTTTGTTTCATCAGGCCAGAGAATTTTGTTTCTCATGGTCTAAGAGTCCCTCAGGTGTCTTTTGGCAAACTCCAGCCAGGCTGCCATTTGCCTTTTACTGAGGAGTGGCTTCCGTCTGGCCGCTCTACCATACAGGCCTGATTGATGGAGTGCTACAGAGATGGTTGTTCTTCTGGAAGGTTCTCCTCTCTCCACAGAGAAACACTGGAGCTCTTTCAGAGTGGCCATCGGGTGCTTGGTTACCTCCCTGACTAAGGCCCTTCTCCCTTGATCGCTCATTTTGGCCGGGCGGCCCACTCTAGGAAGATACCTGATGCTTCCAAACTTCTTCCATTTACGGATGATGGAGGCCACTGTGCTCATTGGGACCTTCAATGCTGCAGAAATTTTTCTGTACCCTTCCCCAGATCTCTGCCTTGATACAATCCTGTCTCGGAGGTCTACGAACAATTCCTCTGACTTCATGGCTTGGCATCTAGGAGTCAAATGATGCGTTTCGAGGGTAACTCTCTTCCTCAGAGCCAGAAGCTGTGAGGAAGAGGCTCTGAGGAAGAGGGTTACCCTCGAAACGTGTCAGCGGATTTGGCTCCTAGATGGCACTTCATTGACATCAGGGTCTTTGGCTCGTTGTGGATTAATGCATCTTGTGGCTATCTATCTATATATGCGATCTGTCACTTGTTTGTGAGTATAATATTTTATCCACGTTTCAATAAACAGTTATCTGGGATAATGCGCTAAACCAGTGCACTCTTGTTTTATCCCTCCTGCAGTTGCCTCTGGACTCCCCTATCTTATATGAGAGCTGCAAGGCTTGGCCCACCCGTTGGAGTTTCGCACACATCTGAGCAGGGCTGCTGTTAGAAACCATGGGGCCCCATACAGCAAACCTGACAGTGCCCCCCAAACCATGGGGCCCCATACAGCAAACCTGACAGTGCCCCCCAAACCATGGGGCCCCATACAGCCAACCTGACAGTGCCTCCCAAACCATGGGGCCCCATACATCCAACCTGACAAGCTCCTCCCCCCATTCCCACAAAAAACACAGTTTACTATGCTTCAAGTATGAATGAACACAGAGATTGGTACCAATCACTCATGTTCATTCAGGAAAGGAAGGGGCTGGTAAATTTAACATATTTACCAGACCCTTCCCTGCATCTGAGTTCCAATGAATATTTCTTTTCCTAGCCTTCCACACCCTAGTCTTCCATTATTTCACAAATGGCAGAGTGCCTGTTGCTCTAAGTGCTGAATAAAGGAGCAAGATGTGAAATTACAAATAACACCTGTATTGCTGAATCACAACCTGCACTTCCAATGCAACCTTCACCAGCACCTCCGCCTCCACCAGCACCGCCACCTCCACCTCCACCAGCACCTCCTCCTCCACCAGTACCGCCACCTCCACCAGCACCGCCGCCTCCACCAGCACCTCCGCCTCCACCAGTACTGCCACCTCCACCAGCACCGCCGCCTCCACCAGCACCTCCGCCTCCACCAGTACCGCCGCTTCCACCAGCACCTCCACCTCTACCAGCACCACCGCCTCCACCAGCACCACCGCCTCCACCAGCACCACCGCCTCCGTCATCACTGCAGCACACACCCCACAATGGCATTATTCTGCACCTGATCGTCAAACCTCATCATGGTGCCCGGATTATCATTGCACCAATCTTTACTTGAATGGTACAGTTTTATCTGCTACAATTTCTTGGTTTTCTGGGCGTTGGATTCTTGACCTGATATAAAGCACTTTCTTGTGGATTTGCATCTAGTTTGATTGTTATTTTTTTAACATGGTATATAGTTAATAATAAAATGTATTGTTGAAAATATACAATTTTTATTTATTTTTTTTTTTTTTTACAATATGCAAGCACACATTCATTGTGATACAGCGGCATATGTAATTTTTTTTTGGGGGGGTGTATATAAAGGTTTCAAATATGTCTCCCCTTTCCCTTCTTTCCTCCAGACTGTGGATGTTAAGTTCCTGAAGTTGCTCTTGATATGTTTTATCCCCCCCAGACCTTTCACCATTTTTGTTACCCGTCTCTGGACTTGTTCTATCTCATCAATATCTTTTTGTAAGTGAGGTCTACAGAACTGGACACAGTGGCCCTGATTTACAAAGAATAGTGTCCAACAGCAGACACTGAACATTAAGCCAGACCCAATTCAATCAATTAAGACCTTTCAGTGGTCCAAAAAACATCTAGCAGGCAGACTGAAAAACGTCTAGCACATAGACTTTATTCTCTTTGTAAATCTCTAGCCAACATGGACACAATTGTAGGAACAATGCCGGATACGGTCCCTAGGTGGTGGCGCGGGCTTTGTCCCCTTCGTGTTTATTTGTGTGCCAGATGAGAAAACTCAAGTGTGCCTTATTTTAATAGCTTTTTAGTTTTTTTTCTGTGTTTGCTCCTGCTATTATTGTTGCCTCTATTAATTTTCTTGCCTTTTTTTTCTCCAAAAATGATCGGCCAACTAATGCATTTCCTACATACATCCTATTTTCGAATGTCAAACATTTTCAAACTTACATCTCAAATAATTTGAATGTCTAGTTCTAATTTCCCAATCTAATTTTTATATATATATATATATATATATATATATATATATATATATATATCTCAGGGGGCGGACTGACAACTCATGGGGCCCCCGGGCAATAGGGGATCATGGGGCCCCTGTGTCCTTGCCCAAACTCAAAAAAGCCTATCAAAAAGGTACCAGGGGCATCTCATGGGGCCCCCTACTGACCCCGGGCCCTCGGGGTTTCCGAGTTTCCAAATGGTCTCTCTTCTCTCTCTCTCGCCTTCCAGTACTTGGGTCATAGGTTCTAATCCTAGATATGACAGCACCCGTCTGGAGTTTACTATTCCTGTTAAAAGAATAGCAATTAAAAATTTATAAAAAACGGCATGTGGTCCCCCCCTCCATCCATACCAAGCCCTGCGGGTCTGGTATGGATTTTGTGGGAAACCCGCACGCCAAAAGGAAAAAAATGGCATGGGGTCCCCCCCAAAATCCATACCATACCCTTATCCAAGCTTTCAGGCCAGCAGGTCAGGAAAGGGGGGGAGAACAAGCGAGCGCCCCCCCCCCTTCTGAACCATGCCAGGCCACATGTCCTCAACATGAGGAAGCGCTTTGGGGTGGGAGGGGCTCCCCCCAAAGCACCTTATTCCCGTGTTGATGGGGACAAGGGCCTCCTCCCCACAACCCAGGGCTATGATTGTGGGGGTCTGCGGGTGGGGGGCTTATCGGAATCTGGAAGCCCCTAGATCCCACCCCCCCATGTGAATGAGTATGGGGTACATGGTCCCGCTACCCATTCACAAAAAACAAAAAGTGTAGTGTGAAAAAAGACAGGAGACGGTCTTTGACAAATCTGATATTAAAAGAAAAACTAAAAGAATGTCCCCCGAAATAGATCCAATGTCATTCACGATGTCCACTGCCGACCCGAAATTAAAAAGAAAAAAAAAGGCTCCGCTCCCGATGATGGCTCCCGACAGTTCTTAAATATGTAAGGGGCTCTGGGGGGATCTGGGGGACCCTTTGCTAAAGCTTCCAGATTACAATAAGCCCCCTACCCGCAGACCCTCACAACCATAGCCCAGCACAGCCTAAATTTATGACAAAATTTAATTTTTTACATTTTTTTACTGGATATGTTTTATAGCAAAAAGTCAAAAATATTGTTTTTTTTCTCAGAAACAATTGAGTACTGTCTGTGATACTTTTTTTATTTGCACTAACAAATAAGTGTCCCCTTCTTCAAGTTCCAAGCAGTACTATACAAATCACAAAGTTTTAGCAGAATGTTAGAAGAGATGAAAAAAACAGGCTAGAGATAAGACACAGCAAAAGCAAAGGGGGGGGGGGGGGGGGGGAAGACAACACTCACACAGAGGGAGTCAAACTTGAGCTGATAGTCATAAAACTGTTGGGTAATGAGTGAGGAATCCCATGTCCAAATTCAGGCCGTTATCTCTTGTGTCAAATAGAATTATCATTCTTAGTTCAAAAGATTTTCTTTCCTGAATGGATTTGAAATTTCCTTTAATAACTAAAATATTGAGGTCTCCCATTGTGTGACCTGGTTGTGCGAAATAGTGTCCCACAGGTGTGCAGAAGTCATCTTCTTTATGTTCCTTGATGGTATGTCTGTGCAAATTGTTTCTCAAAAATTGTGTTTTTTTTCTCATAATTGTCTGTCTTTTTTTTTTTAGCACATCTATAGTATCTATACCGTCATTTGTAGACGCTATAACTTTTATGTAAACCAATTAATTTACACATATTGGGATTTTTTTTATAGCAAAGACATGTAGCGGAATATGTTTTGGCCTAAATTTATGGTGAAATTTGATTTTTTTATTTTTTTACTGGACATGTTTAATAGCAAAAGGTCAAAAACAATTGTTTTGTTCTCAAAATTGTCGGTCTTTTTTTTTTTGTGCAAAATATGAATGCTTACCCACATTAAGAGATATCATAGTTAAAAGTGTCCCTGATCCACCTACTATAAGGATCACCTTTTTGGACCAAACGGGTTTCTACAAATGTGTTATATGTACCCTGTAAGCAGGACCATAGAAAGATCACCCGTTTTCAATCCAATATCTGCATTGTATATCAGAGAGAGTACCAAGATGGCGGAGAACTGACTTCAAGTTGGGGATACCAAGATGGCCGACGCTATACATTCAGCCGAACTACTTTTGAATTGGGTGTAGGAGGTGGAGATTTACCATATAAATGAATCCACGGACCTATGTCTCTGAGGACGCCCAGTGGGAGGGGTGAAATGCATCAGGCACGGACCCTGGGATACTATTATTATACAGGATTTATATAGCGCCAACAGTTTGCTCAGCACTTTACAATATAATGGGAGACAATACAGTAACAATACAGTTCAATACAAGAGGGATAGGAGGGCCCTGCTCCTTGGAGCTTACAATCCAAGAGGGAGGGGCTAGTGGTACAAAAGGTAGTAACTGTGGGGGATGGACTGGTAGGAGGAGTAGAAGATCCCATTATTAGCTGAGAGCGGGATAGGCTTCCCTAAAGAGACAGGTTTTCAGAGATCGCCTAAAAGTGAGCAGAGTAGGCGATAGTCTGATAAATTGGGGTAGAAAGTTCCAGAGGATGGGGGACGCTCTGGAAAAGTCCTGGAGACGAGCATGGGATCCCTAGAAAAAGTCCAGGAAGTGAGGAAACACGTCGGGTCACGTGACGCCTGACACACTCACGCCTACCGGAAGTGCGATCACGGCCATTTTGGAAGTGGGAACATGCGGTGGTTCCCATACAGTGAATAGATGTCTCTGTGGAAGCTGATTTCTGCTTTTTTAAATGTAAGTTACTGTCAGGGATCGGTGTCCCTGCCGCGATACGCCGGGTGGACAGGACACCGATGCATTCGAATCAGCGGGCAGCGGGACCCGGGCGATCGCGATGGCCGCGCATGCGCACTCGCGGACATGCGCCTGGCACCAATGACAGCACAGTACGGGCTATTTAAACTGGATTAGAGGTATGTCAATTGCCGTTTGGTCTTTTGTGCTCTGTCCTGATACCTGATCCTGTGTTACTCCATTGCCGACCTCTGCATTGTACCTGACCCTGCTGATTGTATCCTGCTTAACCCTTGGCTTGCCTGAACATCCTTCTGCCTGACCCCTTGTACCGCGCTGTCCGCTAGTTACTGAACCCGGCTTCTGAGCTCGACCATTCTCTGCCTTCTCCTCCGGTACCTCGCTGCCCGCACGTTGCTGACCTGGCCCGCCTGACTACGCTTCCAGCCACCCAATCCATCCATCCATTCCGCAGGGATTGTCCCTGGTTACCAGGTCTGCCAGCCTCTTCACAGCAGACTCCTTACCCCGCACTCCTCTGACGGTGCTCTCTACCATTGTCGGACGTACTCAGGGGTCACGACCTGGTCTCAGTCTGCTCCAAGTCCATCCCCACCATCAGGGGCCCTGGTGAATAAGCAGATTGGGACTTAGACCCCGCGCCCTGAGGAAATCCATGCTGTGGACCGATAGAGACGCTGCCAGGCGGATCGTGACAGTTACTCAATAAATGTTGTTTACTTGTTACACCATCATCTCTAAAACCCTGATTTATTTCATGAGGGTAATGGAGGAGATATAGCAAGACTAATTAGAAGCCTGGAGAGTCTTTTCCATCCATTTGAGAAGTACCTGTTTGCTACTGGAATTTGGTAATTATTCACTTTTACACCAGTTGGAGTGGAACACTGTTGGTACTTATTCTTGCACGATATATTAAGAAATAAGGATTATATCCTTTTGTTAGAATTGGCTTGGAAGGTTGATCACTTTTTATGTTGAGTGGATTTTTACACAATTTTGAAGTGAATCACTATTGATTGCTAGTGTTTGCTTTTACTATTTAGTGTATCCACGTGGGTATTTTGATACACTATATTACATTGGTTGGAGAGTATATATTAATTTTTTTTTTTTTTTCTCTTCACGTGTGTATTGCACTTGTTATGCAGTTTGCGCGATTCAAAATTTGTGGCATCTTATTTACAGGTGAAACTCGAAAAATTAGAATATCGCGCAAAAGTTCATTTATTTCAGTGCAGCAACTTAACAGGTGAAACTAATATATGAGACTCATTACATGCAAAGCAAGATAGTTCAAGCCGTGATTTGTCATCATTGTGATGATTATGTCTTACAGCTCATGAAAACCCCAAATCCACAATCTCAGAAAATGAGAATATTACATGCAATCAATAAAACAAGGATTGTACATAGAACAATATCGGACCTCTGAAAAGTAGAAGCATGCATATGTACTCAGTACTTAGTTTGGGCCCCTTTTGCAGCAATTACTGCCCCAATGCGGCATGGCATGGAAGCTATCAGCCTGTGGCACTGCTGAGGTGTTATGGAAGACCAGGATGCTTCAATAGCGGCCTTCAGCTCTTCTGCATTGTTCGGTCTCATGTCTCTCATCTTTCTCTTGGCAATGCCCCATAGATTCCTATGGGGTTCAGGTCAGGCGAATTTGCTGGCCAATCAAGCACAGTAATCCCACGGTCATTGAACCAGGTTTTGGTGCTTTTGGCAGTGTGGGCAGGTGCCAAGTCTTGCTGGAAAATGCAGTCAGCATCCCCATAAAGCTTGTGTGCGGAAGGAAGCATGAAGTGCTCCAAAATCTCCTGGTAGATGACTGCGTTGACCCTGGACTTAATGAAGCACAGTGGACCAACACCAGCAGATGACATGACTCCCCAAATCAACACAGACTGTGGAAACTTCACACTGGACTTCAAGCATCTTGCAGTGTGTGCCTCTCCATTCTTCCTCCATACTCGGGGTCCTTGGGCCTCTCCATTCTTCCTCCATACTCGGGGTCCTTGGGCCTCTCCATTCTTCCTCCATACTCGGGGTCCTTGGGCCTCTGCATTCTTCCTCCATACTCGGGGTCCTTGTGCCTCTCCATTCTTCCTCCATACTCTGGGTCCTTGTGCCTCTCCATTCTTCCTCCATACTCGGGGTCCTTGGGCCTCTCCATTCTTCCTCCATACTCGGGGTCCTTGGGCCTCTCCATTCTTCCTCCATACTCGGGGTCCTTGGGCCTCTCCATTCTTCCTCCATACTCGGGGTCCTTGTGCCTCTCCATTCTTCCTCCATACTCGGGGTCCTTGGGCCTCTCCATTCTTCCTCCATACTCGGGGTCCTTGGGCCTCTCCATTCTTCCTCCATACTTGGTGTCCTTGGTTTCCAAATGAGATGCAAAAGTTGCTCTCATCAGAAAAGAGGACTTTGGACCACTGAGCAACAGGCCAGGTCTGTTTTTCTTTAGCCCAGGTAAAACGCTTCTGACGTTTCTTGTTCAGGAGCGGCTTGACAAGAGGAATACGACATTTGAAGCCCATGTCCAGGATCCAACCTCAGTCCACTCCTTGTGAAAGTCCCCAGTGGCCTTTTCCTGACAATGCTCTCCAGGCTGCGGTCATCCCTGCTGCTTGTGCACCTTTTTCTTCCACACTTTTCCCTTCCACATAACTTTCTATTAATGTGCTTTGATACAGCACTTTGGGAACATCCAACTTCTTTTGCAATTACCTTTTGAGGCTTTCCCTCCTTATGGAGGGTGTCAATGATGGTTTTCTGCACAACTGTCAGGTGAGCAGTCTTTCCCATGATTGTGATTCCTACTGATCCAGACTGAGAGACCATTTAAAGGCTCAGGAACCCTTTGCAGGTGTTATGGCTTAATTATCTGATTAGAGTGGGACACTTTGAGCCGAGAATATTGCACCTTTTCACAATATTCTCATTTTCTGAGATTGTGGATTTGGGGTTTTCATGAGCTGTAAGCCATAATCATCACAATGATGACAAATCACAGCTTGAACTATCTTGCTTTGCATGTAATGAGTCTATCTCATATATTAGTTTCACCTTTTAAGTTGCTGCACTGAAATAAATGAACTTTTGCACCATATTCTAATTTTTCGAGTTTCACCTGTATATGAAAGGTAATACACTATTTTGAGTTTTATTTTTTTGAGGTACACGAAAATCCAGAATACACCTACGTGGGATAAAGTAAAGAGACATACGTTTATTTTTGAAGGATAAAGAGACTTATTATAGAAGACTTTTATTAATTTATTTACTTATTGAGGACATTTACATGGTTAGGACACTAATTATGATTTATTATTTTAGTTATTTATGAGTTGAGAAAAGTTGTGTTATCACTTGAGCATGGGAGGAGGAGACCAGGGAGCTAGAGAGCAGGAGGTCGTGCGATTTGCGGAGAGTACGGCTTAGGAGCTTTGTGGAATACTAGCGACCTACTATTGTACGCTTGGAGATTCATGCCTGTTGTATCTGGAAACATGTCAGTGCAATACCAGAGGGTCTACTTTTACTAATAAATGGAATGATACTATTCTGGATGCCTCTCTCCATTCCTTACATGTATATATCCATCGGCGCTATATTCATACGTGTATGAATACACATATGTGTATGTATGAATTTGAATCACTGGGAACGACAAGCAACATTGGATCAGGAGGACTACAAGCTCCACCATGACTTCCTACCCACATGGAAGAAAAATATATTTGAATTATATTTTAAAAATATTCTTCCCAAATATATTGACGTATATTGGAAATACTACAATTTTGGCCATATTCAATATGTTTCAATAAATAAATATATATATACTGCATGTTGAAACGCATTTTTATTAGAAAATATATGAAAAATATTTTTGAAAATACATTTTCAAATATACTGTATATCTTTAAAGATACAGATCTAAATTTTTATATATACACAAATATATTTATAATAATATATATTTTTATATATATACAAATATATATAAAAATATATGTTAAAATTACTTTTGTATCTGTTAAAAAAAAATCTGAAGAATATATTTTAAAAATATATATTTTCAAAACTATTTTTCATATATTTTGTAATATGTAAAAAACGCATGTCAACATATATATGTTGAAATGCGTTTCTGTAACAAAATCTATGAACAATATTTTTTAAAATGTACCAGGGACAGTTCCTCTAAATCAGGGACGGTTCCTCTAAATCAGGGACGGTTGGCAGGTATGATAATGTAAAGGTGGAGAAGCTCTAGTGTAATCTGTGTGCTTTTCAATGCAGCCAAATGAAGAGATGGGGAGGATACAGCCATAGCCCCCAACTGTCACTGATTTCGAGGGATTGTCTCTGATTTGGAACAAAGTCCCTCTGTCCCTCTTTCCTCCTCATTTTGGTCTCCTCTATATAGTTGCATGTGAAACGCACTACTTACCTATCAAAAAGTGTTTCCTGGTGCAAAACCTGTCATTCAATTATTAAATTGCTGCATTTGTAAATGTCCAAAAGCCAGTATAAAGGCATATCCCTCCACTGGCTTCCGATTGCCCAACGGATCAAATTCAAAATCCTAACGCTGACGTACAAAGCCGTCCACCATACTGCCCCGAACGACATCACCGACCTAATATCCAAGTACCGCCCAGCACGCACACTCCGCTCCTCACAATACCTCCTTCTCTCTAGTTCCCTGGTCTCCTCCTCCCATGCCCGCCTCCAGGACTTCTCCAGGGTGTCACCCATCCTCTGGAACTCCCTGCCCCAACCCATCAGATTATCACCTACTCTCCTCTCCTTTAGGCGCACCCTGAAAACCCATCTCTTCAGGGAAGCCTACCCCACCCCCTGCTAACTTGCCGACCTCCTCCACTCCTCCTACCACTCCATCCCCCACAGCTATCTCCTCCTGTACCACCATCCCCTCCCTCCTAGATTGTAAGCTCCAAAGAGCAGGGCCCTCGATCCCCTCATGTTCTGCATTGTATTGGTATTGTTCTGTCACATGTTCTGTCCCCCTTTGTAATGTGCAGCGCTGAGCGAACTATTGGCGCTTTATAAATACTGTATAATAATAATAATATGACGCCCTCCCCAGATCGCGCCTTGCACGTGCCCGCAGGGCCGCGCTGTGGCGAGATTTGTCACTGTCCCTGTACCTTTGGACATGGCCGATGACGGATCTGTGTACTGACACCGTTGCCAGTACCATGTGACATGCTGTGACCAATCACAGCAGGTCACATGACAGTTGTATACAATGAATGGCTTCCTTTCATGCCATCCATTGTATACAAGTGTGTCTAGCTGTGAATGGTCAGTAATCACATGCCCAGGCAGGACCAATCACAGCCCATCTGTGTCATGTGATTAGCCGTAGCCAATCACAGCTAATCACAACAAAAAAAACCCTGAATGAATCGATTTCCTTCAGGTAAATGCTAGCTTATAGCAAAGAAATTCTTTGCTATAAGCAATCAAATTGTCTAAAAAAAAAAAAAAAAAAAAATACTGATCACTTCCCCAAAGTAGTACAATATTTACTATGGTAACATTATACTACTTTGGTCATAGTGAAATATAAAAAAAAATATCTTAAAAGAAGAGCAAAAAATTTAATAAAAAATAAAATAAACTTTTTTTTTAAATTATAATTTTTTTTTCGTACTGTCACCAGTCAGTGTCCCTGATCACCGCCACATCAGTTATATGATGACGCTGTACTGCACTGGTGACAGTATGGAAAACAAAATTGTGAAAATAATTTTTTTAATTTCTTCATTTTCCGAAAAATTATGACAAAAAAAGTTACAACTTCAAAAAACTTGCCATGCCTCCTATGAAATACGTCGGACTTTCTACTTTGCAAAAAAGGGGTCATTTGGGGGCTATCTGTACTGTTCTGACATTTGGGGGATATCTGTACTGTTCTGACATTTGGGGGATATCTGTACTGTCCTGACATTTGGGGGATATCTGTACTGTTCTGACATTTGGGGGATATCTGTACTGTCCTGACATTTGGGGGATATCTGTACTGTCCTGACATTTGGGGGATATCTGTACTGTCCTGACATTTGGGGGATATCTGTACTGTCCTGACATTTGGGGGTTATCTGTACTGTTCTGACATTTGGGGGATATCTGTACTGTCCTGACATTTGGGGGATATCTGTACTGTCCTGACATTTGGGGGATATCTGTGCCGTCCTGACATTTGGGGGATATCTGTACTGTCCTGACATTTGGGGGATATTTGTGCCGTCCTGACATTTGGGGGATATCTGTACCGTCCTGACATTTGGGGGATATCTGTACTGTCCTGACATTTGGGGGATATCTGTACTGTTCTGACATTTGGGGGGATATCTGTCCTGTTCTGACATTTGGGGGATATCTGTCCTGTTCTGACATTTGGGGGATATCTGTACCGTCCTGACATTTGGGGGATATCTGTACTGTTCTGACATTTGGGAGATATCTGTACCGTTCTGACATTTGGGGGGATATCTGTCCTGTTCTGACATTTGGGGGATATCTGTACTGTCCTGACATTTGGGGGATATCTGTGCCGTCCTGACATTTGGGGGATATCTGTACTGTTCTGACATTTGGGGGGATATCTGTCCTGTTCTGACATTTGGGGGATATCTGTACTGTCCTGACATTTGGGGGATATCTGTGCCGTCCTGACATTTGGGGGATATCTGTACTGTCCTGACATTTGGGGGATATCTGTACTGTCCTGACATTTGGGGGATATTTGTGCCGTCCTGACATTTGGGGGATATCTGTACCGTCCTGACATTTGGGGGATATCTGTACTGTTCTGACATTTGGGGGGATATCTGTCCTGTTCTGACATTTGGGGGATATCTGTACCGTCCTGACATTTGGGGGATATCTGTACCGTTCTGACATTTGGGGGATATCTGTACCGTTCTGACATTTGGGGGATATCTGTACCGTTCTGACATTTGGGGGATATCTGTACCGTCCTGACATTTGGGGGATATCTGTACCGTTCTGACATTTGGGGGATATCTGTACTGTTCTGACATTTGGGGGGATATCTGTCCTGTTCTGACATTTGGGGGATATCTGTACTGTCCTGACATTTGGGGGATATCTGTGCCGTCCTGACATTTGGGGGATATCTGTACTGTTCTGACATTTGGGGGGATATCTGTCCTGTTCTGACATTTGGGGGATATCTGTACTGTCCTGACATTTGGGGGATATCTGTGCCGTCCTGACATTTGGGGGATATCTGTACTGTCCTGACATTTGGGGGATATCTGTACTGTCCTGACATTTGGGGGATATTTGTGCCGTCCTGACATTTGGGGGATATCTGTACCGTCCTGACATTTGGGGGATATCTGTACTGTTCTGACATTTGGGGGGATATCTGTCCTGTTCTGACATTTGGGGGATATCTGTACCATCCTGACATTTGGGGGATATCTGTACCGTTCTGACATTTGGGGGATATCTGTACCGTTCTGACATTTGGGGGATATCTGTACCGTTCTGACATTTGGGGGATATCTGTACCGTTCTGACATTTGGGGGATATCTATACTGTCCTGACATTTGGGCCTTTAGACATTTAGATTGGCTGTCAGTACTTCAGGATTGATCAATTTTCAGATCTATCCCATAGTTTGTGAACTCTATAACTTTCCTACAAACTAAATAATAAATACTGATTTGGGTTATTGTCACCAAAGACATGTAGCAGAATACATCTCGGCCTAAATTTATGAACAACAATTATTTGCAAACTTTTATAATAGAAACAAAGAAAAACGTGTTTTTCAGACATTTTTTTTGCAGCCATTTTTTTGTTAATTTAGCAAAAAATAAAAACCCCAGCGGTGATTAAATACCACCAAAAGAAAGCTCTAGCTGTGTGAAGAAAATGATAAAATTGTAGTTTGTGTACAATGCTGTATGACCGCGCAATTGTCATTCAAAGTGTGAGAGCGCTGAAACCTGAACAATGACCTGGGCAGGAAGGGGGGACAGTGTCCGGTAGGCGAGGGGTTAACAATCTTTTTTTTTGGCACAATTATCGTTTGAGGGTGTGGCGGGGGGCGTGTCCTATGCTATACATACTTCTGCCAATAGGTGTCCTTCGATTCTATGTCGGGAAGTTGGGCGGAATGGGGGCGGTGACAGTGCTGACCAGACCGGCTACATCCAGCGCCTAGAATTCAGAAACTGAAAGTAGAAAACCCTCTGACTCCACCGGCAGGGCTGACAATAGGATCGGAAAGTAATAGCACTGTGTCAGCGGCTATGGGAGGAGGACAGAGCGACCAAGCGGTGAGTGTCAGACCAACCGAGACCCCGCTCCTTCCCGGGCAGCCCTTTATCGGCATCAGTTTCCTTGATTTTCTGGTACACGGTCATCCCTATCTCCTGGGCTTGCATGGAGGGGTTACATGGATGGATGGGATAGGATGTCATGGAGGGGTTACATGGGATGGATAGGAATGGATTCAAAGATGACTAGGATGACAATGATGGATGACATGGAGGGATGGGATGGCAATGATGGATGACATGGAGGGATGGGATGGCAATGATAGATGACATGGAGGGATGACATGGGATGGCAATGATGGATGGATGGGATGGCAATGATGGATGACATGGAGGGATGACATGGATGGGATGGCAATGATGGATGACATGGAGGGATGACATGCATGGATGGGATGGCAATGATAGATGACATGGAGGGATGACATGGATGGATGGGATGGCAATGATGGATGACATGGATGGATGGGATGGCAATGATGGATGGGATGGCAATGATGGATGAGATGGAGGGATGGGATGGCAATGATGGATGAGATGGAGGGATGGGATGGCAATGGATGGCATGGAGGGATGGGTTGGCAATGATGGATGACAATGATGGATGACATGGATGGATGGGATGGCAATGATGGATGACAATGATGGATGACATGGATGGATGGGATGGCAATGATGGATGACAATGATGGATGACATGGATGGATGGGATGGCAATGATGGATGACATGGAGGGATGGGATGGCAATGATGGATGACATGGAGGGATGACATGGGATGGCAATGATGGATGGATGGATGGGATGGCAATGATGGATGACATGGATGGGATGGCAATGATGGATGACATGGATGGATGGGATGGCAATGATAGATGACATGGAGGGATGACATGGATGGATGGGATGGCAATGATGGATGACATGGATGGATGGGATGGCAATGATGGATGAGATGGAGGGATGGGATGGCAATGGATGACATGGAGGGATGGGATGGCAATGATGGATGACAATGATGGATGACATGGAGGGATGGGATGGCAATGATGGATGACATGGAGGGATGGGATGGCAATGATGGATGACATGGAGGGATGGGATGGCAATGATGGATGACATGGAGGGATGGGATGGCAATGATAGATGACATGGAGGGATGACATGGGATGGCAATGATGGATGGATGGATGGATGGGATGGCAATGATGGATGACATGGAGGGATGACATGGATGGGATGGCAATGATGGATGACATGGATGGATGGGATGGCAATGATAGATGACATGGAGGGATGACATGGATGGATGGGATGGCAATGATGGATGTCATGGATGGATGGGATGGCAATGATGGATGTCATGGATGGATGGGATGGCAATGATGGATGAGATGGAGGGATGGGATGGCAATGGATGACATGGAGGGATGGGATGGCAATGATGGATGACAATGATGGATGACATGGATGGATGGGATGGCAATGATGGATGACAATGATGGATGACATGGATGGATGGGATGGCAATGATGGATGACAATGATGGATGACATGGATGGATGGGATGGCAATGATGGATGACATGGAGGGATGGGATGGCAATGATGGATGACATGGAGGGATGGGATGGCAATGATGGATGACATGGAGGGATGACATGGGATGGCAATGATGGATGGATGGATGGGATGGCAATGATGGATGACATGGATGGGATGGCAATGATGGATGACATGGATGGATGGGATGGCAATGATAGATGACATGGAGGGATGACATGGATGGATGGGATGGCAATGATGGATGTCATGGATGGATGGGATGGCAATGATGGATGAGATGGAGGGATGGGATGGCAATGGATGACATGGAGGGATGGGGTGGCAATGATGGATGACAATGATGGATGACATGGATGGATGGGATGGCAATGATGGATGACAATGATGGATGACATGGATGGATAGGATGGCAATGATGGATGACAATGATGGATGACATGGATGGATGGGATGGCAATGATGGATGACATGGAGGGATGGGATGGCAATGATGGATGACATGGAGGGATGGCAATGATGGATGACATGGGATGGCAATGATGGATGACATGGGATGGCAATGATGGATGGATGGATGGGATGGCAATGATGGATGACATGGATGGGATGGCAATGATGGATGACATGGATGGATGGGATGGCAATGATAGATGACATGGAGGGATGACATGGATGGATGGGATGGCAATGATGGATGACATGGATGGATGGGATGGCAATGATGGATGTCATGGATGGATGGGATGGCAATGATGGATGAGATGGAGGGATGGGATGGCAATGGATGACATGGAGGGATGGGATGGCAATGATGGATGACATGGATGGATGGGATGGCAATGATGGATGACAATGATGGATGACATGGATGGATGGGATGGCAATGATGGATGACAATGATGGATGACATGGATGGATGGGATGGCAATGATGGATGACATGGAGGGATGGGATGGCAATGATGGATGACATGGAGGGATGGGATGGCAATGATAGATGACATGGAGGGATGACATGGGATGGCAATGATGGATGGATGGCAATGATGGATGGATGGATGGGATGGCAATGATGGATGACATGGAGGGATGACATGGATGGGATGGCAATGATGGATGACATGGAGGGATGGGATGGCAATGATAGATGACATGGAGGGATGGGATGGCAATGATGGATGACATGGATGGATGGGATGGCAATGATGGATGACATGGAGGGATGACATGGATGGGATGGCAATGATGGATGACATGGATGGATGGGATGGCAATGATGGATGACATGGAGGGATGGGATGGCAATGATGGATGTCATGGATGGATGGGATGGCAATGATGGATGAGATGGAGGGATGGGATGGCAATGATGGATGAGATGGAGGGATGGGATGGCAATGATGGATGACATGGATGGATGGGATGGCAATGATGGATGACATGGATGGATGGGATGGCAATGATGGATGACATGGATGGATGGGATGGCAATGATGGATGACATGGAGGGATGGGATGGCAATGATAGATGACATGGAGGGATGACATGGGATGGCAATGATGGATGGATGGATGGGATGGCAATGATGGATGGATGGATGGGATGGCAATGATGGATGACATGGAGGGATGGGATGGCAATGATAGATGACATGGAGGGATGGGATGGCAATGATGGATGACATGGATGGATGGGATGGCAATGATGGATGACATGGAGGGATGACATGGATGGGATGGCAATGATGGATGACATGGATGGATGGGATGGCAATGATGGATGACATGGAGGGATGACATGGATGGGATGGCAATGATGGATGACATGGATGGATGGGATGGCAATGATAGATGACATGGAGGGATGGGATGGCAATGATGGATGACATGGAGGGATGGGATGGCAATGATGGATGTCATGGATGGATGGGATGGCAAAGATGGATGAGATGGAGGGATGGGATGGCAATGATGGATGAGATGGAGGGATGGGATGGCAATGATGGATGAGATGGAGGGATGGGATGGCAATGATGGATGACATGGATGGATGGGATGGCAATGATGGATGACATGGATGGATGAGATGGCAATGATGGATGACATGGATGGATGGGATGGCAATGATGGATGACATGGAGGGATGGGATGGCAATGATAGATGACATGGAGGGATGACATGGGATGGCAATGATGGATGGATGGATGGGATGGCAATGATGGATGGATGGATGGGATGGCAATGATGGATGACATGGAGGGATGGGATGGCAATGATAGATGACATGGAGGGATGGGATGGCAATGATGGATGACATGGATGGATGGGATGGCAATGATGGATGACATGGAGGGATGACATGGATGGGATGGCAATGATGGATGACATGGATGGATGGGATGGCAATGATGGATGACATGGATGGATGGGATGGCAATGATGGATGTCATGGATGGATGGGATGGCAATGATGGATGAGATGGAGGGATGGGATGGCAATGGATGACATGGAGGGATGGGATGGCAATGATGGATGACATGGATGGATGGGATGGCAATGATGGATGACATGGATGGATGAGATGGCAATGATGGATGACATGGATGGATGAGATGGCAATGATGGATGACATGGAGGGATGGGATGGCAATGATGGATGACATAGATGGATGGGATGGCAATGATGGATGACATGGATGGGATGGCAATGATGGATGACATGGAGGGATGACATGGATGGATGGGATGGCAATGATGGATGACATGGATGGGATGGCAATGATGGATGACATGGATGGATGAGATGGCAATGATGGATGACATGGATGGATGGGATGGCAATGATAGATGACATGGAGGGATGGGATGGCAATGATGGATGACATGGATGGGATGGCAATGATGGATGACATGGAGGGATGACATGGATGGATGGGATGGCAATGATGGATGACATGGAGGGATGACATGGATGGATGGGATGGCAATGATGGATGACATGGATGGGATGGCAATGATGGATGACATGGATGGGATGGCAATGATGGATGACATGGATGGATGGGATGGCATGCAGCACTTCTGCCTGGCAGTATTCGAGTCGTTGGTTTGAATCCCAGCCAAGGCACCACCTGCCTGGAGTTTGCCTGTTTTCCCTGTGCCTGCATGTGTTTCCTCTGGGTTCTCTGGTTTCCTG
Organism: Staurois parvus; assembly: GCF_062004578.1. Taxonomy (NCBI): domain Eukaryota; kingdom Metazoa; phylum Chordata; class Amphibia; order Anura; family Ranidae; genus Staurois; species Staurois parvus. The sequence goes on along the minus strand of NW_028318656.1, from coordinate 3,852,577 downwards.
CCACATTAACCTACATTCTGGTAGGTTAATTGGCTCCTGTCTGAATTGGCCCTAGTATGTGTATGTATGAATGGGAGTTAGGGACCTTAACCCCTTCAATACCGGGCACGTTTACCCCCTTCCTGCCCAGGCCAATCTTCAGGTTTCAGCGCTCTCACACTTTGAATGACAATTGCGCGGTCATACAACATTGTACCCAAACTAAAATTTTATCATTTTGTTCACACAACTAGAGCTTTCTTTTGGTGGTATTTAATCACTGCCGGGGTTTTTATTTTTTGCTGAATTAACAAAAAAGGACCAAAAATTTTGAACAAAAAAAAGGGTTTCTTTGTTTCTGATATAAAAGTTTGCAAATAAATAATTGTTCTTCATAAATTTAGGCCGAGATGTATTCTGCTACATGTCTTTGGTGAAAATAACCCAAATTAGGATGTATTATTTAGTTTGTAGGAAAGTTATAGAGTTCACAAACTATGGGATAGATCTGAATATTGATCAATCCTGAAGTACTGACAGCCAATCTAATTTCTTGAGGTCCAAGAATGTCAGAACAGTACAGATATCCCCCAAATGTCAGGACAGTACAGATATCCCCCCAAACGTCAGCACGGTGCAGATATCCCCCCAAACGTCAGCACGGTGCAGATATCCCCCCAAACGTCAGCACGGTGCAGATATCCCCCCAAACGTCAGCACGGTGCAGATATCCCCCCAAACGTCAGCACGGTGCAGATATCCCCCCAAACGTCAGGACGGTGCAGATATCCCCCCAAATGTCAGCACAGCACAGATATCACCCAAATGACCCCTTTTTTGCAGAGTAGACAGTCCGACGTATTTCATAAGAGGCATGGCGAGGTTTTTGAAGTTGTAATTTTTGTCATAATTTTTCGGAAATGAAATAAAAAAATCATTTTCACTATTTTTTTTTTTTACATACTGTCACCAGTGCAGTACAGCGTCTTCATATAACTGCCATGGCGGTGATCAGGGACACTGACTGGTGACAGTATGAAAAAACAAAAATTGATATATACAGTCAGGTCCATAAATATTGGGACATTGACACAATTCTAACATTTTTGGCTCTATACATCACCACAATGGATTTGAAATGAAACGAACAAGATCTGCTTTAACTGCAGACTGTCCGCTTTAATTTGAGGGTATTTACATCCAAATCAGGTGAACGGTGTAGGGATTACAACAGTTTGCATATGTGCCTCCCACTTGTTAAGGGACCAGAAGTAATGGGACAATTGGCTTTTCAGCTGTTCCATGGCCAGGTGTGTGTTATTCCCTCATTATCCCAATTACAATGAGCAGATAAAAGGTCCAGAGTTCATTTCAAGTGTGCTATTTGCATTTGGAATCTGTTGCTGTCAACTCTCAAGATGAGATCCAAAGAGCTGTCACTATCAGTGAAGCAAGCCATCATTAGGCTGAAAAAACAAAACAAACCCATCAGAGAGATAGCAAAAACATTAGGCGTGGCCAAAACAACTGTTTGGAACATTCTCAAAAAGAAGGAACGCACCAGTGAGCTCAGCAACACCAAAAGACCCGGAAGACCACGGAAAACAACTGTAGTGGATGACCGAATAATTCTTTCCCTGGTGAAGAAAACACCCTTCACAACAGTTGGCCAGATCAAGAACACTCTCCAGGAGGTAGGTGTATGTGTGTCAAAGTCAACAATCAAGAGAAGACTTCACCAGAGTGAATACAGAGGGTTCACCACAAGATGTAAACCATTGGTGAGCCTCAAAAACAGGAAGGCCAGATTAGAGTTTGCCAAACGACATCTAAAAAAGCCTTCACAGTTCTGGAACAACAGCCTATGGACAGATGAGACCAAGATCAACTTGTACCAGAGTGATGGGAAGAGAAGAGTATGGAGAAGGAAAGGAACTGCTCATGATCCTAAACATACCACCTCATCAGTGAAGCATGGTGGTGGTAGTGTCATGGCGTGGGCATGTATGGCTGCCAATGGAACTGGTTCTCTTGTATTTATTGATGATGTGACTGCTGACAAAAGCAGCCGGATGAATTCTGAAGTGTTTCGGGAATATTATCTGCTCATATTCAGCCAAATGCTTCAGAATTCATTGGACGCCGCTTCACAGTGCAGATGGACAATGACCCAAAGCAGACTGCAAAAGCAACCAAAGAGTTTTTTAAGGGAAAGAAGTGGAATGTTATGCAATGGCCAAGTCAATCACCTGACCTGAATCCGATTGAGCATGCATTTCACTTGCTGAAGACAAAACTGAAGGGAAAATGCCCCAAGAACAAGCAGGAACTGAACACAGTTGCAGTAGAGGCCTGGCAGAGCATCACCAGGGATGAAACCCAGCGTCTGGTGATGTCTATGCGTTCCAGACTTCAGGCTGTAATTGACTGCAAAGGATTTGCAACCAAGTATTAAAAAGTGAAAGTTTGATTTATGATTATTATTCTGTCCCATTACTTTTGGTCCCTTAAGAAGTGGGAGGCACATATGCAAAGTGTTGTAATTCCAACACCGTTCACCTTATTTGGATGTAAATACCCTCAAGTTAAAGCTGACAGTCTGCAGTTAAAGCACATCTTGTTCGTTTCATTTCAAATCCATTGTGGTGGTGTATAGAGACAAAAATGTTAGAATTGTGTCGATGTCCCAATATTTATGGACCTGACTGTATATATTTTTTTTTTTAATTACATTTTTTTTCTTAAGAATTATAAGAATTTTTTTCATATTACACTATGACCAAAGTAGTATAATGTTACCATAGTAACATTGTACTACTTTGGGGAAGCTTAGAGTATTTTTTTTTCATTTATTTATTTATTTTTTTACACAGTTTGCTTATTGCAAAGAATTACTTTGTTATAAGCAAGCATTTAGCTGAATGAAATCAATTCATTCAGGTTTTTTTTTGTGCTTTGCTGTGATTTGGCACGGCTAATCACGTAACACAGATGGGCTGTGATTGCCCAGCTTGTGCATGTGATCGCTGTGACCATTCACAGCTAGACACACTTGTATACAATGGATGGAATGAAAGGAAGCCATCCATTGTATACAACTGTCATCTGACCTGCTGTGATTGATCTGCGGGCACGCAAACTACACATGCCTGAAAGGACACCATATGGCGTGCACCTGGAGGGACGAGGTGCTCACCCCGGCCGCCATATGGCCATAGGCCGGCGAGAAACCGGTTAAATTGTACACTATAATCCTATACCCACAGTTGATCCAGAGGAAGGCAAAAAAAACCCCAGCAAAGCATGAACCAATTTGCTCCTGCTGGGAAAAAAATTGTTTCCTGATCCCCCGAGAGGCAATCAGATATTCCCTGGATCAACTTTACCTATAAATGTTATATCCAGTTATATTCTGTGTATCTAAGAAAGAATCCAGGACTTTCCTACAGCAATCCACTGAGCTGGCCACAACCAACTCTTGAGGGAGTTTATTCTACATTTTCACAGCTCTCACTGTGATGAAACCTTTCCGTGTTTGGAGATTACATTTATTTTCCTCCAGACGTAAAGAGCGCCCCCTTGTCCTCTGTGATGACCTCAGGGGGAATAACTCTACACCGAGTTCACTATATGAACCACTGATGTATTTATACATGGAGATCATATCCCCCTTATGTATTATACATGGAGATCATATCCCCCTTATGTATTATACATGGAGATCATATCCCCCTTATGTATTATACATGGAGATCATATCCCCCTTATGTATTATACATGGACATCCTATCCCCCTTATGTATTATACATGGACATCCTATCCCCCCTTATGTATTATACATGGTGATCATATCCCCCCTTATGTATTATACATGGTGATCATATCCCCCCTTATGTATTATACATGGTGATCATATCCCCCCTTATGTATTATACATGGAGATCATATCCCCCCTTATGTATTATACATGGAGATCATATCCCCCCTTATGTATTATACATGGAGATCATATCACCCCTTATGTATTATACATGGAGATCATATCACCCCTTATGTATTATACATGGAGATCATATCCCCCCTTATGTATTATACATGGAGATCATATCCCCCCCTTATGTATTATACATGGAGATCATATCCCCCCCTTATGTATTATACATGGAGATCATTTCCCCCTTATGTATTATACATGGAGATCATCCCCCCCTTATGTATTATACATGGAGATCATATCCCCCTTATGTATTATACATGGTGATCATATCCCCCCTTATGTATTATACATGGTGATCATATCCCCCCTTATGTATTATACATGGTGATCATATCCCCCCTTATGTATTATACATGGTAATCATATCCCCCCTTATGTATTATACATGGTGATCATATCCCCCCTTATGTATTATACATGGTGATCATATCCCCCCTTATGTATTATACATGGTAATCATATCCCCCCTTATGTATTATACATGGTGATCATATCCCCCTTATGTATTTATACATTATTATTATTATTATTATTATACAGTATTTATAAAGCGCCAATAGTTCACTCAGCGCTGTACATTACAAAGGGGGACAGAACATGTGACAGAACAATACCAATACAATGCAAAACATGAGGGGATTGAGGGCCCTGCTCTTTCGAGCTTACAATCTAGGAGGGAGGGGATGGTGGCACAGGAGGAGATAGCTGTGGAGGATGGAGTGGTAGGAAGAGTGGAGGAGGTCAGCAAGTTAGCAGGGGGTGAGGTAGGCTTCCCTGAAGAGATGGGTTTTCAGGGTGCGCCTAAAGGAGAGGAGAGTAGGTGATAATCTGATGGGTTGGGGCAGGGAGTTCCAGAGGATAGGTGACACCCTGGAGAAGTCCTGGAGGCGGGCATGGGAGGAGGAGACCAGGGAACTAGAGAGAAGGAGGTCTTGTGAGGAGCGGAGTGTGTGTGCTGGGCGGTACTTGGATATTAGGTCGGTGATGTAGTTCGGGGCAGTATGATGGACTTTGTACGTCAGTGTTAGGATTTTGAATTTGATCCGTTGCGCAATCGGAAGCCAGTGGAGGGATTGGCAGAGGGGGGTGGCGGAAATGGAGCGGTTGGAAAGGTGAATGAGTCTGGCAGCCGTATTCAGGATCGACTGAAGTGGGGATAGCCAGCGGCGAGGCAGGCCAGTGAGGAGGGAGTTGCAGTAGTCGAGTCGTGATATGATGGAGTGGATGAGCTGTTTAGTGGTTTCTGGGGTTAGGAACGTGCGGATTTTGGCGATGTTGCGGAGGTGGAGTCTGCACGAGTTTGTTAAAGATTGGACTTGGGGCTGGAAGGATAGGTTGGAGTCCAGAATGACACCAAGTACTCTGGCCTGCAGAGCGGGTTTGATATTGGCGTTGTTGGATGTGATGTAGAAGTCAATGGGGGGTGGGGTTCGGGCTGGGGGGAAGACAAGGAGCTCGGTTTTGGAGAGGTTCAGTTTAAGGAAGTGGAGCGACTTCCAGTCTGATATGTTGCTCAGTAGGTGTGTGATTTGGGCAGAGACCGAGGGGGTGAGGTGGGGGGTTGAGAGATAGATTTGTGTGTCGTCGGCATAGAGGTGGTAGTTGAAGCCATGAGAGTGTATGAGTTGGCCAAGGGAGGAGGTGTAGATGGAGAAGAGAAGGGGCCCAAGGACAGAGCCTTGAGGAACCCCAACAGAGAGGGGGAGTGAGGGGGAGGTGGTAGCATTATAGGTAACCCTGAAGGAGCGTTGTGACAGGTAGGATGAGAGCCAGGAGAGAGCAGAATCTCTGAGGCCGAGGGAGTGTAGTATTTTGAGGAGGAGGGGGTGGTCAACTGTGTCGAAGGCCGCAGAGAGGTCAAGGAGTAGGAGCACTGAATAGTGGCCATTAGCTTTGGCGGTTAGCAGGTCGTTGGAGAGTTTGAGTAAGGCAGTTTCGGTGGAGTGTAGGGGACGGAAGCCAGACTGTAGGGGATCGAGGAGGTTGTTGTCGTTGAGGTGAGAGCATAGGCGGGTGTAGACGAGACGCTCGAGGAGTTTAGATGTAAGTGGGAGCAGGGAGATGGGTCTGAGGTTGTTCGGGTCATTGGGGTCCAGGGAGGGCTTTTTAAGTATGGGGGTGATGTGTGCATGCTTCAGTGGGGAGGGGAAAGTGCCGGAGGAGAGGGAGAGATTAAAGATGTGGGTGAGGGAGCGTAGGATGGAGGGGGAGGGAGGTCGTAGGAATTGTGAGGGGATAGGGTCGAGGGGGCAGGTTGTGAGGCGGGCATCAGAGAGGATCTTGGAGACTTCCTCGATGGTAGTAAGATCAAATGTGTGGAGTGTTGGGGGAGCTTCAGTATGAGGAATGTAGGGTGGGGTGGGAGTGGAGGTCAGAGCAGTGGTGGGGCCGTGGGAGAGGGGTGATGAGGGGGTAGCTGAGTGAGGGGGAACGGGGTTGGAGGGAGTTTGAGCAGTGACGAAGTCCCTGCGGGTAATGTCGAGGGGGAGGGGGGATGAGGGGGTAGCTGTGTGAGAGGGGACGGGTTGAGAGGGCGTGTGAGTTGCGGCAATGTCCTTGCGAATTGTGTCAATCTTGTTTTTGAAGTGATTGGCAATCTCAAGGGCGGTGAGTGAGGTGCTGGGTGGAGGTGGGGGTGGAGAGAGTAGAGAGTTGAAGGTGGAGAAGAGTCGGCGAGGATTGGAGGAGAGGGCCTTGATGAGGGTCAGGAAGTAGGCTTGTTTGGCTGCGTGGAGGGAGGAGGTGTAGGTGCGGAAGGCAGATTTGTAGCAGGTGAAAGCTTGTTGGGATTTTGTTTTGCGCCATAGTTGCTCCAGGGCACGACTGCGTCGTTTGAGGGTTTTGGTGTGATCAGTCTGCCAGGGCTGGAGCGGTCGGAGTCTGATGTTGCGTGTGGTTAAAGGCGCTAGTGAGTCAAGGGCTGCTGACAGCGCGTTGTTGTAGGCAGTCATAGCCAAGTCGGGGCAGGACAGGGGGAGGATGCGGTCCTGGAGTTGATCAGCTGCAGAGTGGAGGGGGGCAGGGTTAAGGTTGCGGAGGTTACGGCTGGTAGTAGTGTGACATTTGGAGGGGTAGGCGTTGGAGGACGAGGAGATAGAGAAGGTAATCAGGTTGTGGTCAGAGAGAGGGAAGGGGGTGTTAGTGAGGTTGTGGGGAGCGCAGCTGTTGGAGAAGACGAGATCAAGGATATTACCGTCGGAGTGGGTGGTGGATTGTATGCACTGTGCAAGTGCAAAGGAGGATGTTAAGTGGAGGAGACGGGCTGTGTCCGGGTTGTCAAGGTTGACAGGGATGTTGAAATCCCCAAGAATGATGGTGGGTAGCTCAGAGGAGAGGAAGAAGGGTAGCCAGGAGGAGAAGTCTTCCAGGAAGCGGGGTATGGATCCAGGAGGCCGGTATATCACAGCAATCTTCAGGGGGGTTGGGGAGAATAGTCGGACGCAGTGGGCCTCGAAGGAGGAGAAGGATAGGGAGGGGGGGTTTGGGAGGACTCGGAAGGCGCTCTGCGGTGACAGGAGCAGACCAACCCCACCACCTTTACGACCGTTAGGCCTGGGTGAGTGGGTCCAGGTGAGACCTCCGTAGGAGAGTGCAGCAGGGGAGGTAGAGTCAGTGGGCTGGATCCAGGTTTCCGTGATCGCCAGGAGGTTGAGGGAACGGGAAACAAAGAGGTCGTGGATGGCGGTAAGCTTGTTGCACACCGATCGGGCGTTCAGGAGTGCACATGAAAACGGGGGAGAGATTTTAGGGAGCAGGGGGACAGATACTAGGTTGCGGTAGGACATGGAGGCGGGAGGGTGTTGTGCGGGTGAGGGAGGTGGTGGAGGGCCAGGATTCGGGGAGATGTCTCCCGCGGCTAGGAGGAGGAGAAGGGTGAGAAAGGTGGCATGGGAGCGGGATGTGCAGGAGCGTGAAAAACTCCTAGTGGAGGTGTTCGGGTCAGTGGGAGAGTGGAATAATAGGAGGAGGTGGTGGGTGCCATAGAGGGGCGAAGGAAGCAGTGAGGACACAATATACAAATGTTTAGGAGGAGCAGAGGGATATAGTGAATGGATTTTGGGAATGGAGGAGAGGAAAATGAGAAGGAGTAGAAGAGGCATTGTGGGGGGTGATGAGAGCAGTAGTAGGGAGATGATAGCAATGAGGGGGAGATGTGCAAGTTTTGGGGTGGAGCAGAGGGGTAAAGAAATGAGATTTGGGAACAGAGGATAGTAGTATGAAGAGGAGGAGTGTATTATATAAAGGTACACAGAGTGGGAGTCAGGTATGTAAGAGATGTTTCCCAGGGTGTTTGCTTGCAGTCTGTCCAGCATGCAGTAGAGTTTCTTGCTGTTGTTGTGTCTTTCTCCTGCTTTAGTTCAACTGCTGTGTTTAACTGCTTCGCACTCTTTCGAAGCTGCACTCCATCAGAAACTGTGCCCCCCATCAGAGATCTCCCCCCATGAGCTGATCTGAATTTATAGGGAGATGCTCAAATGAGCATTCAACTCCACCCCAATTAGAAGCTGATAAGGCTCACATGAATGTTGGGGGATGTCTCATAGGAACCAGGCTACAGTCGTAAACTGGGTGCAACTGAAGGTGAGGACTGCTCAACATACACACAAATATAAATACACCATTTGTTCTGAATATAACAGGAGTAAAAGCGATTTTGAGTTAGGAGTGGAGGTAGGAGAGGTGCATTTACCTGTGAAAGTAGAGAAGGCATAATTAGATTGCTGTGTTTAACTGCTTCGCACTCTTTCGAAGCCGCACTCCGTCAGAAGCAGCACCCCCATCAGAGACTATGCCCCCCATCAGAGATCTCCCCCCATGAGCTGATCTGAATTTATAGGGAGATCATATCCCCCTTATGTATTATACATGGAGATCATATCCCCCCTTATGTATTATACATGGTGATCATATCCCCCCTTATGTATTATACATGGAGATCATATCCCCCCTTATGTATTTATACATGGAGATCATATCCCCCCTTATGTATTATACATGGAGATCATATCCCCCTTATGTATTATACATGGAGATCATATCCCCCCTTATGTATTATACATGGAGATCATATCCCCCCTTATGTATTATACATGGAGATCATATCCCCCCTTATGTATTATACATGGAGATCATATCCCCCCTTATGTATTATACATGGAGATCATATCCCCCCTTATGTATTATACATGGAGATCATATCCCCCCCCTATGTATTATACATGGAGATCATATCCCCCCTTATGTATTATACATGGTGATCATATCCCCCCTTATGTATTATACATGGAGATCATATCCCCCCCTATGTATTATACATGGAGATCATATCCCCCCTTATGTATTATACATGGAGATCATATCCCCCTTATGTATTATACATGGTGATCATATCCCCCCTTATGTATTATACATGGTGATCATATCCCCCCTTATGTATTATACATGGTGATCATATCCCCCCTTATGTATTATACATGGTGATCATATCCCCCCTTATGTATTATACATGGTGATCATATCCCCCCTTATGTATTATACATGGTGATCATATCCCCCCTTATGTATTATACATGGTGATCATATCCCCCCTTATGTATTATACATGGTGATCATATCCCCCCTTATGTATTATACATGGTGATCATATCCCCCCTTATGTATTATACATGGAGATCCTATCCCCCCCTATGTATTATACATGGAGATCCTATCCCCCCCTATGTATTATACATGGTGATCATATCCCCCCTTATGTATTATACATGGTGATCATATCCCCCCTTATGTATTATACATGGTGATCATATCCCCCCTTATGTATTATACATGGAGATCCTATCCCCCCCTATGTATTATACATGGAGATCATATCCCCCCCTTATGTATTATACATGGAGATCATATCCCCCCTTATGTATTATACATGGAGATCATATCCCCCCTTATGTATTATACATGGAGATCATATCCCCCCTTATGTATTATACATGGAGATCATATCCCCCCCTTATGTATTATACATGGAGATCATATCCCCCCCTTATGTATTATACATGGAGATCATATCCCCCCTTATGTATTATACATGGAGATCATATCCCCCCTTATGTATTATACATGGAGATCATATCCCCCCCTTATGTATTATACATGGAGATCATATCCCCCCCTTATGTATTATACATGGAGATCATATCCCCCCCTTATGTATTATACATGGAGATCATATCCCCCCCTTATGTATTATACATGGAGATCATATCCCCCCCTTATGTATTATACATGGAGATCATATCCCCCCTTATGTATTATACATGGTGATCATATCCCCCCTTAATCTCCTCTTCTCAAGAGAGAATAAATTCAGTTCCTCTGATCTTTCCTCATAGCTGATCTCCTCCATGCCTCTTATCAGTTTGGTTGCTCTTCTCTGTACTTCCTCCAGTTCCCCAATGTGCTTCTTGTGAATTGGCGCCCAAAACTGAACTGCATATTCCAGATGAGGTGTTACTAATGATTTGTATCGGGGGAAATGATATCTCTCTCTGGAGTCTATACCTCTCCTAATACAAGAGAGGATTTTGCTCGCTTTAGAACCCGCAGCTTGGCATTGCTGCCATTATTAAGCTTGTGATCTACCAGAACCCCCAGATCCTTCTCCACTATTGACCCCCCCCCAGATCCTTCTCCACCATTGATTCCCCCAGTTGTACCCCCCCTAGTATGTATGATGCATGCATATTCTTAGCCCCCAAGTGCAGAACCTTACATTTATCAACATTAAACCTCATTTCCCACATAGTTGCCCAATTACACAGAGCATTGAGGTCGGCTTGTAAGTTGGAGACATCGTGTAAGGACGTTATTCCACGGCACAGCTTGGTGTCATCTGCAAAGACTGAAATGGGATTTATAATCTCAGACTCTATATTGTTTATAAATATATTAAGAAGTAAGGGTCCCAACACTGAGCCTTGGGGTACACCACTGACACCCCTAGACCATTCAGACTATGAATCATTAACCACTACTCTCTGAATACCATCTTTTAGCCAGTTTTCTATCCATACATATGGATTTTACAAGCCCGTAGACTTTACCTTACACATTAGCATTAGCAAACGCTTTAGCAAAATCCAAGTATACCACATCAACCCCTCTGTCCAAGTATACCACGTCCACCGCCACCCCTCTGTCCAAGTATACCACGTCCACCGCCACCGTTCTGTCCAAGTATACCACGGCCACCGTTCTGTCCAAGTATACCACGGCCACCGTTCTGTCCAAGTATACCACGGCCACCGTTCTGTCCAAGTATACCACGGCCACCGTTCTGTCCAAGTATACCACGGCCACCGTTCTGTCCAAGTATACCACGGCCACCGTTCTGTCCAAGTATACCACGGCCACCGCTCTGTCCAAGTATACCACGGCCACCGCTCTGTCCAAGTATACCACGTCCACCGCTCTGTCCAAGTATACCACGTCCACCGCTCTGTCCAAGTATACCACGTCCACCGCTCTGTCCAAGTATACCACGTCCACCGCTCTGTCCAAGTATACCACGTCCACCGCTCTGTCCAAGTATACCACGTCCACCGCTCTGTCCAAGTATACCACGTCCACCCCTCTGTCCAAGTATACCACGTCCACCCCCTCATAAAAAGAAATCAGATTTGTCTGACAACTTCTGTCTTTCAAAGTATCTAAAGTATCTTTTTCCAGCAAGAACTCATCTATGTGGTCTTTTATTAAACCCTTCAGGATCTTCTCAACTATAGAAAGTTACATTAACAGGTCTATAATTACAGTAGTTGGTGAAGATTTTGACCCCTTTTTAAATATTGGCACCACATTGGCCTTACACCAACCCGGTGGTACTATGCCAGCCATTGGAGTCCCTAAAACAATGGCTTTGAAATTAGAGCTCAATTCTTTAAGGAGCCATGGGTGTATGCCATCTGGTCCTGGTGCTTTATGTAACACACATGCACACACGTAAATTGACAGTGCTATAGAAGTACCTGAAATAAATAAAAATGGATAGGAGGAAGGGATGTCATTAATAGGATGGGGTGGATGAAGGGATGACATGGGTGGATAGGATGGGATTGCATGGATCAGAAGGAGGGATGGCATGGATAGAAGGGAGGGATAGCATGGCATGGATGGGGTTTAGGGATGGCATGGATGGATGGATAGGATAGGGTGGAGGGATGGGATGGCATGGAAGGATGTGTGGTATGGATAGGATGGCATGGATGCATAGGATGGGATGGAAGGATGGCATGGATGCATAGTATGGGATGGAGGGATGGCATGGATAGGAATGACATGGAGGAATGGGGTGGCATGGAAGGATGATGTGAGGGATGGAATGACGAGTTGGCATGGATAGGATGAGATGGCATGGAGGGATGACAAGAAGGGATAACACGGAGGGATGCTATAGATGGGATGGCCTGGAGGGATGTGATCATGGGATGGCATGAGATGGAATGGATTGATGGGATAGAGGGGTGGCATGGGATGGAGATATGACATGCATGAATGGGATGGAGGGATAGGATCATGAAATGTAGGGATGGTATGATGAGATATATAGAATAGGATGGCACAGAGATGTCGTAGCGGGATGGCCTGCATGAATGGGATGGTGGAATGAATGGGATCATGAGATGATTGGATGGGGTGAAGGGATGGCATGGATGGATAGGATGCAATGAATGGATTTTGTACATCATCCACTGCAGTGAAATGAGATTGAATTCTGAGAGTCCTGTTTCCCAAAAGTGTCTTGATACTGGCAAAGATGGATGTGTGTGTACAATTCTTTTTTGTTACACTTGCACATATTCCTGGTTTATATTGGCGATTAGAGAGGATAATTGTCGCTGCACTCAAAGGATCTGACTATATGTTTGTAAAATGTGCAAATCACACAGGAGTGCTGGCTAGATAACATGGGTCTCATGTACACATGAACTCCCCTAGACGTTTAACTCTCCTGGCAGAAGAAAAATGCTAAACACATCAAAAATGTGTAAGTGCAGTACTCGGTTTAGCGCTTTGCATTTATTAATTTGATTAGCCACAGTATTTTCAATTGACATGAATAAATGCCCAACGGCTAGTTTAAAATCATCCCCTAGGCATGCAGACTGCTTCTACAAACATTGGTGAAAGAATGGGTCGCTCTCAGGAGCTCAGTGACTCCAAGCGTGGTCCCGTGATAGGTTGTCACCTGTGCAATAAGTCCATCCGTGACATTTCCTGGCTACTAAATATTCCACGGTCAACTGTTAGTGGGATTATAACAAAGTGGAAGCAACTGGGAACAACAGCCACTCAGCCACCAAGTGGTAGGCCACGTCACATGACAGAGCGGGGTCAGCGCATGCTGAAGCGCACAGTGCGTAGGAGTCGCCAACTGTCTGCAGAGTCAATAGCTAAAGACCTCCAAACTTGGTGTGGCCTTCAGATGAGCCCAACAACAGTGTGTAGAGAGCTTCATGGAATGGGTTTCCATGGCCGAGCAGCTGCATCCAAGCCTTACATCACCAAGTGCAATGCAAAGCGTCGGATGCCATGGTGTAAAGCACGCCGCCACTGGACTCTAGAGCAGGGGAGACATGTTCTCTGGAGTGGCCAATCACGCTTCTCTATCTGGCAGTCTGGTGGACATGTCTAGGTTTGGTGGTTGCCAGGAGAACGGTAGTTGCCTGACTGCATTGTGCCAAGTGTAAAGTTTGGTGGAGGGGGATTATGGTGTGGGAGTGTCTTTCAGGGGTTGGGCTTGGCCCCTTCGTTCCAGTGAAGGAAAGTTTCATGCTCCGAATTTTGTGGGAAGAGTTTGGGGATGGCCCCTTCCTGTTCCAACATGACTGCGCACCAGTGCACAAAGCAAGGTCCATAAAGGCATGGAGGAGCCAGTTTGGGGTGGAGGAACTTGACTGGCCTGCACAGAGTCCTGACCTCAACCCCATAGAACACCTTTGGGATGAATTAGAGCGGAGACTGCAAGCCAGGCCTCCTCCCCCGACATCAGTGCCTGACCTCACAAATGCTCTTCTGGAATAATGGTCCAACCTTCCCATAGACACCCTCCTAAACCTTGTGGACGGCCTTCCCAGAGGAGTTGAAGCGGTTATAACTGCAAAGGGCGGGGCCAACTCAATATTGAACCCTACGGACTAAGACTTGGATGCCATTAAAGGTCATGTGCGTGGAAAGGCAGGCCTACCAATACTTTTGGCAATATAGTGTGTTTAATATCTATATTCTATTTTAAATCCTCTAATCTTCCTGTGAAAATCCCAATCACAAAGGAGTATTTGAAGAAGCCAATTATGGCACAACCCGTTAGGTGGGAGGTGACGTCATCATGCTGGGTGTAGTCAGTTTTTTTGTCGTTTTTTTTTTTTTTTTCTTTTTTGTTGACATGCTTTATCCTTTCTAGGGACCTTCAACAGCTTCCACTAGCGGGAGCAATGAAGCCAGTCAGACAGAAGACACAATCAATAGCCAACCACAGCATGTAACTGTAAGTAAGTGCATCCTGGTGCTTGCCAGGTGAGAGATTGACTTGAATCCTTAGACAAACCAGCCCTGCTGAAATGAGCACACTGTCTGAGGATCCATTCACACCTGTCCATTCTTGTGTGCACATTAGTGCTCATTGCCGTTCATTTTTGAATGGACTTTCAGCACACTAAAACAGATTCTCAAAAATGCAGCATTTTTTCTTAAGCAGTTTAGTACAACACATAATCATGCATTGCAGTGCGTTGGTGTCGGAAATCCTATCCCTGACCCAGTGATCTGAACCGTTCCTGGCCCATTCAAATCTGGGCACATCAGAACACAGAACATCCTGTGGGCTGGTACAGGAACACCCCCCAGGGTTGATTGGCCAAGGGCTAAAGTCCAGCCCACATCCACATTTCGATAAATTGAGTACCCTGAAATATGGATGGTGTGATTTGTACGGAGGCGGTTTCATTTCACTGGTGAATTGCAGACTTTCTTTTCAACTTGCTGCAGTCACAGGATAAATCTTGGTAAAGGTTTTCTTTATCCCTTTTCTATGTTAGTGACTAGCCCATTATGTATGTGTCTTTTTGTCTGTCTTGTATTTTTTGTAATTACTTTTTTCTTAGTACATATATTTATGCACTGTCCACTTTCAGGGTATTAAATCATAAAATTAATAAGTGACTAATGTGTACTAAGCTCGGGCTCATATCCCCGGAGATGTTATTGTATTGTAGTGTCTATTTGCTCAGGTTAAGTTTATTGCCAATCTGAATTTCACTGCGTGTTGGCAGATTGTAAAATGTGTGTACAAACTTCTGGGTGGTAAGCTACCATCTGGTGTGGGGACAGTGGAGGAGTGATTAACACCGGGGTTCTACCTTGTAGGATAGCTGGAGGAATTCTAGAAGGGGGTGCTAATTGCTAGACTGTTCCCCAACCCTTAGCCTGGGCTCACACTGATGTGCATACTTTTGGCAATATAGTGTGTATAATATCTATATTCTATTTTAAATCCTCTAATCTTCCTGTGAAAATCCTGATCACAAAGGAGCCTTTGAGGAAGCCAATTATGGCACAACCCATTAGGTGGGAGGTGACGTCATCATGCTGGGTGTAGTCATTTTTTTTGTCTTTTTTTTTTTTTTTTTCTTTTTTATTGACATGCTTTATCCTTTCTAGGGGTCTTCAACAGTTTCCACTAGCGGGAGCAGTGAAGCCAGTCAGATAGACTCAATCAATGGCCAACCACAGCATGTAACTGTAAGTGCATCCTGATGCTTGCCAGATGAGAGATTTACTTGAATCCTTAGACAAACCAGCCCTGCTGAAATGAGCACACTGTTTGAGGACCCATTAACACCTGTCCATTCTTGTGTGCTCATTAGTGCTCATTGCCATTCATTTTTGAATGGACTTTCAGCACACTAAAACAGATTTGCAAAAATGCAGCATTTTTTCTTAAGCAGTGCACTACAACACATAATCATGCTTTGCAGTGACCCAGTGATCTGAACTGTTCCTGGTCCATTCAAATCTGGGCACATCAGAACACAGAACATCCTGTGGGCTGGTACAGGAACACCCCCCAGGGTTGATTGGCCAAGGGCTAAAGTCCAACCCACATCCATATTTCAATAAATTGAGGACCCTGAAATATGGATGGTGTGATTTGTACGGAGCTGGTTTCATTTCACTGGTGAATTGCAGACTTTCTTTTCAACTTGCTCCAGTCACAGGATAAATGTTGGTAAAAGTTTTATTTATCCCTTTTCTATGTTAGTGACTAGCCCATTATGTATGTGTCTTTTTGTCTGTCTTGTATTTTTTGTAATTACTTTTTTCTTAGTACATATATTTATGCACTGTCCACTTTCAGGGTATTAAATCATAAAATTAATAAGTGACTAATGTGTACTAAGCTCGGGCTCATATCCCCAGAGATGTTGTTGTAGTGTCTATGTGCTCAGGTTAAGTTTATTGCCAATCTGTGTACAATTGCACTGCGTGTTGGCAGATTGTAAAGTGTGTGTGTGTACAAACTTTTGGGTGGTAAGCTACCATCTGGTGTGGGGACAGTGGAGGAGTGATTAACACCGGGGTTCTACCTTGTAGGATAGCTGAAGGAATTCTAGAAGGGGGTGCTAATTGCTAGACTGTTCCCCAACCCTTAGCCTGGGCTCACACTGATGTGCATACTTTTGGCAATATGGTATGTATAATACCTATTTTAAATCCTCTAATCTGCCTGTGAAAATCCTGATCACAAAGGAGCCTTTGAGGAAGCCAATTAGGCACAACACGTCAGGTGGGAGGTGACGTCATCATGCTGGGTGTAGTCCAATTTTTTTTGTCTTTTTTTTTTTTTTTTTCTTTTTTATTGACATGCTTTATGCTTTATCCTTTCTAGGGGCCTTCAACAGTTTCCACTAGCTTGAACAGTGGAGAAGACACAATCAATAACCACCCACCGGATGTAATTGTAAGTGCATCCTGGTGCTTGCCAGATGAGAGATTTACTTGAATCCTTAGACAAACCAGCCCTGCTGAAATGAGTACACTGTCTGAGGATCCATTCACACCTGTCCATTCTTGTGTGCACATTAGTGCTCATTGGGGTTCATTTTTGAATGGACTTTCAGCACACTAAAACAGATTTGCAAAAATGCAGCATTTTTTCTTAAGCAGTGTACTACAACACATAATCATGCATTGCAGTGCGTTGGTGTCGGAAATCCTATCCCTGACCCAGTGATCTGAACCGTTCCTGGCCCATTCAAATCTGGGCACATCAGAACACAGAACATCCTGTGGGCTGGTACAGGAACACCCCCCAGGGTTGATTGGCCAAGGGCTAAACTCCAACCCACATCCATATTTCAATAAATTGAGGACCCTGAAATATGGATGGTGTGATTTGTACGGAGCCGGTTTCATTTCACTGGTGAATTGCAGACTTTCTTTTCAACTTGCTCCAGTCACAGGATAAATCTTGGTAAAAGTTTTCTTTATCCCTTTTCTATGTTAGTGACTAGCCCATTATGTATGTGTCTTTTTGTCTGTGTTGTATTTTTTGTAATTCCTTTTTTCTTAGTACATATATTTATGCACTGTCCACTTTCAGGGTATTAAATCATAAAATTAATAAGTGACTTCTGTGCACTAAGCTCGGGCTCATATCCCCGGAGATGTTATTGTATTGTAGTGTCTATGTGCTCAGGTTAAGTTTATTGCCAATCTGTATACAATTGCACTGCGTGTTGGCAGATTGTAAAGTGTGTGTGTACAAACTTTTGGGTGGTAAGCTACCATCTGGTGTGGGGACAGTGGAAGAGTGATTAACACCGGGGTTCTACCTTGTAGGATAGCTGGAGGAATTCTAGAAGGGGGTGCTAATTGCTAGACTGTTCCCCAACCCTTAGCCTGGGCTCACACTGATGTGCATACTTTTGGCAATATAGTGTGTATAATATCTATATTCTATTTTAAATCCTCTAATCTTCCTGTGAGAATCCTGATCACAAAGGAGCCTTTGAGGAAGCCAATTACGGCACAACACGTCAGGTGGGAGGTGACTTCATCATGCTGGGCGTAGTGCAGTTTTTTTGGCTTTCTTTTCTTTTTTGTTGACACGTTTTATCTTTTCTAGGTGTCTTTACCAGGGGACAGTGAAGCTGGTCAGACAGGAGAAGCAATCAAACGCCCAGAGCATGTAACTGTAAGTGCATCCTGGTACTTGCCAGATGAGAGATTGACTTGAATCCTTAGACAAACCAGCCCTGCTGAAATGAGCACACTGTCTGAGGATCCATTCACACCTGTCCATTCTTTTGCACACATTAATGCTTATTGCTGTTCATTTTTGAATGGACTTTCAGCACACTAAAACAGATTTGCAAAAATGCAGCATTTTTTCTTAAGCAGTGCACTACAACACTTAATAATAATGCATTGCAGTGAGTTGAGGTGTCCTGCAATGCATGTGCATCAGGGCTGTGTTGCCTTAGTGGGTTGAGGTCCTATTCAGAATGAAAAGCACTGCAATGTGCTAACACACACAAGTTGTGTTGCAGTAATGCGTGCATTTCCCCCCAGGGTATGCTACCCCTCTGCTGTTCCTTCCATTGGCTTCCGTTCACACAACGACTTCAATTTAAGCTACTAACAAGTTACAAAGCCATCCACAGCTCTGCCCCCAGCTACATCACTAATCTAGACTCAAAATACCAACCTTATTGGGTTTTTCATTCTTCCCAGGGCCTTCTGCTCTCTAGCTCCCTTGTCACCTCTTCCCATGCTCGCCTCCAGGACTTCTCCTGAGCCTCTCCCATCCTGTAGACCAGGGGTCTCCAAGCTTTCTAAACAAAAGGCCATTTTACGGTCCTTCAGACTTTAGGGGGGCTGGACTAGGGCCAGTGGGAGTAGAAAATATCCTGGCATCCACTGGGAGTAAACAATACCCCATCGTTGGGGGTCAGTGGGAGGACTAGCGCCCCATCGTTGGGGGTCAGTGGGAGGACTAGCGCCCCATCGTTGGGGGTCAGTGGGAGGACTAGCGCCCCATCATTGGGGGTCAGTGGCAGGACTAGCGCCCCATGGTTGGGGGTCAGTGGGAGGACTAGCGCCCCATGGTTGGGGGTCAGTGGGAGGACTAGCGCCCCATCGTTGGGGGTCAGTGGCAGGACTAGCGCCCCATCGTTGGGGGTCAGTGGCAGGACTAGCGCCTCATCGTTGGGGGTCAGTGGCAGGACTAGCGCCCCATCGTTGGGGGTCAGTGGGAGGACTAGCGCCCCATCGTTGGGGGTCAGTGGGAGGACTAGCGCCCCATCGTTGGGGGTCAGTGGGAGGACTAGCGCCCCATCGTTGGGGGTCAGTGGGAGGACTAGTAACTGTACTGTCCGCCTTTTTATATTATAGAACGCTGTGTTGACACTACATAAATCCTGTATAATATTAATAAAAATAATTGAAGGTGTGCTTCGGTCCTAAAGCCCTACTTACATCTTTGTGATTTGATAATATATGCCTTTTCAAGAATGGGATGGTCGGCTGATACTTTCAATAGATTATAGATCTCAAATTATGTATTTTCTGAAAGCAGAAGACCTATATAAATATGTTGTAAGAAAATTACAATATTGCTAATTACAGATGGGAAGATGAAATACATCCTGCAGTCTAACATAAATGTAAGAGTAGAATCATTTTATCCGTTGCAGAGAGGTGACGTGATCTGTAGTAGATCCAGTTTAACCCCCTTGCCCTCCAGAAGATCCCCCCCCTTCCTGACCAGGCCATTTTTTGCATTGCACGGTCATGCAACTCTGCACCCAAATGAAATTTATGTCTCCCCCCCCCCCCCCCCCCCCACACAAATGGCTTTCTTGCGGTGGTATTTGATTGCCTGTTTTTTTTTTTCTTGTTTGCGCTATAAACAAAAAAAGACTTAGCAAAAAGTTTTATATATATATATAATTTATTAAACTTGTCCAGTAAAAAAATTTTTTTAACCTCCTTAGCGGTATTCCCGAGTGTAGCTCGGGGTAAAATTTCTATACCAAGAGCGGTAACCCCGAGCTACACTCGGGCTTACCATGCGGCGCTGCTCAGGGGGTCCCTGCAGCACTTACCTTGTCCTTCGCTCCCGCGATGTGTCCCCTGCAGCATCCCCGGCCATCTCCTCCGGCTGATGCCGGCATCCGGCTTCTGTGTTCCGGTCCCTGTGACGTCGGGACGTACGGGCGCCGGAACATTTGAAATTTTTAAAAACGTTCATTTTTGCTGTCATTGCTGTTTCAATGCATTTCACATATATTTTTTCCCTACTGCTTTGTCCTGCGCCCTGCCTGCATTTTTACTGTTCTTTCTGCCTGGAAACTTAGAAAAGTCCATGGCGTCCAAAAAGCGTTCCTTTATGTCAAAAGCGGTTTTAGAGCAGCGATAGAAAATTAGAACCACTTGCAGAATTGAGTGATAATGATTCGTGGGGGAAATTCGTCATCAGACACTGAAAACGATTCTGCGACTTTGCTCAGTGATGTGCGAATTTGCCTCTGTATTTCAAATTTCAATGTTTTTGGTTTGATTATATTATTGAATTTTATTATTATTATTTTTTTATGATTATTTATTAAATTGTAATTTATGATTTCGTGTTTCAAATTTTATCCTACCCGGGATGTTTAATAGACTCTTGTTCGGACAGATTTCAGTGAGTTATTCCTAAAAATTACAGGCCTACAATAAAAAACTACATATTTCCATGCAAAAAAATAGTACCGCTTTCAGCACAAAAAAATCGGAAATATTTCTTGGTTTTGCCTCAAACTGCATTTTTGATGTCACCCCACAAGTTTTCTATTGGATTAAGATTTGGGGATTGGGCTGGCCACTCCATAACGTCAATCTTGTTGGTCTGGAACCAAGATGTTGCACGTTTACTGGTGTGTTTGGGGTTGTTGTCTTGTTGGAACACCCATTTCAAGGACATTTCCTCCTTAGCATAAGGCAGCATGACCTCTTCAAGTATTCTGATGTATTCAACTGATCCATGATCCCTGGTATGTGATAAATAGGCCCAACACCGTAGTATGAGAAACATCTCCATATCATGATGCTTGCACCACCATGCTTCACTGTCTTCACAGTGTACTGTGGCTTGAATTCAGTGTTTGGGGGTTGTCTGACAAACTGTCTCCGGCCACTAGACCCAAAAAGAACAATCTTACTTTCATCAGTCCACAAAATGTTGCGCCATTTCTCTTTAGGCCAGTCAATGTGCTCTTTGGCAGATTGTAACCTCTTCAGCACATGTCTTTTTTTCAACAGTGGGACTTTGCGGGGGCTTCTTGCAGATAGCTTGGCTTCACATAGGCGTCTTCTAATTGTAACAGTCCTCACAGGGAACGTCACACCTTCTTTCATCTTCCTGGAGCTGATTGTTGGCTGAGTCCGCGCCATTTTGGCTATTCTTCTACCCATTCAAATGGTAGTTTTTCGCTTTCTTCCACGTCTTTCAGGTTTTGGTTGCCATTTTAAAGCATTTGTGATCATTTTAGCTGAGCAGCCTATCATTTTCTGCACTTCTTTATATGTTTTCCCCTCTCCAACTTTTTAATCAAGGTACGTTGTTCTTCTGAATGTCTGGAACGACCCATTTTCCTCAGAATTTCAGAGAAATGCACTGTAACCAGCATGTACAACATTTGCTGCCTTCCTTCCTTAAATAAAGGCAATAATTGCCACCTGTCTTTCAAAGAATGAATGACCTCACTAATAGAACTCCACACTGCTATTATTTTGAACATGCCCCTTTCAATGAGTGATTCAATTACACAGAATCAGCAGCATGCATGTCATGACTGTTGGGTCTGTTGGATTTCTATGACTCTACTACACCTGCTAGTAAATTATTTGCCATGTAGAAATATAATTTCTACCAAAAACAGTGAGTGATCCGGTTAGTGATGTCTGACTGCTATTATTTTGAACACAACTGTACATCCCGCTCCCACCTTACTTTCCTCACCCTCCTTCTCCTAACCTCTGGGGATATCTCCCCAAACCCTGGTCCTTCAGGGTCTCACCCCCACACCAGGCACCCTCATTCCCCTGGGAATAGAAGAAATGCGCTCAATTTAATATCAATCCCCATGCTCCTAAAAACCAGCCTCCCTTTTTCATGTGCACTCTGGAATGCCCGCTCTGTCTGTAATAAGCTCACCTCTGTCCATGACTTTTTTGTCTTCAGCTCCCTTCACCTACTAGCAATTACAGAAACCTGGCTTCAAGCAGCAGATTCTTCTTCTCCCGCAGCACTTTCCTATGGAGGCCTTCTTTGGACCCACTCACCCAGACCTAGTGGTTGGAAAGGTGGTGGAGTTGGTTTGCTTCTATCCCCACTGAGCGCCTTTAAAGTCCTCCATAACCCTCCATCTTTTTCCTTCTCTTCTTTCGAGACTCACTGCAGTGATCTACCGACCTCCTGGATTGGTGTCTCGCTTTCTTGATGTCTTCTCTGCTTAACTACCCTACTTTCTCTCCTTTGAAAAACCCACTATCATTCTTGGAGATTTTAACATCCCCATTAATGTCAACAACCCGGCTACATCCCAACTCTTCAACCTAACCTCATCTTTTTCCTTCACACAATGGACACAATCCTCCACTCACTCTGATGGGAATACATTAGACCTTGTTTTCTCCCATCTTTGCACTCCCGACAACCTCACAAACACCCCCTTTCCTCTCTCTGGTCACAATCTCATCACCTTCACAGTGTCTTCGTCTTTAAACACCTATCCCTCCAAGCAGCAAACAATTACCCTCAGAAACCTTCATAACTTTAACCCTTCTCTTTTCTACTCTACAACTGACCGCCTCTATAACAGAATCTCTCCCCTGTCCTGCCCTAACCTGGCTACTGCTGTCTACAACAGTTTGCTTTCATCCACACTAGACTCAATTGCTCCTCTAACCAAACGAATCATCAGGCCCCGATCATTACAACCTTGGCAGACTGCCAAACATGCCTACTTTGTCACTCTCATCAATAGCTTGTCATCCAGTCCTTGTGGTCTCTTCTCTACTTTTAACTCCACTTTCTCCACCTCCACCCAGCTCCTCACTCACGGCTTACGAGATTGCAAATCATTTCAAAAACAAGATTGATGCAATTCGTAGGGACATCTCCACTGCACAAACATCCATGCCACTTAGCATACCTTATACTCAACCTCCCTCAACACTTTCCTCTTTTGACCTTGCTACTACCGAACAGGTCACTAAAGTTTTCTCAGAAGCTCGTCTCCCTACCTGCCTCCTGGATCCTGTCCCCTCACAACTACTATGGTCACCCTCTTCTTCTATCCTATGCTCACTCACTCACATCTTCAATCTCTAATGGTGCCTTCCCCTCCCCTCTAAAACATGCCCACATCATTCCCATACTTAAAAAGCCCTCCCTGGACCCCACTAACCTGAACAACTTAAGACCCATCTCCCTGCTCCTGTTGACCTCCAAACTCCTAGAACGCTTAGTCTACAATCGCCTGAGCTCCTACCTCACTGACAACAACCTTCTTGACCCTTTACAGTCTGGCTTTCACTCACTACACTCCACTGAAACTGCCCTACTAAAACCCACTAATGATATACTAACTGCTCAGACCAATGGCCACTACTCCATACTCTTACTACTTGACCTCTCTGCGGCTTTTGATACTGTTGACCATCCCCTCCTCTTCAAAAAAACTCCACTCTCTTGGCCTCTGAGACTCTGCTCTCTCCTGGCTCTCCTCCTACCTATCGCAGCGCTCCTTCAGCGTTACCTATAACTGTCTCCTCCTCTCCACTCCCTCTTTCTTTAGGGGTCCCTCAAGGTTCTGTCCTTGGACCCCTTCTCTTCTCCATCTACACCTCCTCCCTTGGTCACTTGATAAACTCCCATGGCTTTAAGTACCATCTCTATGCTGATGACACAGAAATCTAGCCTTCTACTCCTCACCTCACCCCTTCAGTCTCCTCTCGCATTACTAACCTACTAAGTGACATATCGGCATGGATGTCACTCCACTTCCTCAAACTCAATCTTTCCAAAACTGAGCTCTTAGTATTCCCCCCAGCCCGTACCCCCTCCACTGACTTCTCCATCAAGATCAATAACACAACCATCAGTTCCTCCCCTCATGCCAGGGTACTAGGTGTAATCCTAGACTCCCATCTGTTTTTACAGCCCCAAATCCAATCACTGTCCAAATCTTGTAGATTTCACCTCCGCAACATCTCCAAGATACGCCCATTCCTAACCTCGGAAACTACTAAGCAACTTATTCACTCCATTGTTATATCTCTCCTTGACTATTGTAACTCCCTCCTCATTGGCCTACCTCATCGTAGGCTATCCCCTCTTCAGTCTATCATGAATGCTGCTGCCAGACTCATCCACCTTACTAACCGTTCTGTATCTGCCACTCCTCTCTGCCAATCCCTCCACTGGCCTCCACTCAATGTCCTCCACCCCTCTCTGCCAATCCCTCCACTGGTTTCCCATTGCCCAATGGATAAAATTCAAAACATTAACAATAACATATAAAGCCATTTATAACTCTGACCCAAATTACATCTCCAATCTTGTCTCCAAATATCACCCAAACCGTACTCTCCGCTCCTCGCATGACCTCCTGCTCTCTAGCTCCCTCGTCTCCTCCTCCCATGCTCATCTCCAGGACTTCTCCAGAGCTTTCCCCATCCTCTGGAACTCTCTACCCCTATTTATCAGACTATCGCCTACTCTGTTCACTTTTTGGCGATCTTTGAAAACCTATCTCTTCAGGGAAGCCTATCCTGCCCTCCGCTAAAATGGAATCTGGGGATGTTAGTGACATCAAGTCAGTTCCCCACAGTGTCAGAATGCCCACCACAGTCCCGCTATAAGGTGCTGATTGCCGGCAAAATAAAAATTCCAGTATCTATACCATTTGTAGACTCTATCATTTTCACGTAAACCAATTAATTTACACGTATTGGGATTATTTGTTTTTTTTTTTTTTAGCAAAAACATGTAACAGAATACATTTTGGCCTAACTTTATGACGAACTTTGATTTTTTTTTTTTTGTACTGGACATGTTTTAATAGCAAAAAGTCAAATATTTTTCTCAAAATTGTGGTTTTGTTTTTTTTCTTAGTGCAAAAAACAAAACCCACAGTGGCGATCAAATGCCACCGAAAGACAGCTCTATTTGTGGGGAAAAAAGTACGTAAATTTCATTTGGGTGCAGCGTTGCATGACTGCGCAATTGTTAGTTAAAGTAACGCAGTGCTGTAATGCAAAAAATGGCCTGGCCAGAAAGGGGTGTAAATCCTCTGGAAGACAAGTGGTTAATTCCTCGTGGGTGTTCTTCTTTTTTTTTTTTTTTTTTTTCCTCCTCCCACCTCTTCAGATTGCCTTACTTAGCACTTTACTAAAACTTTAACTATGATGGTCTCTGAGGGAAGGAGAGCGCGTATCATAAGCGCGTATCTGGAGAGAAAACTATCACTCATCTGTGTTTTGTGGTCAGGTTGGATAACCACTTCGCTTTTGCAGCTACAGGTGAATCTCAAAAAATTAGAATATCGTGCAAAAGTTCATTTATTTCAGTGCAGCAACTTAAAAGGTGAAACTAATATATGAGACTCATTACATGCAAAGCAAGATAGTTCAAGCCGTGATTTGTCATCATTGTGATGATTATGGCTTACAGCTCATGAAAACCCCAAATCCACAATCTCAAAAAATGAGAATATTGTGAAAAGGTGCAATATTCCCGGCTCAAAGTGTCCCACTCTAATCAGATAATTAAGCCATAACACCTGCAAAGGGTTCCTGAGCCTTTATATGGTCTCTCAGTCTGGTTCAGTAGGAATCACAATCATGGGATAGACTGCTGACCTGACAGTTGTGCAGAAAACCATCATTGACACCCTCCATAAGGAGGGAAAGCCTCAAAAGGGAATTGCAAAAGAAGTTAGATGTTCCCAAAGTGCTGTATCAAAGCACATTAATAGAAAGTTATGTGGAAGGAAAAATGTGCAAGAAAAGGTGCACAAGCAGCAGGGATCACCGCAGCCTGGAAAGGATTGTCAGGAAAAGGCCATTCAAAAGTGTTGGGGACTTTCACAAGGAGTGGACTGAGGCTGGAGTCAGTGCATCAAGAGCCACCACACACAGACGGATGCTGGACATGGGCTTCAAATGTCGTATTCCTCTTGTCAAGCCGCTCCTGAACAACAAACAACGTCAGAAGCGTCTTACATGGGCTAAAGAAAAACAGACCTGGTCTGTTGCTCAGTGGTCCAAAGTACTCTTTTCTGATGAGAGCAACTTTTGCATCTCATTTGGAAACCAAGGACCTAGAGTATGCAGGAAGAATGGAGAGGCACACAAATTTCCACAGTCTGTGTTGATTTGGGGAGCCATGTCATCTGCTGGTGTTGGTCCACTGTGCTTCATTAAGTCCAGGGTCAACGCACAGTCTACCAGGAGATTTTGGAGCACTTCATGCCTCCTTCCGCAGACGAGCTTTATGGGGATGCTGACTTCATTTTCCAGCAGGACTTGGCACCTGCCCACACTGCCAAAAAGACCAAAACCTGGTTCAATGACCGTGGGATTACTGTGCTTGATTGGCCAGCAAACTCGCCTGACCTGAACCCCATAGAGAATCTATGGGGCATTGCCAAGAGAAAGTTGAGACATGAGACCGAACAATGCAGAAGAGCTGAAGGCCGCTATTGAAGCATCCTGGTCTTCCATAACACCTCAGCAGTGCCACAGGCTGATAGCTTCCATGCCACGCCGCATTGAGGCAGTAATTGCTGCAAAAGGGGCCCAAACCAAGTACTGAGTACATATGCATGCTTCTACTTTTCAGAGGTCCGATATTCTATGTACAATCCTTGTTCTATTGATTGCATGTAATATTCTCATTTTCTGAGATTGTGGATTTGGGGTTTTCATGAGCTGTAAGCCATAATCATCACAATGATGACAAATCACGGCTTGAACTATCTTGCTTTGCATGTAATGAGTCTATCTCATATATTAGTTTCACCTTTTAAGTTGCATTATTGAAATAAATGAACTTTTGCACCATATTCTAATTTTTCGAGTTTCACCTGTATATGCAGTATCTTCATCGTTAAGGTGATTGTAGCCGTGTTGGAGCACTTGCAACCAAAACTAGAACTGAGACTGTTTTTTATTTAATAAACTTGGTGTATTAGTACTGCTTGAACCTTGAAGGGTGTGTCCCCTGAAAGCTTGTACTGACATTTTGGATGTTGGTGCAAAGAGAGATCAGACAGTACTGAATTGTTTTTGTTGCCTGTGCTTCTCCCACTGAATAGATTGATGGCCACTCTAAGGCCCCATGTACACGGGACACTTCTGAACAATGAAAACTGACTGCTGGAAAACGTAGGTTAAAAAACCTGTCTGTTTAGCTGCGTTTGCATACCACGTTTATGAGCGTTTGCGGTTTGAATTTTTTTTTTTAAAGATAACCTCAGGAGACCTTCCAAAATGCCCAGAATGCACTGAAAAACAGTAAAAAATTAACTATTTCAGACCTTTTGAGAGAAACGGAGAGCAGAAGCAGAGAGAGCAGTATGTGTTGAAATTAGCTGTTTTTTTTTTTTATGGTGTTTGGATGTGTTCCGGCTCATTTCTGTGCAGAAATTATTACAGCAGTGTCTAACATATTTTCTTTCATGCGAAACCTCAAAGTATGGTGTACCGGGTCCATTTGAGTAATGGGAAAATGCTTTGCATGCTTTTTTCATGATGAAAAAAGGCTCTGGACAGCATCTGGAAATGGAAGAGTTAAAAACATTTTCTAAACGCAGGTAGCCGCGTTTACACGCGTTTGACGTTTGAAGCGCTGATAAAATTTACTCCTGAACGGAAGTTTGGTGCGTTCAAAAAAACGACTGTAAACTCAACTGCCTGTGAATGAAGATGTGTACATGGACACATAGGAAAACATTAGGGAGAGTTCAGGGGCTGCTGAAAAAAACGCAGAAAAGCTCCTGAACGTCCGTATATCAGCTGCAGTGTACATGGAGCCTAAAGTGCACAATTGGAGAAAATCAAAAAGTAAAGTCTTCTACTACATCCTCTTCTCAAAATCCGCATGACAAAGTTCTGCTTTCTCTGCAGGCCTGCCAGGTGCTGAAAAACCACAAGTGGAAGATTATCTTTTTGCTGTTGGCAGTTTTCATTGTCGGTTTTTTCATCGGATATGGTACCAATCATTGTGGTACGTGTTTTGATTAATTTATTTTCTCACTATCCTACCACACAATATTCAGCAGTGTTCTACTATTGCAGTGGTTCTCAACCTGTGCGCCGCGACCCCTTTGGGGGTCGAACGACCCTTTCACAGGGGTTGCCTAAGACCATCAGAAAACACATATTTCTGATGTGTAAAGAGCAGCTACTGTGTTGAAAGCAGCTACTGTGTTGAAAGCAGCTACTGTGTTGGAAGCAGCTACTGTGTTGGAAGCAGCTACTGTGTTGGAAGCAGCTACTGTGTTGGAAGCAGCTACTGTGTTGGAAGCAGCTACTGTGTTGGAAGCAGCTACTGTGTTGGAAGCAGCAGTATTGGAGGTAAAACGACACTTCATGAATTATATTTGCTGGGTAAATAATTTTATGGTTGGGGGTCACCACAACATGAGGAACTGTATTAAAGGGTCGCGGCATTAGGAAGGTTGAGAACCACTGTACTATTGCATGTACAAATGGGAGCATTTTCCTAAGATCGAAGGAGTGAATTGGAAAAAGAAGAAAACCTTCTGGCTACCATATGGTGCTGATCATAATGGTGAATAAGAATTTATTTCCTGCGATCATAATTTCCTGGTTCACTCATTAACCCC
This sequence comes from Staurois parvus, assembly GCF_062004578.1. NCBI lineage: Eukaryota > Metazoa > Chordata > Amphibia > Anura > Ranidae > Staurois > Staurois parvus. The sequence continues at coordinate 3,823,644 of NW_028318656.1, read as the reverse complement.
TTCACTCCTAAGGGTAAACAAATGTTAATGCCTAAGCACAATTTTGCAACTTTGACATGTTTGTAAAACTGTCCATATCATCGCAACTACTTTGTACATCCGGGTGAATTATACCGTGTTTTTTTCAGGACAAATTGGGCTTTCATTTGGTGGTAAATGGTAATGGATATCTCCTGATGATTTTTTTAAATTTTTTTTTATTTTTTTTTTTATATCGAAGGAAAACTGGCCCAAAACAGTAAAATAAAAAAATCATTTTTTTTTCATTTTTAGCTGTGTTTCTTGTTACTACCATAACCTACCACCAAAGAACCCAAAATAAATTCTCCAGCTTTTGACAATTTCAGCGATACCACATATGAGTATTTTATTTGTTGTTTGTACCTGTAATACAGCCCAGAAACAAACAATAGTGCGCCTTTTTGTTTTTTGTCAGGTGTTTTTTTTTTTTTAAACCTAAAACACACTAACACCAATTGTTTTTTTTTTTAATCCTGACCTTTGACCTTGACTCAAACACTAACCCTGGCACTGAACTAGATCAAACCTTGATCTAGGTGTTTTTCTTTATTTTTTATTTTTAATATGTATTATTATCATATTTATTATATATATATATATTTTTTTTTTATTTAAACATTTTTTTTCCCCTATCTATGCCAGGAGTTAGAGAGATACAATGTATCTCCCTCCTCCATTCATAGAGAGAGGGGAAAAAAAAAAGGGGGCCGGGCTGCTCAGTAACTGATCACTGTGATAGCCAATCAGAGGCTGTCACAGCTATCATGTGACCCGGAATCGGAAGTCCCGGGCCCCAATCATTAGAACGGGACCCGGTGCTCTCAGTGTGGTGCGGTGCGCTCCCAGCACAGATAGGGACGCAAATATGCGGCCCCATGAAGAAAAGCCCAGTTCTGTGAGGCTGCATATTTGTGACGTTGGCGTCAAGGGGTTAAGAAAAATGAACATGTCCAGCCCATGTCCATATTCCCATAAATTGAGGACTTGAGATATGGATATTGTGATTCGTATGGAGCTAGTTCTATTGACCGACAGATTACGGACTTTCTCTGACTTGCTCCAGTCGCAGGATAAATCTTGGTAAAAGTTTTATTTCTGTTTTTTATTCCCTTTTTATTTTATAGTGAATATCCAATTGTGTGTCGTCTTGTATTTTCTGTAAATTTTTATACTTTGTACATATTTTATGCACTGCCCACTTTCAGGATATTAAATCTTAAAATTAATAAGTGACTTCTGGGTACTTAAGCTTTTTTTTTTTTCAATATTTTTTTTTTTTTAGGCCAGATTTTCTTTTGATAGTTAAAAAAAAAAAGGAGATATCCATTACTCCAAAGTGAAAGCCCAATTAGCCCTGAAAAAAACCAAGGTATAATCCACCTGGATGTATAAAATGGTTTGACATGTGTTTGCAAAACCACACATATCAGAAGTTGCAAAATTGTGCTTAGGCGTTACCATTTATTTTACCATCAGATGTGAAGGGGTTAAGCATCTGACTCATTATGGGAAGTCACTCTTCTGCCATTATTCCAGCCAGTCTGAGAGCCCACTGAGGGGGACCTGTAAGGAACCATGGGCCACACCCCTGTGGGCTACGTCATGGCACAATCCTTTTGGCGTGCTACTAATCAAACCGTTCACTCTCAGTAGCAGATCTATGTGACCAGTGGAATAACAGATCTGGTTTTGTGCATTGGAATTATGAGAAATGACTTCCCTTGGTGCCTAAACATGTGTTGTAGAGGAGGAACCCTAAAGCTACCAATACACTGGTAGAATTTAATTTGTTAAATTTTTTTCATTAGGTCGACCCTCTCCTGAATGGATCTGGTATAAAAACGTTGGCTATTACTATTCAGAGGAAAAGTTGGACTGGCTATCCAGCAAAAAGTTTTGTGAACAAGAAGGAGGGATACTTGCCGTTCTTAAGGATGATATCATTCGGGTGAGTGTCATATAAATGAGCTCATTTGTGTTTCTTGTGTGAAAACTCCCCCCCCCCCCCCCCCTTCCCCTTCTAATTTCCCCCTCGATTTTTCTCTTGCCTACCTACTTACACACACCCACTGTTCAGGCTCTACAACAGCACTCCACAAACTGCAGCATGGGGGCCGGATGTCTCCCTTTGCTGGCTTCTATCTGGCCCTTGGGGATACTACTCTATCCACTGATACGTGGAGTGGTCTTACGGGGCCTTTCAAACTCACTGGGACTTTGATTTTGAGACACTTTTTCTAGTTAGCTTAGTAGTCCGCTACTACACGTGGAATGCACGGTGTCAGGTTTCCATTCGCAAAAAAAGTCCTTCCTGTCGAGGTGGTGGTGAACAACATTCTGGGTGAGGTTGGGAAGATTTGGGGTCTTGAGAAGGATGGGTGGGGGCCGGGAGCCTGGACAAAGGCAAGGTGGAAGGTCAGATCCCTGTAACTGCTGTCTGTCAGTCTCTGGGGGGCGTGGCTTCTTTCTGTCCTTTCACGTCCCCTAGAATTTTGTAAGATTGGAGTTTTGAAAAAAGGTTGCATGGGATCAATGTTTAATCGTTTCTTAGCCTGAGGGGGGGTTTAGGTGACGGTAATGTTTGCAGAGATACATTATAAAGATGATGAGAATAGTAAAATATGATTGGTTCTGTTTGTTTTTCCCGGCAAAAAAAAAAAAGTAGTTTATGGTTTTCCATTCTGAAGTAAGCTATTTTTTTGTTTAATTATATATATTTTTTTATTCTGTGTATATATATATATATATATATATATATATATATATATATATATATATATATATATATATGTATATGTAACATTTTTTTATGTTTGTAAGATTTTTAATAAACAAAAGTGTACTCTATCCACTGAGCCAAAATTCCTGTCACTGATGCCACCAAAGAGGCACTATTTCTCCCACTGACACCAATGATGCGGCAGAATTTTTTCCATTGGCATCAGTGACGGGCACCCTGCCTCCCACTGACGCTAGTGACGGGGCACTCTGCCTCCCACTGACGCTAGTGACGGGGCACTCTGCCTCCCACTGACGCTAGTGACGGGGCACTCTGCCTCCCACTGACGCTAGTGACGGGGCACTCTGCCTCCCACTGACGCTAGTGACGGGGCACTCTGCCTCCCACTGACGCTAGTGACGGGGCACCCTGCCTCCCACTGACGCCAGTGACGGGGCACCCTGCCTCCCACTGACGCCAGTGACGGGGCACCCTGCCTCCCACTGACGCCAGTGACGGGGCACCCTGCCTCCCACTGACGCCAGTGACGGGGCACCCTGCCTCCCACTGACGCCAGTGACGGGGCACCCTGCCTCCCACTGACGCCAGTGACGGGGCACCCTGCCTCCCACTGACGCCAGTGACGGGGCACCCTGCCTCCCACTGCCGCCAGTGACGACGGGGCACCCTGCCTCCCACTGCCGCCAGTGACGACGGGGCACCCTGCCTCCCACTGCCGCCAGTGACGACGGGGCACTCTGCCTCCCACTGCCGCCAGTGACGACGGGGCACTCTGCCTCCCACTGCCGCCAGTGACGACGGGGCACTCTGCCTCCCACTGCCGCCAGTGACGACGGGGCACTCTGCCTCCCACTGCCGCCAGTGACGACGGGGCACTCTGCCTCCCACTGCCGCCAGTGACGACGGGGCACTCTGCCTCCCACTGCCGCCAGTGACGACGGGGCACTCTGCCTCCCACTGCCGCCAGTGACGACTGGGCACGCTGCCTTCCACTGGCACCTAAGATAGGGTATTGTACTGGACACCAGGACACTTTCTACCCCCACTGGCCTTGTCCAGCCCCCCTAAAGTCTGAAACGTAAAAGTCTAAAACCATTAACTGGCCATTTTTTTGTTTAGAAAGTTTGGAGACCCCTGCTCTACAATATAAAGGCTAATCATTCTGTAGTCCCAGATGAGGACTGGGTGGGCCAGTTGCACTCCTTAACCACTTGCCGTCCACCTGCTGTTTTTAACGGTGGCACTCCAGGGGCGGGTTGCCGTTCATAAACGGCACCTGCTATTTCTATTTTCACTGCGATCCGGTGCCTGCTGTGTCCTCCGGACACAGTGAAACACCGATCGTCAGACGGGACCTCTGTACGAGGTCCCGATCATGTGACCACTGATTGGCCAATCAGTGATCACATGCAAAGTAGTAAGCAAGATGTCACTTGTGACATCATTGCTTACTATGTGTGAAATCTGTGAATGATCACAGAGGTCACATGGTACGGGGCTATTCACAACAGCCTTGTACCATGTGACAAGGTGTGACCAATCACAGCTCACACAGTATTTCTCAATGGCTGCAAGAATGCAGACAGAGAGAGAAATGATTGCTTTTACATCCTATACGGGTGTAAAAGCAATCACTGTAAAAAAATTAAAAAATCTTCTACACCCCCCACAAGTAGTTCAGTGTCACCATGGTGACACTGTACTGCTAGGGTGACAGTATGTAAAAAAAAAACAAAAAAAAAAACCATAAATAATATAAAAGAAAAAATAAAAATGTAAAAAAAATGTTTAAAAATTATAATTTTTGGTTATAAACTAATTTGGCGTATTTTTTTTACTAAAAAGATAATAGGATAAATTTTGGCCAAGATTTATGATGAAATATTATTTATTTGCAAAATTTTATAAGAAAAACACTTTTTTCTAAATTTTGGGACTTTTTCATTTACATAACAAAAAAAATAAAAATCCCAGCGGTGAATAAATACCACCAAAATAAAGCTTTATCTGTCTCAAAAAATGCTAAAAATGCATATGGGTACAGTGTTGCATGACCGCGCAATTGTCATTCAAAGTGTGATAGCGCTGAAAGCTGAAAATTGCCTGGACAGGAAGGGGGTAAAAGTGTCCGGACAGGAAGGGGGTAAAAGTGTCCGGACTGGAAGTGGTTAAGATAACCCAGGATGTGTGCACAGGACAGCTCTGAAGTGATCACAGCCATTTGCACTTAAATTCCATATTAATCAGACCTAAAGAAGGCAGATAAGTTCAAAGTTAGAATTTTACATACACCTTTAAACCCTCAATGCTTGTTCTTTTCATGGGGAAAGTGCGATTTCCTGGAAGGGTTCTTAGATTGGAGTGGATTCCCTTTTTTTTATTTTTTTGGTCCCCCCGTTGGTGCTCCTGGCTTTTCCCTGCTTGACCAGTGCCCCCAATAGCAAGCCACTTGCTATGGGGGCACTGGTGCATTCTTGCTTGTTCCATGGCTGTAACTAACTCAGTATGTGATTGTTCATGAAAACTTGGACCCATATTGGTGACCTTCGGTGTGCTGGTGGCATTCTCCCTTGCTGATTCTGTTCGATTCCAGCTGACGTTCGCTGCACCACCCACTTATACACACCACCATTTTTAACGCATGAACGTGTGCGATTGGATTGTACACTTGCTTGTTCCATGAGACACACAGCAGCGGCTTGGCCCGTCCCCCACTTTCTCCTCACTGGCTCAGACAATGAGTGGGAGTCCCAGGACAGCTGAGGCTCTTGTGCGCATCCCTGGATCAAGAGGGGGTGCAGGTGAGTATTAGAGGGGACTGTAGGTGGAGCAGCATACAGAATTTTTTTTCCCCCTATGCATGAAGGTAAAAAAACAGCATTTTTAGAATCCCTGTAACGTTTGTGACTCTAGACCAGGGGTAGGCAACCTGTGGCTCTCTAGCTGTTGTGGAACTACATTTCCCATGAGGTATTGCAAAGATTACAAAACTGACAGTTACAGCTATGCCTTGCAGAGGCATGATGGAACTTGTAGTCCTGCGGCTCTCAGGTTGCCTACCCCTGCTCTAGATTATGTATACATGGATGCATTTCTGAGCATACTGCTGCCATTTTGTAGGAAAATGTAATGCGCTTCAAGGCAGATGGTGATGATCATTGGTATGGTTACTACAAGATGGATGATGAATGGAAGTGGCTGGATAAGTCCTCATTGGGTGATGAGAGGTAAGTGAAGTGAAGCCTTTAAACTATCCTTCCTGCTGATTAAAAAAAAAAAAAGTCCTCCCCCCTATGCTTCATATGTATTTTGTGTAGTGAATAGATTTGCAGCGCCGCAGCATTGTACATTTAAATCAATATGTTCAATTATATATTCAAATCAATAAAACATTCAAAAATATCCATTTGGCTGCTCCTGATGACAGCGCACACACATAGGCCAGGGCTGTATCCATATTCACAACTCCACACCTATCATCCAGAAACTTCTCAAGCTATCTGGATGCAGAGGGAGCTATCAGGCTGACAGCAGCTGAACAACTGAGCAGACCTAACTAGCAGAACACAGCAACACTGATTAGTGGGCAGAATATGCTTTTACCGAACAATAATTACAATCACACTGACTACAGTGTGACAGCTAAATGTACCTATCAAAGCATACACTACATCTCCTCGATCTAAACCTAGCACCTATGTAGATGGGTGCTACATCTATATCAACAATTAAAGGGCACCCCCTTGCCACTTGGTACAGCACATCTCACTCTGCTTCCATATCATCCTAACCATTGCTCTTTCAGGGTAAATACTCGGAGGAACAGATCAAGCAATCAGTCTGGAGAATGCTGGTTTGGTAGTCAGTGGGGTTAGGGGCTGAATTGATTACTTTAGACTGCCAATTGTGTTTGTGTCAGGGTAAGGAAGCTTCATGTCGGTGCACATCTATGCGCAAACGCTGGGTACCCGTCGGCCACACGGTTGCGCATCGGTGTGCACAGGCGGGCTATTTAAACCCCTGCTGCACTTAAACTCGTGCCTTCTGGTCTACTACTTTCTGTACTTGTTGCTTGCATCCTGATTCCTGTTACCTACCTGATTTGACCTGACCACAGTTGAACTCCGCCTGCACCGACCCGGCTTATCCCTTGACTATCCGCTTTCCTGCTCCTCTGTACCTGATCTGACTGATCCTGACCCTGCTTGTCTGATGCTGCAACCTCTTCTGCCTGTGACTATCTCTGGCTTCCAGCTGCCCGCGGTTGTCCAAACCTCCACTGTACATTCCTGCTGCTCACCTGCATCCGCAACTGACCTGCATCCGCAACTGACCTGCATCCGCAACTGACCTGCATCCTGGTCTTCCGGGTCATCACCTGCCAGCTTGCACCTCCAGACCCGTCAGGCACTCATGCATCTCCCGAGCGGGAGTCGTAAGAGGATTCTCTCCACGTCGGGCTCCCCAACCAGGTATGTGACAGTTTGCCTGACATTGTGACCAGTGGTTTTAATCAATAAGGGTTTCATCTGATGCCATTACATATTGCATCAATACTTTCAGTGTTCTTAAAAGTCATGATGGAATTTTAAAATACATGTACTCAACAGACACTATTGGGTACACCTTGACCTGGTGTGGTCTTCTGCTGCTGTAGCCCATCTGCTTCAAGGTTCTACATGTTGTACGTTCAGAGATGGTATTCTGCATACCTTGGTGATTGTTTGGGTTACTGTTGCCTTTCAGTCATCTCGAACCAGTCTGCCCATTCTCCTCTGACATCAACAAGGCAGTTTTGTCCACACAACTGCCTCTCACTGGATATTTTCTGTTTTTTGGACCATTCTTTCCTTAGTGAAAATCCCAGTAGATCAGCAATTTTTTTAAATACTCAGACCAGCCTGTTAAATTTTTTTTTTTTATGCCAAAGTTATTGACTTTTTAGGCTAGGTTGACACCTAGTTTGATCAGTTGCTGAAGTGCTTTTTTGTGTTTTTTACACGTGTTTTTTGATGTGTTTTTGCGTTTTTGTTTTTGGCCAACTTTTTGCTGGGCAGATCAAAAGCATAAAAAACACACTACATGCATTTCTGCAGTGTCTCCGTTGGATTCTATTGAGCAAAAAATACTTGTGAAGGTGATCCATAGTAAATCATGATAAATGGTATGCACTGCGTTCCTGCAAAATGCATAAAAAAACAAAAACGCACAGGTGTGAACATGGCCTTAAGTTGTATTAGGACTGGGGGTAATGAATGATGAGCTCAGGCATCCATGCCTAAATCAAACTTTCTCAATCAAAGAATAGAACGCTCCTATTACCACATCCCATAATATATGGGGAATCACAAAAGAAAAACAATTATGGACTTTACTGGCAATGAAGGGGAACAAAAGCAGCAAATAATAATAAGAAGAAAACCCCATTTTATTCACATTATTTAATTTTTATTATTTATACTTAAAATTCTAATTTAAGTGTACCGTATTTTTTGCTCCATAAGACACACCTAGGTTTTAGAGGCAGAAAACAGGAAAAAAAAATTCTGAACTAATGGACTGAAGACCTAATACAGGAGATGACCAGAGACTGCGGACATAGTACAGGGGATGACCAGAGACTGCGGACAGTACAGGAGATGACCAGAGACTGCGGACACAGTACAGGAGATGACCAGAGACTGCGGACACAGTACAGGGGATGACCAGAGACTGCAGGCAGTACAGGAGATGACCAGAGACTGCGGACACAGTACAGGAGATGACCAGAGACTGCGGACACAGTACAGGGGATGACCAGAGACTGCAGACATAGTACAGGAGATGACCAGAGACTGCAGACATGGTACAGGAGATGACCAGAGACTGCAGACATGGTACAGGAGATGACCAGAGACTGCGGACATACTACAGGAGATGACCAGAGACTGCAGACATGGTACAGGAGATGACCAGAGACTGCGGACACAGTACAGGGAATGACCAGAGACTGCGGACACGGTACAGGGAATGACCAGAGACTGCGGACACGGTACAGGGAATGACCAGAGACTGCGGACACGGTACAGGAGATGACCGGAGACTGCGGACACGGTACAGGAGATGACCGGAGACTGCGGACACGGTACAGGAGATGACCGGAGACTGCGGATACGGTACAGGGGATGACTAGAGACTGCAGACATAGTGCAGGAGATGACCAGAGCCTGCGGACAGTACAAGGGATGACCGGAGACTGCGGACACAGTACAGGAGATGACCGGAGACTGCGGACACAGTACAGGAGATGACCAGAGACTGCGGACAGTACAGGAGATGACCAGAGACTGCGGACAGTACAGGAGATGACCAGAGACTGCAGACATAGTACAGGAGATGACCAGAGACTGCAGACATAGTACAGGAGATGACCAGAGACTGCGGACACAGTACAGGAGATGACCAGAGACTGCAGGCAGTACAGGAGATGACCAGAGACTGCGGACAGTACAGGAGATGACCAGAGACTGCGGACACAGTACAGGAGATGACCAGAGACTGCAGACATAGTACAGGAGATGACCAGAGACTGCGGACAGTACAGGGATGACCAGAGACTGGACAGTACAGGAGATGACTGCTGACCTTTGGGGAGGGGGAGGAGCGGGTACCTGAATTTGACAGGTACCCGCTCTTACTTCCGCAGAGTTGTTCTTTGACCTTACCTGTTCCTCTATCCAGCCGCGCGCTGTCTTCTCGGCTTCTGTAGTGTCGGCGCTCGGCGGACAGCTGGGTGCCCAGTGCACATGAGTGAGAAGCACTGCGCTTTGTGATTGGTCCAGCGGCTTCTGGGATCTGTCATGTGTCCCAGGTACCGCCTTATCATTCACAAAGAGCACCGCTTCTTGCGCATGCACACTTGGCACCCGGCTGTCAAGCCGAGCGCCCACACTACAGAAGCCGGGAAGACCGCGCGCCGCTGGATAGAGGAACAGGTAAGGTCCCGCTGCAGAGCTGAGCGGGTGGCCCGGTATTCTGACGCGGCGGTGGAAATACCGGACCGTCCGCTCCACATTCGCTCCATAAGACGCACTGACATTTTCCCCCCTTTTTTGGGGGAAAAAAAGTGCGTCTTATGGAGCGAAAAATACGGTAAATAATAAAGTATAAATAATACAAATTAAATAATATTTTTATTTCCATTTGAATAAAATAGGAGAATATGTGTGTGTATATAATGTGTGTGTGTATGTGTGTGTGTGTGTGTGTATGTGTATACAGTTGCAAGAAAAAGTATGTGAACCCCTTGGGATTACGTGGAGTTTTGCATGAATTGGGCATAAAATGTGCTCTGAACGTCATCTAAGTCACAACAATAGAAGAACACAGTCTGCTGACAGCAATGGCTTCCTCCGTGGTGTCCTCCCATGTACTCCATTCTTGTTTAATGTTTTCCTTATTGTAGATGTGTCAACAAAAATGTTAGCATGTGCCAGAGATTTCTGTAGGTCTTTAGCTGACACTCTGGGATTCTTCTTTACCTCATACAGCATTCTGCGCTGTGCTCTTGCAGTCATTTTTACAGGACGACCACGCCTAGGGAGAGTAGCAACAGTGCTAAACTTTCTCCATTTGTAGACAGTCTGTCTTACCGTGGACACATGAACATCAGGGCTTTTCGAGATACTTTTGTAACCCTTTCCAGTTCATGCAAGTCAACAATTCTTGATCGTAGGTCTTCTGAGAGCTCTTTTCTGAGAGGCATGGTTCACATCAGACAGTGCTTCTTGAAACCAGAAAACCCAAAACAGGTGTGTGTTTTAAGGGCAGGACAGCTGTCAGCAACACATCCAATATCATCACACTGATTGGAGTCAAGGTTGGCTCACTCCTGGCTCCAATTAGCTCTGGGAGAAGTCATTAAGCTAGGGCCTCACATACTTTTTCCTCCCTGCACTGTGAATGTTTACATGTTATGTGCAATTAAACCATGGCAACATCTAATGTTTGTGTAGTATTATGTTCAGCAGACTGTAATCTTCTATTGTTGTGACTTAGATGACATTCAGAGCACATTTTATGCCCAATTCATGCAAAACTCCACGTAATCCCAAGGGGTTCACATACTTTTTCTTGCAACTGTATGTGTGTATTATTGCATGATGTGAGGACTTTGTAGAGCAGGGGGTTATTGATGACTGGAGGTAACAAATTTAACTGGATTTCAATCCTTTAAAAAAAAACAAAAAAAAACCCAAAACTTGGGTTTACTGCATTCAACCCACAATCAAAAGTGGAGAAGTTGACTTAATGGGGTTGACTACTAAAACTGGAGAGTGCAAAATTTAGTGCAGCTGTGTATGGTAACCAATCGGCTTCTAACTTCAACTTGTTCAATTAAGTTTTGACAAATAAAAAACCTGGATGCTGATTGGTTTGTATGGAGAGCTGCACCAGGTTTTGTGCTCTTCAGTTTTGGTAAATCAAGCGCCATTGTGTCAGATGACCTGCGGGTAGCATTGTCATAACTAGACCCTCATTCCATGTTTTGATACACACAAGCTGGCTACAAGTAGTGAGATTTTTGCCATTTTTGTGAATTTGTGATTTGCTGCTAAATTTTTTTTTTTATGCCAAAGTTATTGTCTTTTTAGACTAGGTTGACACCTAGTTTGATCAGTTGCTGAAGTGCTTTTTTGTGGTTTTTTTTATGTGTTTTTGCGTTTTGTTGTTGGCCAACTTTTTGCTGGGCAGATCAAAAGCATAAAAAACACACTACATGCATTTCTGCAGTGTGTCCATTGGATTCTATTGAGCAAAAAATACTTGTGAAGGTGATCCATAGAAAATCATGATAAAATGGTATGCACTGCGTTCCTGCAAAATGCATAAAAAAAACAAACGCACAGGTGTGAACATGGCCTTAAGTTGTATTAGGACTGGGGGTAATGAATGATGAGCTCAGGCATCCATGCCTAATCAAACTTTCTCAATCAAAGAATAGAACGTTCCTATTACCACATCCCATAATATATGGGGAATCGCAAAACAAGAAAAATAATTATGGACTTTACTGGCAATGAAGGGGAACAAAAGCAGCAAATAATAAGAAAAACCCCATTTTATTCATATTTAATTTTTATTATTTATACTTAAATTATAATTTTAAGTATAAATAATAAAAATTAAATAATATTTTTATTACCATTTGAATAAAATAGGAGAATATGTATGTGTGTGTGTGTGTGTGTGTGTGTGTATATGTGTGTATGTGTATATATATATATATATATATATATATATATATATATATATATATATATATATATATATATATATAAATTGAACAGTGGACCAGGTTATTCCCTGTCCTGCAGGTCATGGAAGCTGCTGGCTGGGGAATCCTCCTCCCCTTTTTTTTTTTTTGTACTCCAATAAACCCCAGAGTTTTTTGGTTAGGCCTTGTACACGCGGTGAGAAAACAAACAAAACAGTACCACTTTCAGAGCGATTTGATAATCCAATCCTTCACACACAGCTTTCAAGAGCCATTCACGACAGTTCATGCAAAACTTATCTTTCGAGAAAAATCCTTTATGTTTGTCCCTTCGAATAACGGAACAATCGCTACGATATTCCTCAAAGAGTGACCAAGATCACGCATGCTCAGAAACGAAAGAATACAATACATTACATCATCGCTGGAAGTTGTATTCTGTCGTACAAGAATTTTTGTAACTCTAGTAACCTCTTCATCTTCAATATGAGACCAGCATGCAAAAAGGACAATCATTCATCCAATATTCTCACCGTGTGTACCAAGCTTTAGAACATCTGTAAGGATTATTTCAAAAGTTTGGTAAGGAGGGTGTGGGGACATTTTAGGGCAATACATCTGTAGTTGTAAGAAGGCCAAGAGCCCCAGCTCCAGGGCAACCACCCTGATCCTAGTGTGTTTTTGCTAGTGCAGTGTAGATAATTGATTGGGTGAAATGTAATTTGATTGTAATGTAATTTCACAATCTGATCATCCCATAGACTGAACAATCTTTCCGGGGAGAACTGTCAAACATGGAATCCAAGCGAACAATGGGAAAAGGACTGCTCGTCGAAGAAAAAATTTATCTGCGTTTCTGTCCAATAAGAGGCATACCTGAACATTGCTCAGTGTAAGTGAGAACCATTGAATGGAAGTACCAGGGAATAACCATTTGAAGGGAATTTAACTGTTGCCCCTATTGCCATTGATGGTCCTAGCCAGGTTTATCCATTCCTCTGCAGTGAATGCAGCCGAGAGAAATTATTTCATCACTTTGGCTTTAGAGCTGTCATTCCTGGCTGTCACAGCCAGTGGAGCAGCTTACCAAGCATGATCTGTGCTCGGTTACATGCTTTGGAGGGCAGGGAGACTTTGGGGGTTAACCCACATACTGGTATGACAGATGGCACATACTTCCAACTATTACACCCTGTGCACTCTTCTCCTGCACATACCACCCTGTCATACCCTCCACACTCCTCTCCTGCGAATGCTGCCGTCATACCCTCCACACTCCTCTCCTGCGAATACTGCCGTCATACCCTCCACACTCCTCTCCTGCGAATACTGCCGTCATACCCTCCACACTCCTCTCCTGCGAATACTGCCCGCTGTCATACAATTCCCCCCTCCTCCTCTCTTCTACATACTGCCCGCGGAGATAGATAGATAGACAGATAGATAGATAAAGATATATATATCAATCACAGGTGAAACTCGAAAAATTAGAATATCGTGCAAAAGTTCATTTATTTCAGTGCAGCAACTTAAAAGGTGAAACTAATATATGAGATAGACTCATTACATGCAAAGCAAGATAGTTCAAGCCGTGATTTGTCATCATTGTGATGATTATGGCTTAGAGCTCATGAAAACCCCAAATCCACAATCTCAGAAAATGAGAATATTACATGCAATCAATAAAACAAGGATTGTACATAGAACAATATCGGACCTCTGAAAAGTAGAAGCATGCATATGTACTCAGTACTTGGTTTGGGCCCCTTTTGCAGCAGTTACTGCCTCAATGCGGCGTGGCATGGAAGCTATCAGCCTGTGGCATTGCTGAGGTATTATGGAAGACCAGGATGCTTCAATAGCGGCCTTCAGCTCTTCTGCATTGTTCAGTCTCATGTCTCTCATCTTTCTCTTGGCAATGCCCCATAGATTCTCTATGGGGTTCAGGTCAGGCGAATTTGATGGCCAATCAAGCACAGTAATCCCACGGTCATTGAACCAGGTTTTGGTGCTTTTGGCAGTGTGGGCAGGTGCCAAGTCCTGCTGGAAAATGAAGTCAGCATCCCCATAACGCTCGTCTGTGAAAGGAAGCATGAAGTGCTCCAAAATCTCCTGGTAGATGGCTGCGTTGACCCTGCACTTAATGAAGCACAGTGGACCAACACCAGCAGATGACATGGCTCCCCAAATCAACACAGACTGTGGAAATTTCACATTGGACTTCAAGCATCTTGCAGTGTGTGCCCCTCCATTCTTCCTCCATACTCGGGGTCCTTGTGCATCTCCATTCTTCCTCCATACTCGGGGTCCTTGGGCCTCTCCATTCTTCCGCCATACTCGGGGTCCTTGGGCCTCTCCATTCTTCCTCCATACTCGGGGTCCTTGGGCCTCTCCATTCTTCCTCCACACTCGGGGTCCTTGTGCCTCTCCATTCTTCCTCCATACTCGGGGTCCTTGGGCCTCTCCATTCTTCCTCCATACTCTGGGTCCTTGGTTTCCAAATGAGATGCAAAAGTTGCTCTCATCAGAAAAGAGGACTTTGGACCACTGAGCAACAGACCAGGTCTGTTTTTCTTTAGCCCAGGTAAGACGCTTCTGACGTTGTTTGTTGTTCAGGAGCGGCTTGACAAGAGGAATACGACATTTGAAGCCCATGTCCAGCATCCGTCTGTGTGGTGGCTCTTGATGCACTGACTCCAGCCTCAGTCCACTCCTTGTGAAAGTCCCCAACACTTTTGAATGGCCTTTTCCTGACAATCCTCTCCAGGCTGCGGTCATCCCTGCTGCTTGTGCACCTTTTTCTTCCACACTTTTCCCTTCCACATAACTTTCTATTAATGTGCTTTGATACAGCACTTTGGGAACATCCAACTTCTTTTGCAATGACCTTTTGAGGCTTTCCCTCCTTATGGAGGGTGTCAGTGATGGTTTTCTGCACAACTGTCAGGTCAGCAGTTTTTCCAATGATTGTGATTGCTACTGAACCAGACTGAGAGACCATTTAAAGGCTCAGGAACCCTTTGCAGGTGTTATGGCTTAATTAGCTGATTAGAGTGGGACACTTTGAGCCGAGAATATTGCACCTTTTCACAATATTCTCATTTTCTGAGATTGTGGATTTGGGGTTTTCATGAGCTGTAAGCCATAATCATCACAATTATGACAAATCACGGCTTGAACTATCTTGCTTTGCATGTAATGAGTCTATCTCATATATTACATAAAATAAAAAGGTGAAGCGCTATGCACAATCTAAATACAAAGTGTATTGTTATAATAATTATAAATTGAATAAAAGGAAAATATCCAAATCTCTTAAACCTGTAGGTGTTAAGTACTAAAAACTACAATTCATATCTCCATAAAATAAACCATGTGCAGTATTTAAACAGAAAATAAATAAATGATTATATACAACAAAAAAATGAATTCTATATATATTCTAGTGATATTAGTGAAGTATTATCTGTAGTGCCAACCAATGGCTAACTAGAGCATCTGGTGAACAACCGTGATAAAGGATTCAGGATCCTGAAGAAGCCAATTGATTATCGTGGTGTAACATGTAGAGCGCGGTGACGTACTCCCGGTTTAAGAGTGGTGACGCATTTCCGGTTCCTGTCTGACGCCATCTTGATACACCCAAAAATCCTTTAGTACACCCATAGCTCATGGGAAACTGCTGGAGTGTGCCGGATTGAATGTGAATGTCCATTTGATTGGCGTTTTTATGTCATTTATTAAACATTATTGCACTATGGAGGTCTCCTTTTGTGTCTTCCTCTATATACATCTATTAATCCCGAGCCCCACCACGTGGAATGTAAGTGTAGAGGATCACTAGCCCTGTAAGTGGAATCCTAGTGGAGCAGGGGAACCAGTGGAGCCAGGTTTTGAGATTCTTTCAGGTGTGGAACATCTAATGAGCTGTGGCCCCTAGGGGTCCAGGAAAGGGGTGAGGATGCACTCTAGCTATTTAAGGATAATCACACCAGAGTGTCACCAAGAGCACATATCAAGTGGGGAGTGAAGAAGTGAAGTATGTTTTGCAGGATTTGCACATCCATCATTTGCACATATTAATTGGCACTTTTTTTATTGTGGACTGCATCTTTTTATAATTTTTATATTTAATCTTATTGAGCACTTGCCACTTTTTAATTGAGTGGCATATCACCTATTCATCTTATTATTATTATTATTTATTATTATTATACAGTATTTATAAAGCGCCAATAGTTCGCTCAGCGCTGTACATTACAAAGGGAGACAGAACATGTGACAGAACAATACCAATACAATGCAAAACATGAGGGGATCGAGGGCCCTGCTCTTTCGAGCTTACAATCTAGGAGGGAGGGGGTGGTGGCACAGGAGGAGATAGCTGTGGGGGATGGAGTGGTAGGAAGAGTGGAGGAGGTCGGCAAGTTAGCAGGGGGTGGGGTAGGCTTCCCTGAAGAGATGGGTTTTCAGGGTGCGCCTAAAGGAGAGGAGAGTAGGTGATAATCTGATGGGTTGGGGCAGGGAGTTCCAGAGGATGGGTGACACCCTGGAGAAGTCCTGGATGCGGGCATGGGAGGAGGAGACCAGGGAACTAGAGAGAAGGAGGTCTTGTGAGGAGCGGAGTGTGCGTGCTGGGCGGTACTTGGATATTAGGTCGGTGATGTAGTTCGGGGCAGTATGGTGGACAGCTTTGTACGTCAGCATTAGGATTTTGAATTTGATCCGTTGCACAATCGGAAGCCAGTGGAGGGATTGGCAGAGGGGGGTGGCGGAGACAGAGCGGTTGGAAAGGTGAATGAGTCTGGCAGCCGTGTTCAGGATGGACTGAAGAGGGGATAGCCAGCGGCGAGGCAGGCCAGTGAGGAGGGAGTTGCAGTAGTCGAGTCGTGATATGATGAGGGAGTGGATGAGCTGTTTAGTGGTTTCTGGGGTTAGGAACGTGCGGATTTTGGCGATGTTGCGGAGGTGGAGTCTGCACGAGTTTGTTAAAGATTGGACTTGGGGCTGGAAGGATAGGTTGGAGTCCAGAATGACACCCAGTACTCTGGCCTGCAGGGCGGGTTTGATGGTAGCGTTGTTGGATGTGACGGAGAAATCAATGGGGGGTGGTGTCCGGGCTGGGGGGAAGACAAGAAACTCGGTTTTTGGAGAGGTTCAATTTAAGGAAGTGGAGCGACATCCAGTCTGATATGTCGCTCAGTAGGTGTGTGATTCGGGCTGAGACCTAGGGGGTGAGGTGGGGGGTTGAGAGATAGATTTGTGTGTCGTCGGCATAGAGGTGGTAGTTGAAGTCGTGAGAGTGTATGAGTTGGCCAAGGGAGGAGGTATAGATGGAGAAGAGAAGGGGCCCGAGGACAGAGCCTTGAGGGACCCCAACAGAGAGGGGGAGTGAGGGGGAGGTGGTAGCATTATAGGTAACGCTGAAGGAGCGTTGTGACAGGTAGGATGAGAGCCAGGAGAGAGCAGAATCTCTGAGGCCGAGGGAGTGTAGTTTTTTGAGGAGGAGGGGGTGGTCGACTGTGTCGAAGGCCGCAGAGAGGTCAAGGAGTAGGAGCACTGAATAGTGGCCATTAGCTTTGGCGGTTAGCAGGTCGTTGGAGAGTTTGAGTAAGGCAGTTTCGGTGGAGTGTAGGGGACGGAAGCCGGACTGTAGGGGATCGAGGAGGTTGTTGTCGTTGAGGTGAGAGCATAGGCGGGTGTAGACAAGGCGCTCGAGGAGTTTAGATGTAAATGGGAGCAGGGAGATGGGTCTGAGGTTGTTCGGGTCATTGGGGTCCAGGGAGGGCTTTTTAAGTATGGGGGTGATGTGTGCATGTTTCAGAGGGGAGGGGAAAGTGCCTGAGGAGAGGGAGAGATTGAAGATGTGGGTGAGGGAGCGTAGGATGGAGGAGGAGGAAGGTCGTAGGAGTTGTGAGGGGATAGGGTCGAGGGGGCAGGTGGTGAGGCGGGCATCAGAGAGGATCTTGGAGACTTCCTCGATGGTAGTAAGGTCAAAGGTGTGGAGTGTTGGGGGAGCTTCAGTATGAGGAATGTAGGGTGGGGTGGAAGAGGAGGTCAGAGCAGTGGTGGGGCTGTGGGAGAGGGGTGATGAGGGGGTAGCTGAGTGAGGGTGAAGGGGGTTGGAGAGAGTTTGAGCAGCGACGAAGTCCCTGCGGGTTATGTCGAGGGGGGATAAGGGGGTAGCTGTGTGAGAGGGGACGGGTTGAGAGGGTGTGCGAGTTGCAGCAATGTCCTTGCGAAATCTTCACTGTATTGATCTGGTTAGCCCTGTGGTTGGCATACCAGGCATTTGTTTTGCACTCTAGTGGATTGCATTATTGATTCCTTTTATGCTTATGTTGAGCACTTGTCACTTCGCATTTATTGTGTGATTTATCACGGTTGTCCACCAGATGCTCTAGTTAACCCTTGGTTGGCACTCCAGATAATACTTCACTAATATCACTAGAATATATGTATAATTCATTTTTTGTTGTATATAATCATTTATTTATTTTCTGTTTAAATACTGCACATGGTTTATTTTATGGAGATATGAATTTTAGTTTTTAGTACTTAACACCTACAGGTTTAAGAGATTTGGATATTTTCCTTTTATTCAATTTATAATTATAACAATACACTTTGTATTTAGATTGTGCATAGCGCTTCACTATTTTATTTTATGTATTTGATGCATCCTTTGGTATAGGGCAGTGGTGGGCAACCTTTTTTTTCAACTGAGCCAAATCTCGCCAAAACCACGATTGAAATTTATTTTGAGAGCCACATTTTTAAAACTGAAAATACATAGGATGGTACACTGTTTTTAGTTTCAATAAGTTTTTATAGTAATTGATCCCCCATATAGTAATTGATCCCCCCTATAGTAATTGATCCCCCCTATAGTAATTCATCCCCCATAGTAATTCATCCCCCATATAGTAATTCATCCCCCATATAGTAATTCATCCCCCCTATAGTAATTGATCCCCCATATAGTAATTCATCCCCCCTATAGTAATTCATCCCCCCTATAGTAATTCATCCTCCATATAGTAATTCATCCCCCCTATAGTAATTCATCCCTCATATAGTAGTAGTAAGTAAGTAGCAAGTAGTAAGCCAAGTCCCCCGTGTCAATTCACTTACCTTTGCTCCGCGTGTTCCTCTCGCCGTGTTCCCGCGCCGTTCCGGTCTTCAGGGCGGACTGTGAGAGGAGCCTAGCTCCTCTCACGTTCGTCACACTGCCCCGCCTACACACATCCTGACAGCCAATCACTGGCTATCAGGATGTGAGTGGCAGCGAGACTGGCCAATCATTGCATTTGAGCGTGCTGCCCTGGCTGTTTTTTTTTTTTTTTTTTTTTTTTTGGATCACGCTGCAGAGTCCCTGCCGCCCGAGAGGAGGGAGGGGAGCGGGCGCCCGGCACACAAGAGCCGCATTAAAGCATGTAAAGAGCCGCATGTGGCTCGCGAGCCGCGGCTTGCCAACCACTGGTATAGGGAAAGCGGTAGCAGCTGGCATGGGTACTTAGGGTTCTTGCATTTGGTGAGGTGAGCGCAGGAGGAATCTTCACTTTTTATTTCATATATTAGTTTCACCTTTTTAAGTTGCATTACTGAAATAATTAACTTTTGCACGATATTCTAATTTTTAGAGTTTCACCTGTGTATATATGTGTAATAATAAATAAATATATATATATATATATATATATATATATATATACACAGACACACACCTCTCCTCTATGTACTGCCCATGGTCATACCCCCCCAAACTCCTACGTACTGCCCCGTCATACCCTCCACACTTCTCTCCTGCCCACTAACACTTCATAACTTGTTACATTGCCAAGCTTTTCCATTTTTCCTAGAACAAACACACTTGCTAGTCAGAATATCCTAAGTTCGACAGTGAAAGCTGCTGCCTAGTAAGCAATGACAGTGGGCTTGCTATGCAGTGGATTCTGCCACCAATCATGTGAGGGATTGTATGTACTGCTGATAGGCTCTAGTATAGAGGTTTGGGCTGCTGCCAGACCACAAGGCTAGACTCAACACACAAATAACGTCTGGTTTTGTACCAGGATTTCCATCCTGAAATCTTTGCTTAGGAGCCAAATCACTGCAGCAGACAAGTCCACAGATTCCAGGTCTGGTAGTGTAGAAGGTGGTGACGGTGTCTCTTTTTAGGACTGGCCCTTCAGCAATTTGCATAAGACCATTTTATATATGAAGTCCTTTAGCCTCCAGTATTTCGTTGCCTAAAATGTCGTCCTTTACAATTCTGGTTTGTAAATCAAAGAACCTGGTTGGCATAAGAAAATGTTTGAACCTGCCATGGGTGCAACGAGGTCCAATGTTCTCTGAGCTGTGGAAGCAGTCTGTGGTATACATGGGTATGACAGTTTGAATACCTCCGTTAAGTGTTGTCACACACAATGGTCTATCATAACCTATTACTGTTTGCATGACTTTCTGTGACAATGTAAGCTGCTCCGTCATTGTCGCATAGGTCTGTGGTTGCAGCAAACTTAATTGTTGGATCAACTGAGCAGTCATGGCTGTTTTTTTTTTTTTTTTTTCTTTTTTTAAAAGAGGGAAAAACCCATAAACAAGGTCCGCCAGTGTGGATGGAAACTGTGGTGCGACTGTAGGAAAAGCCTGTCCAATTGCAGTTTCCTCCATATGATCTTGATGGATGGTGTGGGTACTTTTGAGGTTTATGGTATCCCCATGACTAAACCTGCCATTAAATAAAATCCCATTTTTACTGGTGCCCAGAGTAGGAACATTAGGTATTTATGTTCCTAAAGAAGTGGTTTTAGGAGGGTTTTAAAGTACACTTGCTGACTTTCCTAGCTGCAGGCACTGTGGAGTAAGTGTTAAAAGACAGACTAGAATCTTGACTTCAGAGTTTGTTATCTGTTCAATCAGCTTACAGGACTTGCCAAGTGTTTACCATAGAAGTCTGGCAGGGTGCCAAGAGTCTACTTCCATAGAAAATAGCTGTGATTTTTAGTGCCACTATTGTGAACTATTCCACAGTGCCTATGGCTACAGAGGTGAGAAGTGGGACAGCAAGTTGCCGCAGCCCATGTGAATTCCAGGTTATCACAAAAACCATGGTCTTGTGAAATTTTCCAACGGGGGTATTCTATGAGGTATTTGCCAATTGTGCTCAGAGCTGATTTTCAACACATAGTAGTACTTGCATTAGTTACTGATTGACTGAAAATATTGGAATAACTAGATATTATTCTCATGTCTTTTTCAGATATTACAACATGTCCTACTTCAGCAACTTTGTAAGCCTCACCTGGAGGGTACATTTCTCTCCGATCTTTCATTTCAGTTTACTGATGTCAAGTCCTTTTTTTTTTTTGTGTTTTTCTCCTTCTCTGTCCCCCCACCCGCTTAACCAGCAGGTTGATTTAAAGACTCCCCACCATCAGAATACACTGATCGGTGCTGCTTGCGGCACAGATTGATTGGGAAAAATCTACGGGAGATGGTGAGAGACGGAAGGCATAGTAGAGTAGAGGAGACGGTGAGAGACTGTGGGAGATGGTTAGAGACCATGGACTTACTACAGACATATCACAGCGATTCTACCCACAAATCGCTAGATGTGAACAGGGCTTAACCCAACAGCAATGGAGACTCCATCATCAACTTTGCCAGTTTCCACAGCCAGACAATCTCTCGGGCTAGCCTGAGGAGAACGCAAGAGAAAGAGGGACACACCTGGACTTGAAAGGAAAGCAGCAACCACCACTTCATCCACAGGGCAGGCCCGCCGGTCCGGTATATACACAGCAAGCATCCTGCACTCTTGAGCTCTTCCCCCAAGCAGAGGAACTGCAAGCCAATAGCAACAGAGCAGTGGGTGGGACAGACACTGGCCACTCCTGCTCCGTGCTGCCTCTGAAGGAGGCTTGTTATAGCCTCCTTCAGACTGCCCAACCCGAGTCTGACACCATGGCCCGCCTGGTGGAGCGTTGCCGCGACGGTGTTGTAAATGGTGAGTCCCTGCACACGTCTTTGACAGCTCCACATCACTCAGGTGTCAACGCCAGTCCAGGGATCAACTCTGTGGGGTCTCTGCTTTGATGCCACCCACACATGGCACCAGCGACAAGCAGCACAGCAGGGACACTATTCAATTGATTTTTGTCAGGATGCTCTGGGAATGGGGGGGTTTGAGTCCCCCCTCCTTATCTACGTCCCTGTGTGCAGTGTGGTACAGGTAATCGGACACATGCATGATTGCAAGCTCTGGGTTGAGATTGAGATTTACTACTGCTGGCAGCATAAGGATTAAAAATAGTGTTGATTTTAGAGAGTGAAGAACGGCTTTAAGTCTAAGAACGTTGAACAGTTCGTTGTTTTAATCTGCGCAGTATGGTAATTAAAAAAAAACAAAACTTTAGCTCCTAGGGGTATCCCCGCTGGCCAGCTAAGGATGGTTGAGAGCCACTTCAATCTATCCAAGCCTTTTGGGCCTTGTGGGTTACCCTCTGCCATATTTCTTACTATCCACATAGGAAGTATTTCGGTGAGGTAAAACAACCGACTAGAGTTTCTTTTTCTGTTACACCAAATATTCGTTTTTGCTTCTGTGTGTATTGTGTAGATTGATTGTTTGTGGCAGAATAAAAATTAAAATACTTATTTATTGAATTACTTTTGAAAGCGTCCTCACTTTTGCACATTACTTAGTTGTGGCCGAGCGGTTAAGGCGATGGATTCTAAATCCATTGGGATTTCCCCACGCAGGTTTGAATCCTGCCAACTACCATCTGTAGCTTTGGAAACAGTACACACACTGGGTACATCAGTGCTCTGTAGGTCAATGTTCCAGTTCTGCTGGTTGATGACTCTTGCCAGGATAAAGTGCTGCACTTGACAGCCTAAACCTTTAGCACGGTTCTGTAGCTCCTACAGTCCCTTGACGGAGATGAAGCTCTGCGTCCATTGAGGTCTTGGCTGGTTTGTAGGGTCTAAATGACCTGTAGAGTTCCCTGAGACTCAGATAAAGACTTGGCCGGGTCAGTAGGTGACATTTACAAGTACCCAGCTGGTCACAATCCAAGCCATTTGGTACATCATAGGCATCTCAGAATAGGTGCAAGTACTACCCCTTGTCTCTGCACCCTATCAATCTTTAAGCACTGCCCCTTGGTTCCACAACCACTGATCTCCTAGTACTGCCCCATTTAGGAAATAAAGAACCAAGTATTTTCTTTTGCTAAGTAATTCCTATGTAATTTGTTATGATCCTCTTCAGCCAACAATAGACCCTTTCCAGCAACAATAGATGCCTTTAGCAAAAATAACCCCCCTGAAACAAAATACCCCCCCAGCAACACTAGAACCGCCCCAGCAACAAGGGACCCCCCCCCCCCACCAGAAACCATGCATCTCCCAGCAGTCAACAATAGACCCTTTCCAGCAACAATAACGCCCTGAAACAAAATACCCCCCAGCAACACTAGAACTGCCCCAGCAACAAGGGACCCCCCCCCCACCAGAAACCATGCATCTCCCAGCAGCCAACAATAGACCCGTTCCAGCAACAATAGATGCCTTCAGCAACAATAACCCCCCCCGAAACAAAATGTCCCCCAGCAACACTAGAACCGCCCCAGCAACAAGAGACCCCCCCCCCACCAGAAACCATGCATTTCCCAGCAGCCAACAACAATAGAAACCTTCAGCAACAATAACCCCCCCTCGAAACAAAATACCCCCCCAGCAACACTAGAACTGCCCCAGCAACAAGGGACCCCCCCCCCCCTGCCAGAAACCATGCATCTCCCACCAGCCAACAATAGACCCTTTCCAACAACAATAGATGCCTTCAGCCACAATACCCCCCCGAAACAAAATACCCCCCCAGCAACACTAGCAGTGCCCCAGCAACAAGGGACACCCCCCCCCCCCCAGAATCCATGCATCTCCCAGCAGCCAACAACAATAAACCTTTCCCTTGATAGTAAATACCTCCCAGCAACGATTCCCCACCAGCAACAATAGACCCCCACAAAAATATTTCCCTCTCCCAGCAACAGTAGATTCCCCAGCATCAGTACACCTTCCAGGACACCCTGCATCCCTTCCCCTTACATACATTTAGTGCTGGAGGTCCAGAACTGCGTTCCCCCCCACATTCCTGCTGTAAAAAAAAGCCCTGATCATAGGACTGGGAAAGCATTTTGAAGACTTTATTTTTTAATTTGCAGCTACAATGTAGTTCATACGTGGACTAGATTTTGTTTTACAGGCAGGTCCTCTGTAACTACTTCCCATCTGATGTCCATACATAGATGTTCCAATGGGACATGAACTTGGTACCATTTCTATGAAAGACTTGGAGAACTCTGAGATGAAGCACAAAAACAAGTTCAACTACACGCACCAACAAACGGTAGTCATGGTCAGTGACAGGGGGTATAATCCTTGCCGCAGCATTTGTATACCCCATCTGCTCCCTCAATGGTGAATACAGGTATACATATAAAATAAGTAAGTGTTGTGCTACTCTGTGAACCATACATATATAATACATAAACAAAATTCAAAAACAATATAATACAATGAAGTCCAATGTGCTTACTAGTGCAAAAAGTGTCAAACAGTCTGTCAGTGCTGCATTGGGTCAATGTATATAATACTCTGTGCTTCCACTTTATATAAAAGAAAAAAAAACAAACATTTAAATATTTATCAAAAACCGTGCAGGTATTAACAAAAAAAAAAAAATATATATAAATATTTTATTCCACTATTAAAAAAAAAAAAAAAAAAAATTAACTAAAAGTCACATCTAAAATAACATTGTTGTGGCCCAATGGATATAAAGTCTGTAACTGATATATGTGGTAGGAATCCCGCTGACTGAGGATCCCTATTTTTGGTTATTGATATTACCACTTATATTTGTTTTTGGATTAACCATGCCTGTTAGACCTATGTACATCTGTATACAGGTCCATAATTTCCACTTCTAGCGCTCACTTATTTGTTTTTTGTATATTAAAACTATTTTATAAAGTGCACTTTAAAGGCATAAATATGGTACAGGGACATGATTAAAAATTTGTAAATGCACTGAAAACCAATTTATCTGTTCTGGAGGTCAGAAAAAGTAAAAAAAAAGTCTTCTCTGTTTAAAACTATTTATAAAGTGCACTTTAAAGGCATAAATACTATACAGGGACATGATTCATGATTAAAAATTAATTAGTAAATGCATTGAAAACCAATTAATCCGTTCCAGAGGTCAGAAAAAAGTCTTATCTGTTCAAAACTCTTTATAAAGTGCACTTTAAAGATATAAATACTATACAGGGACATGATTAAAAATTTGTAAATGCACTGAAAACCAATTAATTTGTTCTGGAGGTCAGAAAAAGTAAAAAAAAAAAGTCTTATCTATTCAAAACTCTTTATAGAGTGCACTTTAAAGGCATAAATACTGTACAGGGACATGATTAAAAAATTGGTAACTGCATTGAAAGCCAATTAATCCATTCTGGAAGTCAGAAAATTTTTTAAAAAGAAGCATTTTATCTGTTCAAATCTCTTTATAAAGGCATAGTACTGTACAGGGACATGATTAAAAAACAATTCGTAAATGCATTGAAAACCAATTAATCCGTTAGTATTGTGAAAAAAATTTGTGAACCGAGGCATTATTTTCAATGGATTTTCATTCGTAAACCAAAAATGATGTTAACCGAGGTGTTCAAAAACTGAGGTACGCCTTTTATGCACATAGAAACATAAAAACATGAAACCAAATCTAAAGAACCCTCGGTGTACAGTCACAGGATCATTTAACCTCCTTGGCGGTGTTCCCGAGTGTAGCTCGGGGTAGAATTTCTATACCAAGAACGCTAACCCCGAGCTACACTCGGGCTTACTATGCAGCGTTCTCTGGGGGTCCCTGCAGCACTTACCTTGTCCTTCGCTCCCACGATGTGTCCCCTGCAGCGTCCCCGTCCATCTCCGGCGGATGCCGGCATCTGACTTCCGTGTTCCGGTCCCCGTGACGTCGGAACGTTCGGGCGGCGGAACCGGCGGGAAATTTGAAATTTTTAAAAAATGACATTTTTGCTGTCATTGCTTTTTCACTGCATTTCACATACATTGTGTCCCTACTGCTTTGTCCTGTGCCCTGCCTGCATTTTGACTGTTCTTTCTGCCTGTAAACTTAGAAAAGTCCATGTTGGCCAAAAAGCGTCCCTTTACATCAAAAGCGGTTTTAGAACAGCGATAGTAAATCAGAACCACTTGCAGAATTGAGTGATAATGATTTGTGGGGAAATTCGTCATCAGACACTGAAAACGATTTTGCGACTTTGCTCAGCGATGTGCGAATTTGCCTCTGTATTTCAAATTTCAGTGTTTTTGGTTTGATTATATTATTGAATTAAATTTATTATTATTATATTATTATTTTTTATGATTATTTATTAAATTATAATTTATGATTTCGTGTTTCAGGTTTTATCAGATCCGGAATGTTTAATAGACTCTTTTCGGATAGATTTCAGTGAGTTATTCCTAAAAATTACAGCCTACAATTAAAAACTACATATTTCCATGCAAAAAAATGGTACCGCTTTCAGCACAAAATTCCTGACATGATCATACCGCCAGGGAGGTTAACCTACTGAATTCTGTCGTGTGAGGGGCCCTCTAGTGGACGATATGAGTATACCAGACTCAGAGAATTTGCTGAACAGTTTTATTAGACATAAATAAAATGTTTTCCCAGGAAGAAGTATTACACATGTATTGTAAAAATCATGAGAGATCTACATGGAGTACATATTGGATCTATGTATTAAAGTGAATGTCTACTTTGCTCACACTGGGAAAATAAAAGGTACACTTTACAATAGGGACCCCTTACCTTCCTTGGGATGTCCTGATGTGACACTCACGCTTACCCATAATGCAGCGCTCATTGTTGGAGTGGCCATACACCAGCCCTGATCGTTGTCATATGAGAGTCGGAGGGAGTAAGCACTGTCCTGTGTAAGTTTGGACTGGCTCAGCAGGTAATCTCAGGGGACCCTGGAGCAGAACAGAAGATAAGTAAATGTCTTGGAACTCAACTCCGGGTCAAAATCTGCATAAAAAAGGAGCCACAAGATGCCCAGGATTAGTAAACTCAGAAGACTGAAGACCTACTGTGAGAGCAGGATGTCAAGGATCGGCCCCCTTAGAGTGACATCACAATGGTGCCCTGCACTCAGTATAATGATGTAGGGAGTGGCGATGAAGTCATCACATCTGCAACACCGAGGACCACCCGCCATTGGGAAAAGTCCAACAGGGACCCTGCATGTCATGTAACCAGAGTGAAGACAACCTAAAAAAATAATTGTGCTGACTTATCAGGTGGATAGGAAGCCAAGCCCAAAGTTTAGCTTTAAGGGTTCCTACAATAAAATGAACGTGTCGCTCAGAATAAGAGGAGCTGACCATCTCACGTAGGAGTACTGTGGCTAGTTGGCTCTCCTAGTACCTGATCTGGCTCCTCCAGGTAGGGGGTGCATGCACCCCAGCAGTGCTGTGATTAGACACAGCACAAGCCCATCAGCAGGTCCTGGCAAATGATTGATGGCTGTAACACTCGGTGATAGGTGTAGAGGCTGACAGGACAGGGTTCTGTGTATGTAAACAACACAGAGCTCTGTCCTGACACTGGGGATGAGCTGGTTTTTGTTTTCCCTGCAAAGCAGAGAATAAAAACCGGCAGATTCCTTAGTAAAAGCACAACCCTGTGTACACACCAGACTGTTAGGCATACTTCTAACCCTTTGCTTGCTCCTAGATGTTAACCCCATCCCAGCCAGTGTCATTAGTACAATGTCAGTATACAGGTATGCCTTGGTTAATGTAGTTTTCCATTGAAAATAATGACTCGGTTTATGAAATTTTTTCGCAATACGAATGGATGAATTGGTTTTCAATGCATTTACAAATTTTTTTAATCATGTCCCTGTACAGTATTTATGCCTTTAAAGTGCACTTTATAAGAGTTTTGAATAGATAAGACTTTTTTTTACTTTTTTCTGACCTTCGGAATGGATTAATTGGTTTTCAATGCATTTACGAATTAATTTTTAATCATGTTCCTGTACAGTATTTATGCCTTTAAAGTGCACTTTATAAAGAGTTTTGAACAGAAAAGACTTTTTTTAAACTTTTTTCTGATCTCCGGAACAGATTAATTGGTCTTCAGTGCATTTACAAATTTTTTTTTTTTAATCATGTCCCTTTATGTCTTTAAAGTGTACTTTATAAAGAGTTTTGAACAGGTAAAACTTTTTTTAACTTTTTTCTCACCTCCGTAATGGATTAATTGGTTTTTAATGCATTTAAGAATTAATTTTTAATCATGTCCCTGTACAGTTTTTAAGAGTTTTGAACAGAAAATACTTTTTTAAAACTTTTTTTCTGACCTCCGGAATGGATTAATTGGTTTTCAATGTATTCCTATGGGAAACCACGTTTCGGTTTACAAATTTTTTTTGCAATACGAACAGATTAATTGGTATTCAATGCATTTACAAATTTTTTTAATCATGTCCCTGTACAGTATTTATGCCTTTAAAGTGCACTTTATAAAGAGTTTTGAACAGATAAAACATTTTTTTACTTTTTTCTGACCTCCGGAACTGTTTATTGGTTTTCAGAGCATTTACAAATTTTTTTAACCATGTCCCTGTACAGAATTTATGCCTTTTAAAATGCACTTTATAAGGAATTTTGAACAGATAAAACTTTTGACTTTTTTCTGACCTCCGGAACGGATTAATTGGTTTTCAATGCATTCCTATGGGAAACCATGTTTCGGTTTACAAATTTCTCACAACACGAAAAGTCCCGCAGAACTAATTAAATTCATAAACCAAAGTACGCCTGTATATTATTAGTACTGATCACTGTATTAGTGTTACTGGTTCCCACAAAGTGTCAGTTAGTGTCAGATTGACTGCCGTAGTATCACAGTCCAGCTACAAGCAGCTGGTCACCATTACTAGCATTAAAAAAAATTTTAAATTCCAGTTGATATCCCATAGTTTGCACAAAACTAATAACGTTGGACACTTTCACCCCCTTCCTGTCCAGGCCAATTTTCAGCTTTCAGCGCTATCACACTTTGAATGACAATTGTGCGGTCATGCAACACTGTACCCATATGAATTTTTTTGAGACAGATAAAACTATTTTGCTGGTATTTATTCACCACTGGGATTTTAATTTTTTTTTGCTATATACAGGTGAAACTCAAAAAATTAGAATATCGTGCAAAAGTTCATTTATTTCAGTGCAGCAACTTAAAAGGTGAAACTAATATATGAGATAGACTCATTACATGCAAAGCAAGATAGTTCAAGCCGTGATTTGTCATCATTGTGGTGATTATGGCTTACAGCTCATGAAAACCCCAAATCCACAATCTCAGAAAATGAGAATATTGTGAAAAGGTGCAATATTCCCGGCTCAAAGTGTCCCACTCTAATCAGATAATTAAGTCATAACACCTGCAAAGGGTTCCTGAGCCTTTAAATGGTCTCTCAGTCTGGTTCAGTAGGAATCACAATCATGGGAAAGACTGCTGACCTGACAGTTGTGCAGAAAACCATCACTGACACCCTCCATAAGGAGGGCAACCCTCAAAAGGTAATTGCAAAAGAAGTTGGATGTTCCCAAAGTGCTGTATCAAAGCACATTAATAGAAAGTTATGTGGAAGGGAAAAGTGTGGAAGAAAAAGGTGCACAAGCAGCAGGGATGACCACAGCCTGGAGAGGATTGTCAGGAAAAGGCCATTCAAAAGTGTGGGGAACTTTCACAAGGAGTGGACTGAGGCTGGAGTCAGTGCATCAAGAGCCACCACACACAGACGGATCCTGGACATGGGCTTCAAATGTCGTATTCCTCTTGTCAAGCCACTCCTGAACAACAGACGTCAGAAGCGTCTTACCTGGGCTAAAGAAAAACAGACCTGGTCTGTTGCTCAGTGGTCCAAAGTTCTCTTTTCTGATGAGAGCAACTTTTGCATCTCATTTGGAAACCAAGGACCCAGAGTATGGAGGAAGAATGGAGAGGCCCAAGGACCCCGAGTATGGAGGAAGAATGGAGAGGCCCAAGGACCCCGAGTATGGAGGAAGAATGGAGAGGCCCAAGCACCCCGAGTATGGAGGAAGAATGGAGAGGCCCAAGGACCCAGAGTATGGAGGAAGAATGGAGAGGCT
Organism: Staurois parvus; assembly: GCF_062004578.1. Taxonomy (NCBI): domain Eukaryota; kingdom Metazoa; phylum Chordata; class Amphibia; order Anura; family Ranidae; genus Staurois; species Staurois parvus. The sequence continues at coordinate 3,793,360 of NW_028318656.1, read as the reverse complement.
CAAGGACCCCGATTATGGAGGAAGAATGGAGAGGCCCAAGGACCCAGAGTATGGAGGAAGAATGGAGAGGCTCAAGGACCCCGAGTATGGAGGAAGAATGGAGAGGCCCAAGGACCCCGAGTATGGAGGAAGAATGGAGAGGCACAAGGACCCCGAGTATGGAGGAAGAATGGAGAGGCACACACTGCAAGATGCTTGAAGTCCAGTGTGAAGTTTCCACAGTCTGTGTTGATTTGGGGAGCCATGTCATCTGCTGGTGTTGGTCCACTGTGCTTCATTAAGTCCAGGGTCAACGCAGCCGTCTACCAGGAGATTTTGGAGCACTTCATGCTTCCTTCCACAGACAAGCTTTATGGGGATGCTGACTTCATTTTCCAGCAGGATTGGCACCTGCCCACACTCCCAAAAGCATCAAAACCTGGTTCAATGACCATGGGATTACTGTGCTTGATTGGCCAGCAAACTCGCCTGACCTGAACACCATAGAGAATCTATGGGGCATTGCCAAGAGAAAGATGAGAGACATGAGACCGAACAATGCAGAAGAGCTGAAGGCCGCTATTGAAGCATCCTGGTCTTCCATAACACCTCAGCAGTGCCACAGGCTGATAGCTTCCATGCCACGCCGCATTGAGGCAGTAACTGCTGCAAAAGGGGCCCAAACCAAGTACTGAGTACATATGCATGCTTCTACTTTTCAGAGGTCCGATATTGTTCTATGTACAATCCTTGTTTTATTGATTGCATGTAATATTCTCATTTTCTGAGATTGTGGATTTGGGGTTTTCATGAGCTCTAAGCCATAATCATCACAATGATGACAAATCACGTCTTGAACTATCTTGCTTTGCATGTAATGAGTCTCATATATTAGTTTCACCTTTTAAGTTGCTGCACTGAAATAAATGAACTTGCATGATATTCTAATTTTTCGAGTTTCACCTGTAAATGAAAAATTCCAAAAATTTGGAAAAGTGTTTTTCTTATAAAATTTTGCAAATAAATAATCTTTCTTCATACATTTTGGCCAAACTTTATTCAGTTATCTTTTTAGGAAAAAACAAATAAACCAAATGAGTTTATAACCAAACATAATTTTTCTCAAAAATTCTTTTACATATTTGTTTTATATTATTATTTAGTTTTTTTTTGTTTGTGTTTTTAACATACTGTCACCCTAGCAGTAAACTGTCACCATAATGACACTGTACTACTTGGGGCTGATGAAGATTTTTATTTTTTTTTACACAGATTGCTTTTGCACCCATAAAGGCTGTAAAATCAATCATTTCTCCTTCTCTCTGGCTGCATTCCTGCAGCCACTGAGAAATACTGTGTGAGCTGTGACTGGTCACAGCTTGTCACATGGTACAAGGCAGTTGTGAATAGCCTAGTACCATGTGACCTCTGACCATTCACAGATTTCACACGTAGTAAGCAATGATGTCAGAAGTGACATCTTGTTTACTACTATTCATGTCATCACTGATTGGCCAATCAGTGATTACATGAACGGGACCTCCAGGAGAGGCCATCCAGGAGGAGAGGTGACTTTCGTCACTCCCCCCCTCTCCTGTCTCTGAGAAGCCCACACATCCCGGGAGGAAGAGGGCGGGCAACTCACCAGGGAGTCCAGGCCGCGTCAGTCACACTGATGCCGCACGGCCCCGACAGGCAGCACGGACACAGAAGTTTTTACCGGGGTTGCACTCCTCAGATGACAAAGGCCACGCTCCTGAGAGCACGGCCCGTGTCAAGGGGGCGTGCCGAAATTGCCGGGTGATGAGGCATGCCGCCCCTGGTTGCTAGGGCGACCAGGGAAGCTCCATATCGGCCTTAAAAAGGCCTGAAGGGAGGGTCTTGTAGTTCTTCACCGCTGTGCAGCTGCCAGGAAGGTCTGCGCTGAGGCGGGACTCCTGTAGCACTCTGCAAAAGACCACAAAGGGCTATTATTGCCGCCCTGAGCTGGGGGGGAATTATTATTAATACTGTTGCCCTGAGCTGGGGGGAATTATTATTAATACTGCTGCCCTGGGGTGGAGATCGAGGGGATTATTCCCACTCCTGACTCTGCAGCAATACCCAACGCTTGGGAGCATTATTACTACTTCTGATGCTGATGCAAAGATTGGGAGGATTATTCCCCACGGAGTACACTGCTGGTACTCAGGACTGGTACCTGCTGTTAGGACCCTTTGTTGTGTGCTGAGGATGGTCGCCCCCTGGACTGTTGCCTGCTGTGAACCCGGGACCATCCCTGCTGGAGCTGTGAGTGTATGCACCCCTGTTTTATTCCCCCTGGACTGTCCTTGAACTCTGTTCCCCCTCTGCTCCCTACTTGAATTACAAATTGCTAGAGACTCTAACCTTGCCTCCCTTTGGGACGGATTACAATTATTTGAGCCCTCTCCTTGCTATTGCCCTAGACCGGGTGTCGGCTCTTTTTCACCTTGGCTGCGGCTCCGGAGCACACTGCCCACCAGGTGACAGGCAATAGGGCAGCAATGGGCAAACTACGGCACGCGGGCCGTATACGGCCCGGTGGACCTTTTAATCCGGCCCGCGGAGCTAGGCTCCCGCTAGGCTCCTCTCACAGTCCGCCCTGAAGACTGGTGTAGCATGAAAATCTGTCTCCTATGAGGATCTGTCCCCCTCGACGTATCTGCGCATGTGCCGGAGATTGCCGATCGGCTGCTAATGCCTGAAACTGGCACATGCGCAGATACATCGAGGGGGACAGATCCTCATAGGAGACAGATTTTCATGCTACACCGGAACGGCACGGGAACACGGCGAGAGGAACGCGCGGAGGAAAGGTAAGTGAATTGACACAGGGGGGACTTGGGGACTTAATATGGGGGATAAATTAATATGGGGGATGAATTACTATAGGGGGGATGAATTACTATATGGGGGATGAATTACTATGGGGGATGAATTACTATATGGGGGATGAATTACTATATGGGGAATGAATTACTATGGGGGATTACTATATGGGGGATGAATTACTATGGGGGATGAATTACTATATGGGGGATGAATTACTATGGGGGATTACTATATGGGGGATGAATTACTATGAGGGATGAATTACTATATGGGGGATTAATTACTATGGGGGATGAATTACTATATGGGGGATGAATTACTATGGGGGATGAATTACTATGGGGGATGAATTACTATGGGGGATGAATTACTATATGGGGGATTAATTACTATGCTTACTATGGGGGAATATTACTATACTTACTATGGATGACACATACACATCATTCATCTACTCTTGGTCCGGCCCCCGGATCCAATATATGAACCCATTGCGGCCCTCAAGTCAAAAAGTTTGCCCACCCCTGCAATAGGGTCTTCTGTGTGCCGGGCGCCCGCTCCCCTCCCTCCTCTCAGGCGGCCGCCCCAAAAGTCAGGACTCTGCAGCTAGCCCAGCAATGGGCAAACTACGACCCGGCGGACCTTTTAATCTGGCCCGCGGAGCGTGGCAAACATTGGCTGTCAGGATGTAGGCGGGGCAGCGTGACGAACTCCTCTCCTCTCACAGTCTGCCCTGAAGACCGGAACGGCGCGGGAACACGGCGAGAGGAACGCGCGGAGCAAAAGTAAGTGAATTGACACAATATGGGGATGAATTACTATAGGGGGGATGAATTACTATAGGGGGGATGAATTACTATGGGGGATGAATTACTATGGGGGATGAATTACTATATGGGGGATGAATTACTATGGGGGATGAATTACAATATGGGGGATGAATTACTATATGGGGGATTAATTACTATATGGGGGATTAATTACTATGGGGGATGAATTACTATGTGGGGGATGAATTACTATATGGGGGATGAATTACTATATGGGGATGAATTACTATATGGGGGATGAATTACTATATGGGGGATGAATTACTATGGGGGATGAATTACTATATGGGGGATGAATTACTATATGGGGATGAATTACTATGGGGGATGAATTGCTATATGGGGGATGTATTTTCAGTTTTAAAAATGTGGCTCTCAAAATAAATTTCAATCGTGGTTTTGGCGAGATTTGGCTCAGTTGAAAAAAAAGGTTGCCCACCACTGACCTAAGGCTATGATTGTGATTATGACGATACACTGTGGCCCTGATTAACCCTTTGCTTACTGGGCCCTTAAACCCCCTTCATGACCAGAGCGCTTTTTGCAATATATGCAGTGTCGGATTTGTTTTAAATGTTGCAATGGTTTTGCGGCTCCCAGTCTTTTTTTCCCTCTCGGAAACGGGTCCAAGTGGCTCTTTATGTCTTAAAGGTTGCAGACCCCTGACCTAGACTGTGTACTGTCACGCTACGTGCAGACCCCAATTGAGTGACTGTCATTTTTTTAATAAAGCTTTGTGTGCTTATCATCTTCTTTGTGTGTTCTGTCCTGCCTACCCTCCATCACAGTGTTATATCTATCTTTCACTTGGACGTTATAAGTTGCACCGAGTAAATACAGCTGGAGAAAACAAAAACTGTGTCTGTCTTCATTTCAGGCTGCAAAGTAACAAAATGTGATTATTTTTAAAGGGGGAGAGGGGGGTGATTCTTTTCTATACCCACTGTATCAAGAATCTATTCTTTTTACAATTTTCAGCAAAGTTCACTGTTAAGCTGCCCCTGTGGCCTGCTGTATATAGGGTGCACCATCAGGGCACTTCCAACTCACTGAACAAGGTAGTCATGACCGTAGCATGCCCAGGCATTTTGCAAAAAAAAAAAAACATAATGGGTCCACAGATGGAACGGGGGTATGTGTTATTTAAGCTACACTGAAAAGTTTTTCTCCTGTAGAACACTTAAAAAAATTATGTGAACAAGACAGCTTTTGGATATTTACCTTTAAATACTTTGTTTCTAATAGGCCCTAATGAAGAAATACAGCTCAGCACCATAATATAATCCATTCAAGTATTTTTTTTTTTATAAAACCATGTACAGGCCCATTAATAATATCATGCACGGGTTCTTTAGTTGTTTATTTGACACAAGAGAATATTTTTCATTTAGCTATTAGGATGTTATTATTTTGCCTACTTCAGCTTCGCCCCATAGCAGAAATACTATGTGCGCAAAAGCAAAATCATGTGTATATATATATATATACACACGATTTTGCATTTCCGGGTAAGGGACAGAACATCCTTAAAAACAGCACACAGTTAACCCTTTGATCGCCCCTCATGTTAACCCCTTCTTGCCCAGTGCCATTAGTACAGTGTCAGTGCTTTTTATTAGCACTGATCACTGTATTGGTGTCACTGGGGATGTCAGTGACACCAAGTCAGTTCCCCCCTCAGTGTCAGAATGCCCGCCGCAGTCCCGCTAAAAGTCGTTGATTGCCATTACTAGTAAAAAAATTTTAAATTAAAAAAAAAAAATCACAGTACAATAATACAATAAATTTGATTCTTTTACAATATTACACTATGGAAGCACTTTTTCTTGTCTCCCTGGGAGTGCTGTGAGCTGGCTGTTTTTTCTGGTCCAACGGACCCCTGGCAGGAGTTCTGTGCGCTGGCGGATTTCCGTGTCCAAAGGTCAGATATATTACCACCGCTGATCACATGGTCCACCAGTGAGAGGGGATATCATCCCGACATCGCCATTTGGGATTCCACTTGAAGGGCCCCTGCAGTGAGTATCCAGAAAGCCTTTTGGCCCCTTGGGGTCTGGGCGCGGAGGACAGGAGGCAATTACCTATCCACGTTTTTTTGGATGCGTTTTTGTTGGACGTTTTCCCACATGGACTTTGTCGCATTTATGATTTTTTTTCAGTCACGTTATTTATTTCTTCATTGTGTTATTGTATTTTACGTTGCACAGTAATACATTCATTTGTTTTCACTGTGCGTTTATATCACCATTTTCTGTTTTATAGTAGTTGCCATCTATATATGTTAGCCACATTTATTTATGGTATTTATATGGTCACTTATTAGTCTTTTTATGTCACATGGCCTTTTGATGTACATTGTGTTATGACCTTTTAGTGACATGGTCACATTTTTTGGCCTCACTGTGCGTTGTTATTGTCATTCTTCTGTGATAAGTGGTTTGTCCACTTTTAATATTTAAGCTCTTTATTTTGTATTTTTCACCTTTTGCTCTACATTCTCATCAGTTATATTCACCTTATTTCATTCATGTTATGAGAGACTCATATGTCCCACTATTACTGTGATTTAGTTAATATATTATTTTTCCCTGATCATTTCTATGCGTTGTGCCCATGGTCACGGTTTATTGTCTGTTACACCTTTTGGTCCTCATTTTGGACCTTTATTATTTCACCTTTCCCTTCACTCCCATATTCCTTCCATTTACTGATTGTTATGGTGTATTATCAATCGTCTTCTCATCTCATTATTTGTTTTGGAATGTCTGTGGCATTATTGTGATTAGCGCAACATCAATTTTCTGTTTGTTGGTCAGGGTTAAGCCTTCTGTCTTCCCCCAATGCAAAGAAGACCTTCCATGTGAGGTAGTAAATCTTGCAGGAGTTGGATTTTCTTTCTCTGAGTAAAGTGGTAATGACCAAAGTCAGAGATACCCCTAAACTTTAAAATTTGGGTTTCAACAGCCATGCTATTAAAACCAGTGCCTGAGAAGCAGGATGGAACAGGGGGCCTTGGGCCAGTATGTCTGGTCTGTTTGGAAGAGGTCAAGGCTCATCTGCCAGAAATATAGTATGTGAGTGTACCAGGTTATTTTGGGCCAATTTGGTGCAATGAGACTCATGGGAACCCATTCCTCCTCTGTCCTGCGCAGCAGTCAAGGGAGGAAATTCATAGGATGGAAGGCATAATCTAGTTGGAATTGAGTCCAAGGAATCATCATCAGAGCATCTACTACAAAGGCTACAGGATTCCTTGGCTAGGAGGAGCGGAGACACCCCTTCACTGTGAGGGCATCTGTGAAGGTTTGGTGGCTTTCGTAGGTCAAGACTTGCAACAACTGGAAATGTTAAGCCTTGGTTTTGAGGTTTACACCTGGGAGAATGTAAAGAACTCTTTCTTTGAGTAGCGGTAGAAGCCATAAGAGTAGGAAATCCTGGCTTTTCCTTATAGGGTAGGAGTACTTGGCCTTTACAGTAACTTCTTTTGTAAATTTGTCATGGGATTCCCCAAAGAGGCAGTCACCATCAAATGGCATGCATAAGACGTTTCCTACAAGCGTGTTCAGCACACCAAACATTTACCCATAAATCCTGCTTATGTGCACAGAGATAAGAGGGAACCCATTCCTCCTCTGTCCTGCGCAGCAGTCAAAGGAGGAAATTCATAGGATGGAAGGCATAATCTAGTTGGAATTGAGTCCAAGGAATCATCATCAGAGCATCTACTACAAAGGCTACAGGATTCCTTGGCTAGGAGGAGCGGAGACACCCCTTCACTGTGAGGGCATCTGTGAAGGTTTGGTGGGTTTCGTAGGTCAAGACTTGCAACAACTGGAAATGTTAAGCCTTGGTTTTGAGGTTTACACCTGGGGAGAATGTAAAGAACTCTTTCTTTGAGTAGCAGTAGAAGCCATAAGAGTAGGAAATCCTGGCTTTTCCTTATAGGGCAGGAGTACTTGGCCTTTACAGTAACTTCTTTTGTAAATTTGTCATGGGATTCCCCAAAGAGGCAGTCACCATCAAATGGCATGCATAAGACGTTTCCTTCAAGCATGTTCAGCACACCAAACATTTACCCATAAATCCTGCTTATGTGCACACAGATAAGAGGGATTCTTGTTGAATGACATTTTAAGAGCATTAATGCAAAACAGGGCTGAAGGCATCAACTGTAACAGTTTTAAGACAGCAGGGTCCTCACAGACAGGTTCCTGGTCGCTGTTTATGTCTCAACCAATTGACAATTGTCTGGCAAATAGACCTGGCAGCAATTTCTGGTTGCTGGACCTGCATTAGCAGGTAAGGCCTTTAAAAGGGTTTTGAAATGCATATCAAGAGAATGCTTAAAAGAGGAAACATTCTCATTAGGAATTGTAGGGTATTTATTGAGAACTGAAACGGCGGGGCCCACTGATGGAATAGACAATTTCTTGTTGATATCCTTTTTCATAGGATAAATCTCAGCAAAAAGCTTAGAAGGAGTATAAACCTTTTCAGGGCTTAGTCGATATGCTTAAAGTTCACAATCAATCTGTGCATGTATGGGAAAAGTCTTTTTAGATTTAGCTAGTCTCTTAGTACCCATAGGGATCTGTTTTGGCTGTGGAGTATCTGGCACTGAGAATCTAGGGTGCACCATATTAAATTAGGTTGTCCAAAATGGAAAGCATTTGGCACAAAGCCATAACTTGTACCTCATAAGCTACAGGGAAAAGTCCTACATAATCAAAACCCTCAATACTTTCTTCAATGTTGTAAGTAAAGTAGGTTCAGCTTCTAATTCCTGAACAAAGTTAAGGGGGAAAAAAAGGAGGCCCTCAGCTCCAATCTTACCTGCCCTCCATCCTGCATTCACCTGGCATTGCCCTAACTGCCTTCAAGATTCTGTGCCAGTTTAACACAGTTTTTCTATTTATTTATCTCTCATCCACCCAGAGACCAGTTATTCTCCCCCTTATCTTCCTAAATGGGAGTCAGATCTAGGTGCGTCCTTTATGACATCACAAAAAGAAACATTTTACACTTTGCCCAAAAGTACTCCATAGCCATCAAGGTTCAGGAGACCAACTATAAACATCTCACTTGATGGTACCAGGTTCCTACCAGGCTCCATTGAATTTTGTCTCAATTACCTAATGCTTGCTGGCGCTGCGGGGCTGATCAAGGCTCCTTTCTCCATATCTTCTGGCAATGCCCAAAGCTCTAGTCATTTTGGCGAGTGGTTACTGGTATAATCGGACAACTCACCGCGGTGGACTTTCATGATGACCCATTTGCTTGCCTCCTGTGATTAGCCGGGAGACCCATTAAGTGTAAGATTACCAATCTGCTCAATGTGGTGAAAGCTTGTATCCCATTCCATTGAAAGGATGTTCATCCTCCCACACTTTCTCTGTGGTTCTCCAAGGTGAATGAACTTAGGAACATCTCAGAGCCACTTTGTGTAGCAAAGAAGAGACCTTCCGAGAGATCTGGTGTCCATGGCAATATTTTGTCTTCACAGATGCCTATCAAAAGGAACTTACCTCTCCTTAGTGAAGCTTGCGCACTTTAGTTCTACTTACCCTGCCTGGGAGAGAATGCATGACTACTATACTTTAATCTGTTTTTCTCATCCTCTTTTCTCTTATTCTGGCCTTACTTTCCTTCCGCTACACCGTCCTATTTTTCACCCATTATTTTTTTCGCCCAATCCTCCTTGCCCTTACAGGGTTCTGCTGCAGGCTCCACCCCCAGTTCCTTTCTTTACTACCAATCTGATTATGTGATGGGGGGGTCGACGATGTCATCCATGCTGTTTCCTAACCTTATAGGTAAGCACCAGCCTGTTTTTAAGCATTGCCCTAACCTCCCACACCTACAGGTACCTTTTAGGCCCCATGTACACGGGACATGTCGCATTTTTGGCTTCTGGAAATATTTTTCAAAGAATTCAGACATAGGAACAGAGAAATCTTGCTTTTATCAGACAGGGTGCATGGTGCATGCCTGAGAGGGAGCCAGAGTCAGATGTGGGGAGCAGTGTCAGAGTAGGATATTGTTCCCGGACAGAACAGCTATCATCGAGAGGTTTTCTGTGTTTCTTGTAGGCCGTCTGTGAGCGCATGCTATCAGGCCCTTTTGCCCAAACTCCCTCAGGCGTGTGATCTGCCATTGATAGTGAGGGGACTCCCCAGTAGTATACTAATAGTTCAGGAGTGATAGATATCTGGGTTTTGCGTGTCTGGAGAAGGAACCACTATTAATCCAGGTGCTGACCTAGTTCCTGTGGCTGTGTCTCTGCAGAAGGAGGCAGCAGGAACGTAACAACACAGTTCTCTGTGGAAGAGGTGGATGGAAAGACATTATCTGCTAGGTGTGATGCAGTTATTTCATTCTTCTGAGACTAGGTCCCAATAGGAGGGAAAGAAACGAAAAACGTTTGCTATGAGACAAAATAGAAGGTAGTGCCACAATAAAATGAACAACTCCTAATCCTGTGCCCTCTAAACTTTATTGTGTGCCATGACCTGCATGTTGTTAAAGTCAAGAATTGGTGTCCATGCACACGGAATCCCTGTCTTACCTTATCCACGATGCTGGGCTATAATAAGGATCAGGCTTTGCCTTTCATGGTGGGCACACACCAAAAGTGTTTGGAAACCACAGAAATGGACCAAGGCCCTGGACTTGTATTAGCCCCCTGCAGATAACTTCACGCCAAGGTGAGCCCCCTAATGCAGGATCCAGGGTCTGAAGCAAATTACAGGATGGACACACAGAGTGAGGTCCAGGTACAGTCCCCAGGGTACATGATCCAGAAGCTGTAAGGTAGTACAAGGCAATATGCAGTCAGACGTTGATAGAAGAGTTAGACCAAGTGGTTAGTAAAGAACAAATACTAGAAGAGAAGAGGTACATCACCTAAGGAGCTTTTTTTTTTAGTCAAGGCACCCTTTAAAATGATGCACAACCTCGAGGCACCCCATTCTAAAATTAAAAAAAGAAAAAAACGAATAGTTTTACATAAGACAACAGCACCCACCCCAAAATTATAGGGAATTTTATTCATACAAAGCAAAAGCATCTTTGCACACAGGTACTTACTAGTATTCCAGTGGTTCTCTTCTTGTTTCTCACCCTCACTCAGCTAACATGACCACAGTGCTAATGGAAAGGGACAAAGTTGCCCAACATCCTCCTTGTCAAGTGATGTCATCAGTTGTTACGATGCTGGTCTGCATGGTGGCCGAAGTTGTAATGGAGCACAATGAAAACCTGTGGCTTTGTGTAGCTAAAAGGCAGGCTTGATCCACCCCGAGGCTTGTTGACAATTTTTTGGCATTACGGCAAGGTACCCCTGAAGAATCCAGAAGGCACCATGGTTGAAAGGCTGACATAAGGACACTAGAGCATCACGGAGTGGGTGGGGTTATATGGGTACTCTCTAATGCCCCGTACACACGATAAGAAAATCGTCCGAAAAATTTAGTGGAACCACTGATCGAACGATTTTCTCTTTGTTGATGAGCAGGATATTTCAACCGATAATGATATTGTGAACGAAAAAATCTGGTTGAACAACAGTGAAAAATTTTGTCATTTAACATACGAAAGACCGATTTTGTATGCGGTGGTATGACGGTCGTACGAAAAAAGTCTATCAAGCGCTATCATGCATGAGTGGAAACAGAAAATGACCCGGGTATTTATGTCCAAGGAATCTTCGTAAACACGAACGAAAAATCCAAATGTTAAAAGTAGATTGGCCTAATGAGATGATGAAACCAGAATTCTGCATATTATATTTTATGTATCACTATTTATGTACAGTGGGGATCGAAAGTTTCGGCACCCCAGCTAAAAATTTGTATTAATGTGCATAAAGAAGCCAAGGAAAGATGGAAAAATCTCCAAAAGGCATCAAATTACAGATTAGACATTCTTATAATATGTCAACAAAAGTTAGATTTTATTTCCATCATATACACTTTCAAAATAACAGAAAACAAAAAAATGGCGTCTGCAAAAGTTTGGGCACCCTGCAGAATTTATAGCATACACTGCCTTGCTCATCTGACCTTGCTCCAACAATCAGCACCATGGGTTCTTCTAAGCAGTTGTCTAGAAAACTGAAACTGAAAATAGTTGACACTCACAAAGCTGGAGAAGGCTATAAGAAGATAGCAAAGCATTTTCAGATGTCAATATCCTCTGTTCGGAATGTAATTAAGAAATGGCAGTCATCAGGAACAGTGGAAGTTAAAGCAAGATCTGGAAGACCAAGAAAAATATCAGACAGAACAGCTCGCAGTAATGTGAGAAAGACAATTCAAAACCCACGTTTGACTGCACGATCCCTCCAGAAAGATCTGGCAGACACTGGAGTTGTGGTACACTATTCCACTATAAAGAGATACTTGTACAAATATGGTCTTCATGGAAGAGTCATCAGAAGAAAACCTCTTCTACGTCCTCACCACGTCCTAGCCTTCTCCAGCTTTGTGAGCGTCAACTATTTTCAGTTTCAGTTTTCTAGACAACTGCTTAGAAGAACCCATGGTGCTGATTGTTGGGGCAAGGTCAGATGAGTCTGGGCATTTAAAACCTTTGAGATTGACATCACCTGGTCTTCCCAGACGATGATTGAGAACAATCCATGACACTGGCAGGTCTCAGCATTGCAAAGGGGGCAGTGCACGCTATAAATTCTGCAGGGTGCCCAAACTTTTGCAGACGCCATTTTTTTTGTTTTCTGTTATTTTGAAAGTGTAAATGATGGAAATAAAATCTAACTTTTGTTGACATATTATAAGAATGTCTAATCTGTAATTTGATGCCTTTTGGAGATTTTTCCATCTTTCCTTGGCTTCTTTATGCACATTAATACAAATTTTTAGCTGGGGTGCCCAAACTTTCGATCCCCACTGTATATAGGTCATGTAATAAACCATATTATACTCATTGCTGGTATTTGTTGTGTATATCGCTGGTTCTGGCTGGAAGGGCGTGGCTACAAGGTCACACACCACATCACTTCCAGTTGTACGGAAGAAGTCAACACTACGTACTGCCCGACAAATGATTTTTTTAGATTGGTTAATGTGGGCCACAATTTCAACCAATGAATGAACGCCCAGGGGTGGACTGACCATTTGGAAACTTGAATACTGCCCGAGGGCCCGGGGTCAGTAAGGGGCCCCATGAGATGCCCCTGGTACCTTTCATAGGCTTTTTTGGGTGTGGTTTGAGTGTGGGCGGACACAGGGGCCCCATGATCCCCTATTCCCTATTGCCCGGGGGCCTCATGAGTTGTCAGTTCGCCCCTGTCGTCGGATGACCGATCAGTCGATTTTCTAATCCTGTATTCCCACCTTAAGGGTGGCTCTAACAAACTTTTTTTGCTAGTGTCCAATCTCCTGAAGGTAGCAGCATATAACCCATGGCCTCTGACTGGCAGTCCTGTGCAGTCAGATATGAAATTAAGATATACAATTTGTATAACTGAATACAGAATTTTATAAAGTCTTTTTGGTAAAGACAACCCAACAACACAATACAACCTCGTTCCACAACAATTCAATGTTTTATTTCATGATTACGTACAAATAAAATTCTAAAATAAAGAATATGGCAAGTGTATAAATTTACATACATATATATGTACAGCTATATATCCCCGATCCTGAAAATGATCTTATTTTTACATAAAACAATTGTTCTTCTCTACACTCTGAAAAAATAGTTTTTTTTATCTTTAAAAAAAAAAAAAAAACCCAAAAGGCTCTCGACCTGACTGCTTTGTACAAACCCTATCATCCGATTTTACCAGTCCCTTTAATAAAAACTACAATTGGACAAACATCATTAATTTTTTCTTTTTTTTATATATATATAAAAACATTCACAAAAAACACAAAGGGCTGAGTTTCCTCTTTCACGAGGGAAAACCCAAATCTTATTGCATTATTGTAAAATAAGAGCTTACTGTTCTATTGTAATTACTGTGCTAATGGCGCATACAATACCCTGTATATAAACTCTAACACCTTTCATATATATGTAAATAGATATATATTACTTCAAATATATTATTTTTATACGTCTGATTTCAATTCATTTTTTTTGCAGCCAAGTGGATAGTGCGAATATAAAGTCACGGATTACCAAATCTTTTCTAAACCCGCTTAATTTTGCTTTTGCGGCTCCATCGTTCAGCAGGCCTGGAGTTTTTGTAAACTTTTTTTCTTTTCTCATTATGTTGCATGAACGCACAAGAGACCTGAATATCTATAGACTAGATTTGTATATCTGTGATATCTCTTGTAAGATATAATCTGTGTGTGGAGGGAAGGGAGGTCACCTCCATAAACTGTAAGTTGTATTTCGTGAGCAAAACCGTCACTGCTGTAAAATTCTTTTTTTTTTCTTTTTTTGGAGTCCACTGAGGGACACGTTTAATATTTTATTTATTTCAGGTACTTCTATAGCGCCGTCAATTTACGCAGCGCTTTACATATATATTGTGCATTCACCCTCAAGGAGCGTACAATTTTTAAGGTCCCTAACTTACATTCATACACATACTAGGGCCAATTTAGACAGAATCCAATTAACCTACCAGCATGCCTTTGGAGTGTGGGAGGAAACTGGAGTATCCAGAGAAAACCCACGCAGGCACAGAGAGAACATGCAAACTCCAGGCAGGTGGTGCTGTGGCTGGGATTCGAACCAATGACCCGAGTGTGGGAGGAAACTGGAGTATCCAGAGAAAACCCACGCAAGCACAGAGAGAACGTGCAAACTCCAGGCAGGTGGTGCCGTGGCTGGGATTCGAACCAACGACCCGAGTGTGGGAGGAAACTGGAGTATCCAGAGAAAACCCACGCAGGCACAGAGAGAATGTGCAAACTCCAGGCAGGTGGTGCCGTGGCTGGGATTCGAACCAACGACCCGAGTGTGGGAGGAAACTGGAGTATCCAGAGAAAACCCACGCAGGCACAGAGAGAACATGTAAACTCCAGGCAGGTGGTGCCGTGGCTGGGATTCGAACCAACGACCCGAGTGTGGGAGGAAACTGGAGTATCCAGAGAAAACCCACGCAGGCACAGAGGGAACATGCAAACTCCAGGCAGGTGGTGCCGTGGCTGGGATTCGAACCAACGACCCGAGTGTGGGAGGAAACCGGAGTATCCAGAGAAAACCCACGCAGGCACAGAGAGAACATGCAAACTCTAGGCAGGTGGTGCCGTGGCTGGGATTCGAACCAAAGACCCGAGTGTGGGAGGAAACCGGAGTATCCAGAGAAAACCCACGCAGGCACAGAGAGACCATGCAAACTCCAGGCAAGTGGTGCCGTGGCTGGGATTCGAACCAACGACCCGAGTACTGCCAGGCGGAAGTGCTAACCATTTAGCCACTGTGCAGCCCACTACCAATGACAATTAACCCCTTCCAGCCAGAGCGAGCTGGTCCTTCAGAGGATAAGTTCACCTTCAGGAACAAGTAACATGTTCCCACTGCCGAAGCCACTGCTCGCTCCACTGACAGCTAACGGGGGAGAATTCTGTGAATGAAAAACTACAAGTCCCAACAGCCTTTGCAGCTGTCGGCTTGTCGTTCTCAAAGAACTACCATGGCACTGTTGAGCACTGTGGTAGTTCATTGTCTCTTTCTGTTACCCCCGATTCACATCTATATGGCCGTGTGGGCCGCGTTTTGCACGGGCATGAGAGCCCATTCATTTGAATGGACTCCCATGCCCGTGCCACGCAGGGAAAGAGGTCCCTGCACTTCTTCCGAAAACGCAGCCCGCACAGGAACCTCGGTTCCCAGTGCGGTTGCGTTTTCCAGTGTGGGCGGCGTGCCATTAGAATTAATGGCACCTGCCCGCGGTTCTGCATTTCTCTGTGCGGGTGGTGTGGCTGCACGGATTTTTGTGCGGATCCACAGCAGCACCACCCGCACAGATGTGAACCGGGGGTTAGTGTGCATTTGCCTGCCAGTACGAGGTATGAGCATGCAGATGCACCGAGAAGTCTGCAGGAGTCCTGTATGGCAATGCCTTCTAGATTCCAAGTATAAAAAAAAAATGATTCCCCTCTTTCTATCTGCCCTTTGCATAGAATATGTTTCCTAAGGAGTCTAGTTTAGCTGACAGTATAGATGGGAGGGATAGTGAAACATGGGGTTTAAATCCATTTTAATGGTTTTCCAATTCTACGTCAATACGTTTGTGTTAAAGGATGAATCTGGATGACTGTAAGATGGCAAATCACAAATGGCTTTTTATTGCTCTTCTTTCCTTTTCAGGTGAGAGGTGTGACGGGAGTCACTTTGGGTGGGGGGCCCATAGAACACAGCTCACTTTGGAGAGGTGGGGAGACCCCTGTCTCAGCTCCCCATATCCCTCTTATGTGTAAGTCACCCTGTGCCTGTTAGGGGTACAGGGTGATCTGTCCTAATATTGTGTAGACATGTATAGGTGGGGTGGGGGTTGTTGATTGTTTAATGCCATGTGGTTGCATTCCATTGTTCTATTGCTTGTCTGGCTTGGGAGCAAACTATTATGGGATGTATGTGTTTATGTGTATTGGCTTAGTAGGGGGGGGGGGGTATCTCCAGCAGCCCTCCCTCCTGATGGGACTGTCTATTGGTGTGAAGTTTGAATACATGTGTGTCTCTTGTTACTAAATGTAGATTGCCCCGCCCTGTGTCATTATGCAGGGAGGGGGGATTGTTCCCTGAGTGTATATATCTTGTATCCCTGTTCAAATAAAGAGTTCCATGTTCAGACTGTTGTCGTCTAATCTTGTATGGTTGGCTGTGGTGTCTGTTGTTGGTGTTTGGACGGGGAAGTACTCAAGCGCAGTCTGGGTTGGTTCCGTTACGAGGAGATCAAAAATGGGAGCAAAAACAATAAGAAAAGGTTTATTTATTTTGGTAAAAGTTAGAATCTCTGTAAGGTGTCACTATTGTTTGTACATGTCTCAGTGAGCCCCACTTATAATAATATTAATATTATAATTGCATCACACAATTATAGTATTAAACAGAGGCACAATGGCATCTAAAACATTTCTTCCGGGGCTAAGAAAATGGGGTTGATTTATTAAAGGAAAGTTTTATTTGCAAGGGAACTTTTGGGTGGTAAAAATTCACTTTGCCTGGGGTTTGTTTTTTTTTTTTCGTTTTTTTGCAAAGAACATAAAAAAGCAGTATTTTAGCTTGCACAAGACAAGGTCACCTGCTCAGAACAGTCTCCATTCAGAGATCACTTTGCATTTTCTCAAAGAATGCAAAGTGTTCTCTGATTGAACGAGGTGGAGAATTTGACGTCACTGCTCTGCCTCTCTAAGTTGTCCAATCACAGAACACCTTGCATTCATTAAAAACATGCAAAGTGTTCTCTAAATGGCACCCATGCCGAGTGGGCAACCTCCTGTGTTCAGAAGGCAGCCACTCAGCCAGGGGTGGACTGACAACTCATGGGGCCCACAGGCAATAGGGGATCATGGGGCCCCTGTGTCCTTGCCCACACTCAAAGGACACCCAAATAAGCCTATAAAAAGGTACCAGGGGCATTTCATGGGGCTCCCTACTGACCCCGGGCGCTCGGGCAGTGCCCGAGTGCTCGAATGGTCAGTCCGCCCCTGCACTAGGCATGGGACCTAAAGGAAATCACTGGAGTAGTGGTGTCTACTACAGGGATTGCCAGCTTCCACAGGAATCCAAAAGGCATGGCATTAAATTGGCACAAACCGGACCAATGTAAAAATTGCCACATCCAGACTTTAGCTTTAGCCCTGATTCACACTGAATGCAACTTCACTTGAAAAAAAAAGAAAATACACAATCCCAACACACACGTTCCTGCTAGAAAATGACGTTATGCATAGGTGGGTGGAACTGAGCAGAGTCAATGTCACCGGCACACCATGGATCTCCGATCTGGGTCCAAAGGCTTTAATACAGGTTTACATAGTTACGGCAAGGCAATGTTTCCGAGTCTCGCAGGACCCCTTCATCAGTCACGTGACCCACTCCTGATGAAGGGGTCCTGTGAGACTACAAAACGTGTAAACCTGTATGGAAGCCCCTGAACCCATATCGGAGATCCTTGGTGTGCCGGAGACATTTCTCTCCGTTGAAGCACGATTTCAAAGCCGCAAGTTATTGCAATTTCAGGTACTACTTGCGACTTCATGCACGGATATCTATGCAAGTCGTGCCTGAAATCGGCAAAAATACTGCAGGAACTATTCCCAAACTCGGTGCGACCCCGACGGAGTCGGAGTAGCACCGACCTGAACGACAGTAGGATGTGAATTGTAATACGATTGGGAGCTGTGAAATCACATGACAAGTTGCACCGGTATGCACCATGGTTCAAAGTGGAACTTCATTCTCTCAATTACACTTCCTATTTTGAATCCTTACGCTGCTAGCATTAGTAAGTAGATAGGAAAGTATATTACTTCATTTTAAACTTCTTTTTTTTTGTACATTTCTTCAGTTACTTCCTGGTTTCCAGGCCTAGGCAAATGATGTCATACATCCCAGGAGTCCTCAGGAGGGGGGCCTTCTCAGCTAAGCACACCCTCCAGCCTGTACGCATGAGCTAAGGGCAGATGGATTCCAGGAAGTAAATACTGCACAAATCATCTGCCCTTACTCAAGATGGCTACGACCACAAATGCTGGGGGGGGTGTTTCAAAGTGATTTCTCAGGAAAATAAATCATGGAGACACGGATGGATGGGGGAGTTTAGTTGCTTCCTGGATTCCAGGCCAAGGAAAATGATGTCATACATCCCAGGAGTCCTCAGGAGGGGGGCCTTCTCAGCTAAGCACACCTTCCAGTCTGTATGCATGAGCTAAGGGCAGATGGATTCTAGGAAGTAAATACTGCATGAATCATCTGCCCTTACTCAAGAAGGCTACGACCACAAATGCTGAGGGGGGGGGGGTGTTTCAAAGTGATTTCTCAGGAAATAAATCATGGAGACACTGATGGATGGGGGAACTTAGTTGCTTCCTGGATTCCAGGCCTAGGAAAATGATGTCATACATCCCAGTAGTCCTCAGGAAGGGGGCCTTCTCACCTAAGCACACCTACCAGCCTGTATGCATGAGCTAAGGGCAGATGGATTCCAGAAAGAAAATACTGCACGAATCATCTGCCCTTACTCAAGATGGCTACGACCACAAAGGCTGGGGGGGGGTGTTTTTCAAAGTGATTTGTCAGGAAAATAAATCATGGAAACATGGATGGATGGATCGATAGGGGAGTTTAGTTGCTTCCTGGTTTTCAGGCCTAGGCAAATGATGTCATACAACCCATGAGTCTTCAAGAGGGGTTTTCTCAGCTAAGCACACCCTCCTGCCTGCATGCCTGAGCTAAGGTCAGATGGATTCCAGGCAGTATCTGCCTTTACTCAAGATGGCCATGACCAAAAATGCTAGGGGGGTGAATGGAGACACGGATGGATTGGAATTTTCTTTTGAATATTAAAAATGAATTAAACAGCAGTTTTGTGATGCTCAGATACAGTGCAGTTCCGCTTTTATTACATTTATGCCTTAGATCCAAGTTTCCTGCCTAGATAGTGCACACGTCAACCATTGTACATCTCATTCATCCAAATGTTTCATCACACCACTCTTTTGTTCCCCCCCACCCACATAAAAAAGTGAATTGTACTAAAATAGAGCTCAGACCATCAACAAGACAAAAGTGGTTTTAGTCCGGCTTTCATTTTGTTTGGAACTAGAAAATAACGGAGCAGGCAGTTGGAAGCTGAGATATTTGGAGGTCGCTAGGGAAGCGTGTCAGATGACCACTATGTTGTGATGGCTATATGGACCCCAGATCACCATGACCCTGAAGGATCCCTCTCTGTTGGAAAGTACTATGGCTTTTTTTTTTTATCACACAGTGATCAAGTGGTTTTCAAAAGGCAACAAAACAATAGCCATTTCGTAGATGGCTAATAAAAATACATGTCAACCGTCCCAAAATGCTGATCTTGGACACAGCAAACCACAGCTTCTGCTTTACATGGTCAGTCCACCCTCAGAGATCTTTATTGGGTGGTCTTCAGCAGCATTGCCCTTGGGAGTTCCCAATTCTACTCATCTAAGGAGCCATTATGGAGCCAAAAAACGGCAGCAGCTCTACAACCAGAGGGTCAGTTCACCCAAAAGTAGCATTTTAATTATAGATGTTCTACGCCGCACTTGGCTTCTCATGTCTTGGACACTCCAACCATCAGCTGCCCCATCCCATATCTCTCTACTCTGTTTAGTCCACCTGGTAGATTTAGGTGTTTCCGCTCACCTTTGTTTTTCGACCTGTCCTTTTACCTCCTCCATAGTATCAAATACATTTTTAAAAATCCATCCTAATATAAAATAGACTGCAAAAAACATCGATCGAACCCCTCAGAACACACAGAAACAGTGTGTAGACCTGGGAAGTCAGAGGTCTCACTAATAAAAGTTCACACGAGATATAAGAAACGGTCAAGTGGTTTAAGCATTTCATGGAAGGCTTAGCAGTGAGTACCAAATTCCTAAGTGAAGGTTGTTGTATGTATCTGGAGTGGATACTAGTGATGCACCGATATATATCAGCTGCTGAAAATAATCGGCTGAAAATAGGGTTATCGGCGTTTTGCCGATATAAAAGAAAGAAAAAAGTGCTGATAATGATAACCGATCTCAATGCAAAATCGCTTCCCATTGACTTTCACACAAAATCACATCCCATTGACTTGAATGCAAAATCGCATTCTTGACTTCAATGCAAACTCATGTCCCATTGACTTCAATATAAAATTGCATCCCATTGATTTCAATACAAAACCGCACCCCTATTGACTTCAGTGCAAAATCATGTCCCATTGGCTTCAATGTAAAATCGTGTCCTATTGACTTCAATGCAAAAACGCCCCCTATTGACTTCAAAGCAAAATCATGTCCCGTTGGCTTCAAGGCCCAGACGCCGGGAGACAGCACATTTGCGTGCGGCCGGTGTGAAGAGGTTAAGTTGCAGGAGTTTACTACCGCTTTAAACAAATTTCCAGCCAAGCTTGAAGTCTGGCTGATAGTCTTTTTTACTCACTGGGGATACCAAGAAAATCAACTCCAACAACTGCAGACAATTGAAATCGATTTAATCCTGCGTGTTACCTGTCCATGGGCACCCAACACTGGTTAACACCTTGTGCCCCGACTGGCAATCTTGACCTTCTTTACTAGAATGGTAATGCCACGAAAACCACGGACAGCCATTATTTGTCACCGTTTTACAATGCAAGTTTGGCTGATCCAGTCTACCGTCCTGTACCCACAAAATGTGCCTCACAATCCAAAAAAGTGCTAAAGTGACGTCAGCAGACCGATAACTCCTTGCGAGGACAAGTTCCTGTCTGACTATTTCAGAATGCAAATTTTACACTAAGTGTAGCTTCTAAACTACAGACTTCCCAGTAAGGGCTTAGTAAATACGTGGCGGTGTCAAAACGGTTTGAGACTAGTTTTGTAACACATCAACAGATGGCAGCACAAGGCTGCATGCACAATCACAGTCATCATCATCCTGTGTACTCCGGGAGCTGTGCAACTGGTGCTATTCTGACCATGTGCGTTACCACGTCTGCTATTTCATCATGGACAGCAAGTTAGAACAAAGAGCAAACATGAAATTCTGCGTGAAACTAGGCAAACATGCCACAAAGACGTTTGACATGATTCGGCAAGTTTACGGTGATGCTGCAATGAGTCGTTTGAGGGGTTTTGAGAGGCACGCGCGCTTCAAGATTGGAAGAAAAACACTGGAAGATGATGAGAGATCAGGAAGACCTTCAATGAGCTCAACACCCAATTCCTGAAAATGAAGAACCAGCTCAAAGATTGCCGTTTTGACAACATCATGGAGATCCAGCGATTTGCCCGGTTTCACACAGAATTTCATGTTTGCTCTTTTTTCTAACTTGCTGTCCGTAATGAACTAGCGGACGTGGTAACGCACGTGGCCAGAACAGCACCAGTTGCAAAGATCCCAATGTACACAGGACGATGTCTTTAGGAACACTGACTTATGAATGTCGGTGCGTATTGTGACTGTGTGTGTAACCTTGTGCTGCCATCTATTGGTGTGTTACATAACTAGTCTCGACACTTTTTGATACCAACTCGTACACCTGCTTCTTCTTGCTAAGTGGCTTCAGTATTCAATAAATGGCTTGCCAATTCACAACTCCATACCGGTGTTAAACTCAAGGTAGGCCTAAAATCAGAAAGATTGTGTCCAGAATGTGAACCTTGCTTAACCATACCTTCATCAGCATGGTGGACCACCCTGCTTTTCACTGAATATACAAAGTGCTCAGAATGTCGACCCACTACGATGCCCCAAGATCGTTGCTAAAGGGTCTATGGGGTTGATTTACTAAAGGCAAACAGAATGTGCACTTTGCAAAATTGCTCCAGAGCTTAGTAGATGAGCAGAAGCTCTGCTGACTTTCAACATCCAATCATATGTAAAAGGTTTTTTTTTTTTTTTTTTAATTTTCCTTGCACATGATTGGGTATTCTGTGCAAAGTGAAGCTTTACCTCATTTACCAAGCTCTGGAGCAACTGCACTTGCAGAGTGCAAAGTCTATTCACCTTTAGTAAATCCACCCCTATGTTTCAATGTCAGATCTTCACCCAAGATTTCTTTACTTTCACATAAGATTCAATTAGGAAAAGAGTGAATCTTGGTTGAAAATTGGGTGAAAATATTGGCAAATAGACCCCTAAGAATTCCTAAGGTGAACTGAACTCCATGTTGTTTGGTGGTTGCAAATCATTAAGCTTTGTTTAAAACCAGGGACAGTCATGTTTTCCACCATTTTACAATTCAAATTTGGCTGAACCAGTCTACCGTACTGTACCCACAAACGTGCCTCACGATCCAATATAAGTGCTAAAGTGGCCTTAGCAGACCGATAACTATGCTAGTTCATGACAAGTTCATGTCTGGTTGCTCCATAATTTCAGCTTAGACCATTTCCACCAACATGGTGGACTTCCCTGCTTTTCACTGAGTATACAAGGTGCTCAGAACGTCTTCCCAGGTGAACTGAACTCCATGTTGTTTGGTGGGTGCAAATCATTCAACTTCATTTAAAACCAGGGAAAGTCGTTATTTGTCACCATTTTACAATGTAAATTTGGCTGATCTAGTTTACCGTACTGTACCCACAAAATGTGCCTCACAATCCAATAAAAGCAGGGTAGACCACCGTGTTGGTGGAATGCCCCATGATTGTTGCTAAAGGGTCTATGTTTCAATGTCTTCCCCCAAGATTTACTCATTTTCACATAAGATTCAATTAGGAAAACAACGAATCTTGGTTGAAAATTGGGTGAAAAAAATATTTGCCTTCCTAGGTGAACTGAACTCCATGTTGTTTGGTGGTTGCAAATCATTAAACTTCGTTTAAAACCAGGGACAGTCATATTTGCCACCATTTCACAATGCAAATTTGGCTGAACCAGTCTGCCGTACTGCACCCACAAACGTGCCTCACAATCCAATAAATGCAGGATAGTCCACCGTGTTGGTGGAATGCCCCTTGATTGTTGCCAAAGGGTCTATCTTTCAATGTCTTCACCCAAGATTTACTAATTTTCCCATAAGATTCAATTAGGAAAACAATGAATCTTGGTTGAAAATTGGGTGAAAAAAATATTTGCCTTCCTAGGTGAACTGAACTCCATGTTGTTTGGTGGGTGCAAATCATTAAACTTCATTTAAAACCAGGGACAGTCGTTATTTGTCACAATTTTACAATGTAAATTTGGCTGATCTAGTTTACCGTACTGTACCCATAAAATGTGCCTCACAAGCCAATAAAAGCAGGGTAGACCACCGTGTTGGTGGAATGTCCCATGATTGTTGCTAAAGGGCCTATGTTTCAATGTCTTCACCCAAGATTTACTCATTTTTACATAAAATTCAATTAGGAAAACAATGAACCTTGGTTGAAAATTGGGTGAAAAAAATATTTGCCTTCCTAGGTGAACTGAACTCCATGATGTTTGGTGGATGCAAATCATTAAGCTTTGTTTAAAACCAGGGACAGGCATATTTGCCACCATTTTACAATGCAAATTTGGCTAAACCAGTCTGCCCTACTGTACCCACAAACGTGCCTCACAATCCAATAAAAGTGCTAAAGTGGCCTTAGCAGACCGATAACTCTGCTAGTTCACGACAAGTTCATGTCTGGTTGCTCCATAATTTCATTTCCACCAACATGGTGGACTTCCCTGCTTTTCACTGAATATACAAGTGCTCAGAATGTCTTCCCAGGTGAACTGATAGTCACCCAAGATTTACTCATTTTCCCATAAGATTTAATTAGGAAAACAATGAATCTTGGTTGAAAATTGGGTGAAAAAAATATTTGCCTTCCTAGGTGAACTAAACTCCATGTTGTTTGGTGGTTGCAAATCATTCAACTTCATTTAAAACCAAGGACAGTCGTTATTTGTCACCATTTTACAATGTAAATTTGGCTGATCTAGTTTACCGTACTGTACCCATAAAATGTGCCTCACAAGCCAATAAAAGCAGGGTAGACCACCGTGTTGGTGGAATGTCCCATGATTGTTGCTAAAGGGCCTATGTTTCAATGTCTTCACCCAAGATTTACTCATTTTCACACAAGATTCAATTAGGAAAACAACAAATCTTGGTTGAAAATTGGGTGAAAAAAATATTTGCCTTCCTAGGTGAACTGAACTCCATGATGTTTGGTGGATGCAAATCATTAAGCTTTGTTTAAAACTAGGGACAGTCATATTTGCCACCATTTCACAATGCAAATTTAGCTGAACCAGTCTGCCGTACTGCAACCACAAACGTGGCTCACAATCCAATAAAAGTGATAAAGTGGCCTTAGCAGACCGATAACTCTGCTAGTTCACGACAAGTTCATGTCTGGTTGCTCCATAATTTCATTTCCACCAACATGGTGGACTTCCCTGCTTTTCACTGAATATACAAGTGCTCAGAATGTCTTCCCAGGTGAACTGATCGTCACCCAAGATTTACTCATTTTCCCATAAGATTCAATTAGGAAAACAATGAATCTTGGTTGAAAATTGGGTGAAAAAAATATTTGCCTTCCTAGGTGAACTGAACTCCATGTTGTTTGGTGGTTGCAAATCATTCAACTTCATTTAAAACCAAGGACAGTCGTTATTTGTCACCATTTTACAATGCAAATTGGGCTGATCTAATTTACCGTACTGTACCCACAAAATGTGCCTCACAATCCAATAAAAGCAGGGTAGACCACCGTATTGGTGGAATGCCCCATGATTGTTGCTAAAGGGTCTATGTTTCAATGTCTTCACCCAAGATTTACTCATTTTCACACAAGATTCAATTAGGAAAACAACAAATCTTGGTTGAAAATTGGGTGAAAAAAATATTTGCCTTCCTATGTGAACTGAACTCCATGATGTTTGGTGGATGCAAATCATTAAGCTTTGTTTAAGACCAGGGACAGGCATATTTGCCACCATTTTACAATGCAAATTTGGCTGAACCAGTCTGCCGTACTGTACCCACAAACGTGCCTCACAATCCAATAAAAGTGCTAAAGTGGCCTTAGCAGACCGATAACTCTGCTAGTTCACGACAAGTTCATGTCTGGTTGTTCCATACTTTCATTTCCACCAACATGGTGGACTTCCCTGCTTTTCACTGAATATACAAGTGCTCAGGATGTCTTCCGAGGTGAACTGATCGTCACCCAAGATATACTCATTTTCCCATAAGATTCAATTAGGTAAACAATGAATCTTGGTTGAAAATTGGGTGAAAAAATATTTGCCTTTCTAGGTGAACTGAACTCCATGTTGTTTGGTGGTTGCAAATCATTCAACTTCATTTAAAACCAAGGACAGTATTTATTTGTCACCATTTTACAATGCAAATTGGGCTGATCTAATTTACCGTACTGTACCCACAAAATGTGCCTCACAATCCAATAAAAGCAGGGTAGACCACTGTGTTGGTGGAATGCCCCATGATTGTTGCTCAAGGGTCTATGTTTCAATGTCTTCCCCCAAGATTTACTCGTTTTCACATAAGATTCAATTAGGAAAACAACGAATCTTGGTTGAAAATTGGGTGCAAAAAATATTTGCCTTCCTAGGTGAACTGAACTCCATGATGTTTGGTGGTTGCAAATCATTAAACTTCATTTAAAAAAAACCCCAAAAAAACACAACTATATGGTCTTGTCGGCCATACATAACTCTATATATACACTTCTGAACATTCATAGGTAGTTTAACATTATTGCTTAAATAGGAGGGGGGGGGGGGTCCAGTATTTTATATAGTGCACATCTAAAACAAGTAGATGTTTAAAGGGGGTATGTGGGGGTGAGGGGATATTGCTTTTTTTTTATATTCTTTGGAAAGCGAATATTAAAACTGGTAAAAAAAAAAACAATGAATGTCTTCAACGCTCCCTTGTGTGCTATTTACAATTAATAAGTGCAAACTTATGTCGTGATTGATCAGGGTAGTAGAGAACCCTGAAACGTACCCGCCAAGATCTTTGTCAAACTCCAAAGTATTAAAAAGATTACCTTTTCTTCCTTCTGAGGTCAAGGGTTATAGCAGACACAGCTGACTACTACAACCTCTAGACGTTAAAATTTGGAGATATCAATTTTTTTTTAAACCATTTTGGCAAGGATAGCCAAGAAAGTACTTCTAAACGGACCATTTCTGAAGGTCACCGGACCACTAAGCAAGAAACGCAGAGTTTGGAGGGACCGATGCAATCATCGTGGCAAAATGCTCCACAGCCCTTGCACATGATCATGGCCTTCAGCCGACAGTAGCATTTGGAGGGGGACAACTCCATGCCGCTATCATCTGTGTAAGCCTGGACAGAAATGGGCTGATCAGGACAACTGGAATTCCCACTGTGACTGGAAGGGATGGTTGTCACAGTCACAGAGAAAGAAACAATGTTGTCCGTGTTGGACGAAGTGAAATCTCCACCTGTGGGAATAGAAGATCTGTGTAGACAATCTGGAGAAGTGGAGATGTTTATGGTGCCTCCATAACTCGATCCAAGAAGACCAACAGAATTTCCATTAGTCCTGGATGTTTGAACTTCCTCTGGATGATGATGCTGGAGCCCAACTGATGTTGTATGCATTCCAAACATGTCCGAAGTGTTCTGTTTTAACCGGACACCAAGAACGTTTGCCATTTTGGCCAAATCTCTGGCTATGTTTGCATCACTGTAGATGTTGCCTTTGGTGATGATCTGAATTTTGTCCTTCAAGTCTTCAGTCTGAAACTGTTCGACTTTTATGTTTTTGTTACAGAGATTTTCTAATTTTAATGAGGAAACTTGGTTACTAGACTCTGCTTTAACAGCTGAAGTTGCACATTCACTCATGCTTTCTTCAGACTCTATGCCCTCCTCACTGCTCTCTGTAATGGACTCTGTTTCATCATTCGCAATGCCTAGGCGATCAGGATCATTTAAAGAAGTTTCTGCCTCACTGCTACCGACTTGTGTTCTTCTAAAGGGGTCTGGAGCTCTTCCATATGTTGAGAGGTTGAGTAGGTAGTGACCAGACATGGCTGGTTTTGATGCCCGTCTCCCAGTGAAACCAAGCATGAACCTCTGGGAGATGTTTTCCTTCTGAGAGGCACTGTCATTCATTTCTGGTGGACTTGATGCATTCATGGAGTTCTCTTGCCAAACCTTTTTCACCAAAGACTGTAAAATGTGTTCCTGGTTTGCAATGCTGGCCACAGAAGCTTGCACCGAATTGTTACTTGGATTGCTTAGGTTCTTTCCTGAAAAGAGTTCCAATATTCTTTGGCCAGATGGGTGTTGTCGATTTTGACATAAAAATCTCTCCAGCTGTTGGGCAGCTGTTTGAGATGTTTTATCCATGTCTTCCTTCTTACAAGACTCCACTGCTTGCACTGTGCTTGCACTGGGTGGTTTATCAGCTGATAAGGGTACAGTCTTCATTTCAACTTTTGTTAGCGGTCTTGGCAAAATTTGGTCTAGAGGGACGTTCTTTCCTTGCAGCAGTTGAGTTACAAGTGGGTTATTTGCAGGAATGCTGGAGCTTGACCTGGCTGATTGTCCACTAGAAGTGGCTAACCGCTGAGATTTTGCACTGATGTCTGACGGCTGTCTAAGTAATGTTTTGTGAATCCCTTGGGCTGTTACAGAGGTCCGCAACTTTGAAGAAGGGTTTGCTGTAAATGAGACACGGGATGCTACTGAAGCCAACTGTGAATCTGAAGATGGTTTTGTGGCAGGTATTTTCAGATCTGACCCATCAGTCAAAATTCCCTTTGTGCTTTCAGCTTTGATATGTTCGCAATGGTGGGCCAGGGTTCCCAATCCTGAAGCCCCAGGAACTTTCATATTTTTATTTACTGTTACAGATAATGGGTTTTGATTTTTGATGCTGGAGGCAATGTCACGCTCTGAGGCCTGGAAGGACCTTGTGCTTCCAGAGGAAGTAGTAGTTGAGATTCTGGGTTGTATACAGGGTTTTTGCAGTAGCTGTGCTCTTGTTGCACCGTAAGGCGGTGCCTGCCCCGTAACCTTGACTTCGCTTTGGTTTTGACTAGTTGGTTGAGGGGCTGAAGTTCCCCTTTCACTTCTCCCGCTTCCAGTACTTCCCAAGTCCAGTATTCTCTTCCTGCTCTCATCGATGTCACCTCCTGCACCACCTCCTGGCACTGCTCCTCCTCCAGGGCCTGGTCCAGGGACAGAACCTCCATGGGCAGCTGCAGCTGCTGCTCTCTTTGCTCGGGCCAGCTGGGCTTTCGCCTTAATGTCGGCCAGAGTACGGGCTCCTGTTCTTCCTGGACTGTTGCCAGTGGTTGGATATGGGACCCTGTGAGAGACCTGGCTGGCAAGAAATGGCTTTTGGGTGATCCATGCCCTGGGAATCTAAAATAGACAAAATGTATACAAATACATGATTTCCAGAAGTAACATAAGGTACATGCACATCTAATACAATGTAATAACCATTCACTGCTTTGAGTTAGTTAGTTGTCAGTTATGAACAACTTAAACACTAATTGCTAGATCAGTCTATTTTCAGAACTACTTTTTAGAAAGGTGTGTATTCTGGCCCAAAGTGTCTATTTTAGGACACCCTATTGCATATCTACACGTGTCTTTATTCTAATCTATGCATAGAAAACTCCACCGTTTTGGTACTTAAAGAGGTTCTAAAGTGTCAGTATTACAGCAGTCTAAACAGGCTGAACTGCTGTAATACTGACACTCAGTGGCTGAATGTTTCCTTGCTATGGGAACTCTGCTATACTGAAGTTTCTATCTGCCAAACCCAGCTCTGATGAAGAAGGGAGCGCCCTTTGAAACTCGTTAGATTCTATCCCCCCCCTTTGGATTTACCTGTAACCCTGTGTGGATTATGGCCAACTTATGCCTGTTTTACCGTCACTTTTGTGAGTATATTTCCTAAATAAAATAAAATTAGTCACTATTTATCGAGGTAATGCGCAAGGTTTTTGCGCTCTTTCTTTCATCCTCTTCTACAGTGTATATTACACTCCTGGCTCATTCATGAGATATGAACGATGTGGATCGTGGAGCCCTTTGCAGAACTCAGCTGTGTTCACAAATGTCTGTCACTGATCAGTCCCTGCTGCCGCCTCTCACCTTGTGACTTGCTACAAAGTTACAATGCTGCAGCCTGACCACTAGGGAGGGGAAGAGACTAGGGCAATGCTTTCTCCAGCCTGCAGCAGACTGATGACATCACAGCCGGGGAAAAGCTCAGACTGGAGTTCACAGACTGCTTTTCAATCACATGTTTTAGGGGACAATGCTTGATGCAGGTTTTTAAAGTTACTAAGAGGTCCACTTTAACAACAAAAAAAGAGTTTTCAACACACTATTACCTTGAGAGGTGGGACCTTCTGCTCTGGGGTCTGCTGTGCTGTTTCCGTCTGGGGCTTACATAAGGCACGAAATGGCTGCGGAGATTGGCTAGGTGTCATCAAACGTGGACTCTTCTCAGGACTGGCCACACTGCTTTCATCAACATCCAAACGTCTCTTGGCTCCACTGATGAGGCTGGTCTCCACCTTCTCTGGTGACTCCTCCAGGGTCTCAGCCCCACTTGAGTCTTGGGGAAAGTTCTCCGTACTTGCAGGCGTTGTGGGCAATTGTACGACCGTTGGGCTCTTTGGTTCGCTGGGGGTCACCTGCGTATGGCTTGGTGGCTCGATGTCTTTAGATTCACAGGCTGTGTTTGTAGTTTGGGTCATTTTCTCAACGGAAGTATCCAGTTTGTTCTCTTCATCCATCTCCGAGTCTTTTATGGAGTCAGCTTTGACAGCGGTACCAGTGTCAGAATTTTTGGGTTGTGGTATGGCTTCTGTAACTTCAGGTAAGTGAGATTTCAGGGGACTCCCCTGGTCTTTTTCTGCCTTCACAGTCGGAAGATCATCTAGTGCTTTCCTCTCAGGATTAGTCTCAGTGTGCTCTACAGATGGAAACATTTGTCCTTTGGTGTCATTGTCTTCTGCTGTCATGTCACTAAATTCCTCCATAGTCAGACCAGAACTAAAAGACAAAAAACAAGGCAGAAACACCACAGATTAGTTCAGGTATGCATTTAATAATAATCAAGCAAGTGCATTTTTAATCACAACTAGTAAAAGCACCCACTGTGATCCCAAAATGCATGAATGAATGAAAGCCAAGGATGTGAGGTCTCCCTGCTGGTGCTTGGAAGATGGGAGCGGGCGTCCGCGCACCAACTCAAGTGTAAGTGTAGAAGAAGGAAGGATGCCGCTCAAACCAGCCCGTAATTCTAGGCTGGGTCCTTCCTTCTAGTAAAAGCACTCAAACATGTCTTTACATTAAATCCGACCTCCAGCCTTCCCTTCAGTCTTGCT
The DNA here is from genome assembly GCF_062004578.1 of Staurois parvus. NCBI lineage: Eukaryota > Metazoa > Chordata > Amphibia > Anura > Ranidae > Staurois > Staurois parvus. The sequence continues at coordinate 3,762,719 of NW_028318656.1, read as the reverse complement.
CAGTTGTACCGGATCTTCTCCTGGACTGAAAGGGCTTCCTCCGATTTCACTGCACACTGTGAGCTTCTTACAAAGTGCACTAAAAGTTGCAGTAAGTCAGACAGAGCCCGCCTCATTTTCTGCATGGAGGACGTCCTGCCTAACCCTTTCTTCCCCAGCCGTACTGTCCCTGAGCTGCCCCTTTCATTCAATAAATTTCAGTTCTTCCAATTGTAGAGGCTCAGAGTGACATGTAGGGGGTACCTAAGGTGGCTGGCATGCATCCGCTCCTCCAGACCCACATCCATCCATCAGGGCATTCTGATATTTCCATAACTCCTCCCTGCCTGCTTGGACCAGGGCTGAAGGTTCCTGAGTGGAGACCTGAGGAAGGGTGCTGTTATGTTTTTAGTAACCTATGTACAGCACCCACCAGCCATGACCTACAATGTTCAACCTGCTGATTCACCCTGATGGGCGTAGCCAACAGGAGCCACTGTAAGGGTATGGGAGAGGTAGATAAAGACCGCAAAATCTGGTGCAGCTGTGCATGGTAGCCAATCAGCTTCTTCAATTAAAGTGTTACTAAAACAACAACAGTAAAATCAGTCTGTATATGCAGTAAGGCATGCTTGTTATACTCACTGTGGAACCTAAGGGGTTAATCCTCCGCATTGTGCAAAAAATGCTGCTTGATCCTGACTTCTCTGATCCTCCCCTTCTTCCACTGCCCCCCTCTTATCTCCTGATAAGACATATCATGTGGAGATACTCTGCACAAGCTCAGTTTAGTGTGTATTGCTAGAGGTTTTATTTTTTTCTTGGGGGACTGCATGTGATCAGCACAGGGCCAATCTGCACTGCCCAGACAGAGGTCAGGAGTTCTGTATCCTCCTAGAGAAAACTCCACCTACAAGCTTTAACCAGTGCTCTGCTGAACGCTGATAGAAGTCGCAAGACTGCTCTATACTGCTGATGAGAAAAGGTATTTATCAGTTTATATTTACTAAAATAATTGCATTTCCATGTTGTGTGTACTGTGGGAGACCAGATATAGTGAATGCAGGGTCCGGGGAGACCAGATATAGTGAATGCAGGGTCCGGGGAGACCGGATATAGTGAATGCAGGGTCCGGGGAGACCTGATATAGTGAATGCAGGGTTCGGGGAGACCCGATATAGTGAATGCAGGGTCCGGGGAGACCAGATGTAGTGAATGCAGGGTCCGGGGAGACCCGATATAGTGAATGCAGGGTCCGGGGAGACCAGATATAGTGAATATAGGGTCCGGAGAGACCAGACATAGTGAATGCAGGGTCCGAGGAGGCCAGATATAGTGAATGCAGGGTCCAGGGAAACCGGATATAGTGAATGCAGGGTCCGGGGAAACCAGATATAGTGAACGCAGAGTCCAGGGAGACCAGATATAGTGAATGCAGGGTACAGGGAGACCGGATATAGTGAATGTAGGGTCCGGGGAGACCGAATATAGCGAATGCAGGGTCCGGGGAGACCATATATAATGAATGCAGGGTCCGGGGAGACCGGATATAGTGAATGCGGGGTCCGGGGAGACCAGATATAGTGAATGCGGGGTCCGGTGAGACCAGATATAGTGAATGCAGGGTCCGGTGAGACCAGATATAGTGAATGCAGGGTCCGGGGAGACCAGATATAGTGAATACAGGGTCCGGGGAGACTGGATATAGTGAATGCAGGGTCCTGGGAGATCGGATATAGTGAATGCAGGGTCCTGGGAGACCAGATATAGTGAATACAGGGTCCGGGGAGACTGGATATAGTGAATGCAGGGTCCTGGGAGATCGGATATAGTGAATGCGGGGTCCAGGGAGAGCGGATATAGTGAATGCAAGGACCTGGGTTTAAGCTTTGACAAAAAAAAAAAATCTGGAAGCTGATTGGTTTCTATGCAAAGCTGCACCATATTTTGCACTCTCCAGTTTTAATAAATCAACCCCAATGGGAGGAATTAACAAAGAGTGAAGTAAGCACCATGCTTGCCTCACTCTTTTAAATGAAAAACAAATTGAACCGCTGCTGCTTCTAATTAAAAAAGGAGAGCAAGCCCATGTATTGATTAAGACCACAGTTCTCTGTTCTGTTGTGTCTGACATACATAGTGCAAAGAACTAGAGAGTTGTAGCTGCATTCTCTGATCTCTCTGCTATCCCCACCCCATGCTGAGCTCAGAGCTGGAAGGTTGTTAAAGCGGAGCTCCACCCAAAAGGGGAAGTTCCGCTTTAAGTCTTTATCCCCCGCTCCCCATTAAGGATTGGCATCTTTGGGGAGCGAGTACCCGAATTTGACAATTACTCACTCCAACTTCTGCTGCGATTGCCTAGGCGGTCAAAAGCAGAAGTTGTCCTCCCCCCTCCCTCCCAGTAGTCTTCTGCGGCACGTGACAGGTCCCAGAAGACTACGGGACCATTCACAAAGCGCAGCACTTCTCGCGCATGAAGCCACAAGCTGTCACAGCCAGGTGCCCACACTGCCTAGGCGATCGGAAGCGGCAGTTGTCCTCTTTCCCCATAGTCTTCTGGGACGTGACAGGTTCCAGAAGACTACGGGGCCATTCACAAAGCGCAGCACTTCTCGCACATGTGCAAGCCTCAAGCTGTCACAGCCGGGTGCCCACACTGAAGATGCCGTCGCTAGGGAGAGAAGATGGCCAGTGAAACCAGCCATGGTGAGGACACCGCTGGACTGAGGGACAGGTCAGAAACTGTATTTTAAAAGTTAGCAGCTACAGTTTTTGTAGCTGCTGACTTTTGTTTTTTACACTGCAAGTTCTGCTCGTGTAGTGTAATAACTGCACAAGCAGAGACAGGGATGTGAGCTGTCTGCTAACAGCTCACACCTGGTGGGAATCTGTGACAGTTTCCTATATGGAAAACTTCCGAATTCTTTCTGTTAATCAGGTGCAGACCCGTGCTAGTTTTTATTTCACTCTGAAATAGAAACTGGCACGGGTGGTCCAAATAGACCTATCTGCTTAGTTAATGTGGTGCATGCCACTCCTGAAAGTTTCCTGCGCCATTAAAATGCTTAGTTAATTCTATGGAATGTAACAAGGTGCAGAGGTCAGTATCAGCTACGTAAGGTATAATCACTGTGTAAAGCTGGCCACAAATGGATTGAAATTCAGCCGGTGCAGCAGGGACTGGACACATTTCGATCCATCTATGAGCAGGCTGGTTGTCAATCGACTTCTGTACGACCTGCCTATTGGATTTTCTTGCTCGATCAGTGACGCTGACTATAGCCTGCAACACTGATTATTATTATTTTACAGAATTTATAGAGCACCAATAGTTTGCCCTCATGTTATAAAGCGTTGCACAGACAGTACAGGAGGAATCAGATCAATGCGGGGAACATTACCATTAATTCCCCCATCATTATGAAATGAGTTGATGGGGCAATCTAATCAATTTTTTTTCATTTAACCTGCTGGTTGCATGAGAAAAAAAAAAGTGTCATCTATGGCCTGACTTACACTGTTATTAGCTGCAGTCAACTTTCAAGGAATATTTAGTGTCCAAAGCAGAACATCCAAGTGAAAGATAGAACATCAACTAGTCAGAGAAAAAAAAAAAAATCAAAAACAGAATCACTGAGCTGGAAAAAGGATCCCCCTTGTGTCAGTATTTTGTTGAACCCCCTTTTGCTTTAATTCCAGTGTTTAGTCTGTTGGGATTTGTCTCTGCTAACTTTGCACAACTAGACTTTGCAATATTTGCTTGTTCTTCTTTTCAGTTCAATTTGATGGTGACGTTTGTGGACTGCAGTCTTCAAGTCATTCCACAGATTTTCAGTGGGGTTGGAGTCTGGGCTCTGCCTAGGCCATGCAAGGACATTCACCTTCTTCTCCTCCAATCACTGTGGGCTCATTGTTGCTGAGAAACCCCCACAACAGGATATTCCCCCCTCCATAACAGGATACACCCCCCCTCCATAACAGGATATCCCCCCCCCTCCATAACAGGATATCCCCCCCTCCATAACAGGATATCCCCCCTCCATAACAGGATATCCCCCCCCCCTCCATAGCAGGATATCCCCCCTCCATAGCAGGATATCCCCCCTCCATAACAGGATATTCCCCCTCCATAACAGGATATCCCCCCTCCATAGCAGGATATCCCCCCTCCATAACAGGATATTCCTCCCTCCATAACAGGATATCTCCCCCTCCATAGCAGGATATCCCCCCTCCATAACAGGATATCGCCCCCCTCCATAGCAGGATATCCCCCCTCCATAACAGGATATTCCCCCTCCATAACAGGATATTCCTCCCTCCATAACAGGATATCTCCCCCTCCATAGCAGGATATCCCCCCCTCCATAACAGGATATTCCTCCCTCCATAACAGGATATCCCCCCTCCATACCAGGATATCCCCCCTCCATAACAGGATATCCCCCCCTCCATAACACGGAGCAGATTTTTTCTCCCTTCCCATACAAGCCACATTGGTGGAGGGGTGTGATCTTGTTGTCACATGTGCACAATGCCCGCTCTTTGTCATCGGTTCCTGCAACTGCTTCAGAGTTGCTGTAGGCCTCTTGGGTGCCTCTGTGACCAGTTTCCTCCTGGATTTTTTTTATCCAGTTTATAGCGACGTCCTGATCCAGGGAGGGTCTGTGTTGTACCAAATACCTTCCACTTCTTAATAATAGACTTCACTGAGCTTCTAGGGGTGATTTTGTTTTTATTTTTTTCTGACATGTTGGCATTCTATCCTTCAGTTGGATGTAAATACAGCTGGATAAAACAAAAACTGTGTCTGTCTTCATTTCAGGCTGCAACGCAACAAAATGTGATTGTTTTGAAATGGGGGTGATTCTTTTCTATACCCGCTGTATTACAGCACCCTACTCCTCCATGACCTGCCTGCACAGCATAGTGAAGTGAAGAGACCCAATGATGACATGAATGGGTCTAAAATAAGGTATGCAAGGAAAATGGAAAGGATTTATCCCTAAATGTCATCAGCATGTTGATGAGGGGGTACAGGAGGAACAAGAGAAGCAAATAATAATTATAATATAAACAGATTCAACTTCAATTTTAAGATAAATGCTTTGTGCAGCTTTACACACACAAGGGGGGGGGGGGGGGGCACTCTGAATGAGTTCTGTTGTACATAATTGTCAGTCTAATGCATGCTGAAATTGCTAACTTACTTCTCTCCATAGTAACTCTCATAAAACTGCTCCTTCCATGCCTCCACCTTCTTCTCCTTCTCAATCTCCTGGCGGATTCGCAGCTGCATCTCCGGTGTGAACTCACCTGTTAGAGGCAAAAGCAATATTAACAACATGTCCTCCGCTCTAAATACTGCTACAGGGCGGCAGGGCTGCACAAAATCACACACACTCACATTTTATATATATATATATATATATATATATACACACACACACACAGTATCTCCCAGAAGTGAGTCCACCCCTCCCCCGGACTGTATACAATGTATATATATATATATACAGTATCTCCCAGAAGTGAGTCCACCCCTCCCCCGGACTGTATACAATGTATATATATATATATACAGTATCTCCCAGAAGTGAGTCCACCCCTCACATTTGTGTAAATATTTGATTCTATCTTTTCATGTGACAACACTGAAGAAATGACACTTTGCTACAATGTGACGTAGTCAGTGTACAGCTTGTATAACATGTAAATTTGCTGTCCCCTCAAAATCACTCAACACACCGCCATTAATGTCTAAACCGATGGCAACAAAAGTGAGTCCACCCCTAAGTGACAAGGTCCAAATTGGGCCCAATTAGCCATTTTCCCTCCCCGATGTCATGTGACTCGTTAGTGTTACAAGGTCTCAGCTGTGAATGGGGAGCAGGTGTGTTAATTGTGGTGTTATCACTCTCACTCTCTCATACTGGTCACTGGAAGTTCAACATGGCACCTCATGGCAAAGAACTGAAAAAAAGAATTGTTGCTCTACATAAAGATGGCCTAGGCTATAAGAAGATTGCCAAGACCCTGAAACTGAGCTGCAGCCTGGTGGCCAAGACCATACAGCTTTTTAACAGGACAGGTTCCACTCAGAACAGGCCTCGCCATGGTCCACCAAAGAAGTTGAGTGCTCATGCCAATGGGCACTCTGGGGAAATTACGCTTTAACCATTAGCCGCCCGGCCTATAGCCGTTTGGCGGCTGCAAAAATGCTCTAGCTTTCTGAGGTGTACGCCATTTGGCGTCCTCCCACACATGCGCAGTTCGCGCGGTTGCAGAGCCGCGCAGTGGCGCGATCTGTCACCGGCCATGTACCTCGGACACGGCCGATGACAGATCTGAGTACCGGCCCCCGTTGCCGGTACCATGTGACCTGCTGTGGCCAATCACAGCAGGTCACATGACAGTTGTATACAATGGATAGCTTCATTCATGCCATCCATTGTATACTAGTGCCTAGCTGTGAATGGTCACAGCAGGTCACATGCACATGATATACAAAATCTGATTGCGCTCTTATGTTTAAATGATCAATATATAAACGTATAAAGCAGCTAACATCTGATCCTATACCTATAGATCTGATAAAGTATAAAAAACAAAAAGTGATGTAGCGCTAAAAACAAGAAGATAATACAAATATACTGTTAATAAGTCATAATAGGCACATAATCAATATGACATAGTAACACACTCATAAACATGTAAAAGGGAGAATAGTGCGTGATGGAACTAGATAAGACCTCAGGAGTCTTGAGGAAGTCACGAGGTCACGTGACGCAACGTGTCGACGGCAATACGTGGTGACGCACTTCCGGCGCGGCGCCATCTTGGAACACCCTTCAGCCACACGCTTACACCCATGGTATGGGAACTCGCTGTATTTCATCTTGCTGATGTAAGTGTGCACAGTACTCAGTTTTAGAACAATTAAAGCGGTTTTACACTATGGAGGATGTCTTCTTCTTCTTTTATCCTATTGGGATTTGAGTTGGGATCCACCCTGCTCATTTGACCTTTGAGGATATTACAGGAGAGGTGGAATCAGTGTACTGGGGATATATCTTGAAGCCATTTACCCAAGAGGAAGGTTATCCTGATCCAGTGGTGATCTTACATGCTCTGTGGCCCTGCAGGGTCGCAGATAGGAGGTGAGAGGCCGTTCCAGCCGGTTTGGGATTGCACTTCGGGGTGTGCGGGTCCACACACAGTCCATTGATTCTGCATGAGTGGAAGGAATGTGATACGGATCACTGGACTTTTTTTGTTATGTGCACTGTGTGCAGGGGTCTCACATGTGTTTAATTTTACTTATCTAGTTCCATCACGCACTATTCTCCCTTTTACATGTTTATGAGTGTGTTACTATGTCATATTGATTAGGTCACATGCACATGTCATGTGATTAGCTGTGGCCAAATCACAGCTAAGCACAAAAAAAACCCAAAAAAACCCCAAAAAAAACACCTGAATGAATCGATGTCATTCAGGTAAATGCTTGCTTATAGCAAAGTAATTCTTTGCTATAAGCAAATTGTGTAAAAAAAAAAAAAAATACTGATCACTTCCCCAAAGTAGTACAATGTTACTATGGTAACATTGTACTACTATGGTCATAGTAAAATATGAAAAAAAAATCTTAAAAAAAAAATAAAAAAAATTAAAAATAATAAAAAAAAATATATATGTATTTTTTTTCATACTGTCACCAGTCAGTGTCCCTGATCACCGCCATGCCAGTTACATGATGACGCTGTACTGCACTGGTGACAGTATGTAAACAAAAAATAGTGAAAATAATTTTTTTTATTTTTTCATTTTCTGAAAAATTATGACAAAAAAAATACAACTTCAAAAAACTTGCCATTCCTCTTATGAAGTACGTCGGACTGTCTACTCTGCAAAAAGGGGTCATTGGGGGATATCTGTACTATTCTGACATTTGGGGGATATCTGTACTGTGCTGACATTTGGGGGATATCTGTACTGTCCTGACATTTGGGGGATATCTGTACTGTCCTGACATTTGGGGGATATCTGTACTGTTCTGACATTTGGGGGTTATCTGTATTGTGCTGACATTTGGGGGATATCTGTACTATTCTGACATTCTTGGACCTCAAGAAATTAGATTGGCTGTCAGTACTTCAGGATTGATCAATATTCAGATCTATACCATAGTTTGTGAACTCTATAACTTTCCTACAAACTAAATACATCTTAATTTGGGTTATTTTCACCAAAGACATGTAGCAGAATACATCTTGGCCTAAATTTATGAAGAACAAATATTTATTTGTAAACTTTTATAACAGAAACAAAGAAAAACGTGTTTTTTTTTCAACATTTTTGGTCTTTTTTTGTTAATTTAGCAAAAAATAAAAACCCCAGCAGTGATTAAATACCACCAAAAGAAAGCTCTAGTTGTGTGAAGAAAATGATAAAATTTTAGTTTGGGTACAATGTTGTATGACCGCGCAATTGTCATTCAAAGTGTGAGAGCGCTGAAACGTGAAAAATGGCCTGGGCAGGAAGGTGTAAAATTGCCCGGTATTGAATTGGTTAAGGACTGCTCCCCTGCTCCCCATTAAGGATTGGCACCTTTGGGGGGCGGGAGCGGGTATCCGAATTTGACAGGTGCCCACTTCCGGTCCGATCGCCTAGGTGAGCGGAAGGTGTCCTACCTCCCGGTAGTCTTTTGGGACACTTGACAGGTCCCAGAAGACTACAGGACCATTCATAAAGTGCACTGCTACTCACGCATGCGCAGTGGGTATCCGGCTGTGAAGCCGCAAGCTGCACAGCCGGGTGCTCACATTGAAGATGCCGGCCTGCTGGAATACAGGACGGCCGGTGAAACGAGCTGCGGGGGACACACCGAGGGACAGGTAAGTGGCTGTTTTTTTAAAAGTCAGCAGCTACAGTTTTTGTAGCTGCTGACTTTTATTTTTTGACAGGATGAGTGGAACTCCGCTTTAACTTTGTTCCAAAGTGCTGCTAACTCCTCCACCCTGCCTAGCAATATTTAATATTAAATGTGTTTTGGATACACAGCAAACTGCAACAGCAAAAAAAACAAAAACAGAAAAGAACCTTTACAGGGATGAATACCTAAAAATGAACAAAAAAACTAAAACTTTTAAATGGAGTTTAGGTCAAGACAGCCTTAATAACTTGTTTCTCTCATTACCTGTTTTTCCTCCTTTTTTACATTTTATTTAACTATTATTATGGCATCTTTATTAAATTTTTGTTTTTTTGATCTTTTTCTTTAGCATTGTGATAAAATGTAAAAAAAAATTGCATTTATTTGGGTTGTTAAAAACAAAGTTTCCAGTGAAGAACTGAATTTCTGAAAAGAAGGTACTTACATGTCACCACTTTGACACAAATCAAAGTTAGGCGAAGATTTATATTTGTCATTTTAGGAGACTAGACAGAGACCTGCAAATCATTCCTTTATGTGCATTCAAATCTATTGGTTTACAGCAGGGCTTGAAAAATGTGCTTTGAATCTAGGAGCCAGCTAAAATTTTTTTTTTTTTTTTAGCGTAGCGTGCCTTGTCAGCCCCCGGGGCAAGGCAACTTTTGAGTGACAAGCTTCATGCAATTTGCCAGGAGACATTCATGACAAATCCGCACCTTAGGTGTCACTGAAAATGATAGCACCTAAACCTGCGTTTTGCAGTCACAGCGATTCTGCAGCAATCCCAAAACGCCTAGGTGTGAATGAAGCCCCCCTGGGTCACACATATGTGATTCTGGATGTGTTTTCAATCTCACAGATTTGCATGACAGGCTAGATATTATGTGTTTCTATTGAGGTGGTTGACACAGATGCGATCCACACGTATTGTGTTGCCATTACGAAAAGGGTCCTGTGAGATTCTGTGTCGGCGTTCCAGACTTGCAAGTGATAGAGGAGAGTGGCATGTGGAGATAAGTGTTCACAGGGTTGCTATTGACAGGAGTTATACCACTGAAGTCAGAGGGAGGCGTTTTTGCATTGAATTCAATGGGAGGTGATTTTGCATTGAATTCAATGGGAGGCGTTTTTGCATTGACTTCAATGGGAGGTGATTTTGCATTGAAGTCAATGGGAGGCGATTTTGCATTGAAGTCGGTGGGAGGCGATTTTGCATTGAAGTCGATGGGAGGCAATTTTGCATTGAAGTCGATGGGAGACGTTTTTGCATTGAAGTCAATGGGAGGTGTTTTGCACTGAAGTCAATGGGAGGCAATTCTGCACTGAAGTCAATGGGAGGCAATTCTGCACTGAAGTCAATGGGAGGTGATTTTGCATTGATATCGGCAGCACAGTGGCTAAATGGTTAGCACTTCCCCCTGGCAGTACTAGGGTTGTTGGTTCGAATCCCAGCCACGGCACCTCCTGCCTGGAGTTTGCATGTTCTCCCTGTACCTGCGTGGGTTTCCTCCGGGTACTCCGGTTTCCTCCCACACTCCAAAGACATGTGGGTAGGTGAACTGGATCCTGTCTAAATTGTCCCTAGTATGTATGAATGTAAGTTAGGGACCTTAGATTGTACACCCCTTGAGAGTTAGGGACTGATGTGAATGTACAGTATATATGTAAAGTGCTGCGTAAATTGACAGCACTATATATGTATCTGAAATAAATAAATTCAATGGGAGGAGATTTTGCTTTGAAGTTAATGAGAGGTGATTTTACATTGTAGTCAGTGGGAGGTGATTTTACATTGAAGTCAGTGGGATGTGATTTTGCATTGAAGTCAGTGGGAGGTGATTTTACATTGAAGTCAGTGGGATGTGATCTTGCATTGAAGCCAGTGGGAGGCAATTCTGCACTGAAGTCAATGGGAGGCGTTTTTGCATTGAAGTCAATGGGAGGCAATTCTGCACTGAAATCAAAGGGAGGCAACTCTGCACTGAAGTCAATGGGAGGCGTTTTTACATTGGATTCAATGGGAGGCGATTTTGTATTGAAGTCAATGGGAGGCAATTTTGCATTGAAGGCAATGGGAGGCGATTTTGCATCGAAGGTAATGGGAGGCGATTTTGTATTGAAGTCAGTGGAAGGTGATTTTGCATTGACGTCAGTGGGAGGTGATTTTGCATTGAAGTCAGTGGGAGGCAGTGTGTGAACCCAGGCGCAAGGATGCAATTTCTAATTTCCATGGCGACCTGGGATTTGTCGAGGACAGTGTAAAATCAAAGAGCCATTTATTGCATTGTAATCTTTTTTCTATGATTTCACCTGAGGACAGTCGAGAGCTTACCTTCAGCCAGTCTCTCCTTCCAGCTCTGAGATGCCGAGGTGAAGAATTCATTGTTGAGGGCAGAGTTGTTCAGCTTCAAGAGCCCATCTGAACCGGCCTGAGGACAACAGAAATGTCATTACTTCTCCAATTTGAAGAAATAATAAGTAGCTCTGGAACTCCAGATTGTCCTATTGGTGATACTATACACTAGAGTTGCAGCGGTCTATGAACTGGGTTTCTGGATTATGAGCTGGCAGCTCCCATATGCCAAGGTATTTCCAGAATGTTCTTGGTTTGTAATATATCTAAAAGGATCTGAGACTGAAGAGCCAAACCGCCAGCTAATAGTCCAGATATAATTTTAATCCAATGTGAGATCGAATAGAGTCAACGTGTTTCGGGGGCCAGAAATGTCCCCACGTATCAGGGATAGGATGTGGAAAGCAATATACAGTGAAGGAAATGCGTATTTGATCCCCTCCTGATTTTGAATGTTTGCCCACTCACAAAGAAATGATCGGTCTAAAAATCGAATGGTAGGTGTATTGTAACACCAAGAGACAGCATAGCAACAACAAATTTCAAAATCAATGCATGTCTAACGAATAATGACTGATTTGCATGTTCATGAGGGAAATAAGTATTTGATCCCCTTCACAAAACATGACTTAGTACTTGGTGGCAAATCCCTTGTTGGCAATCACAGAGGTCAGACGTTTCCTGTAGTTGGCCACCAGGTTTGCACACATTTCATGAGGGATTTCGGCCCACTCCTCTTGGTAGATCCTCTCCAAGTCATTAAGGTTTGGTGGCTGACATTTGGTAACTCGAACTTTCAGCTCCCTCCACAGATGTTCAATCAGATTAAGGTCTGGAGACTGGCTAGGCCACTCCAGGACCTTAATGTGCTTCTTCTTGAGCCTCTCCTTTGTTGCCTTGGCCATGTGTTTTGGGTCATTGTCATGCTGGAACACCCATCCACAACCCATTTTCAATGCCCTGGCTGAGGGAAGAAGGTTCTCACCCAAGATTTGATGGTACATTGTCCAGTATATCGACCCTTTGATGTGGTGCAGTTGTCCTGTCCCCTTAGCAGAAAAACACCCCCAAAGCAGAATGTTTCCACCACCATGTTTGACAGTTGGGATGGTGTTCTTGGGGTCATAGGCAGCATTCCTCCTCGATTTTGGTCTCATCTGACCACAACATTTTTAGCCAGTCCTCCTCTGCATCATTCATATGTTCAGTGGCAAACTTCAGACGGGCCTGGACATGTGCTTTCTTGAGCAGAGGGACCTTGCGGGAACTGCAGGATTTCAATCCTTGTCGGTGTAGTGTGTTACCAATTGTTTTCTTGGTGACTGTGGTCCCAGCTGCCTGGAGATCATTGACAAGATCCTCACATGTAGTTCTGGGATGATTCCTCACTGTTCTCACGGTCAGTGACACTCCACGAGGTGAGATCTTGCATGGTGCACCAGACCTAGGGAGACTAACAGTTGTTTTGTGTTTCTTCCATTTGCGAATGATTGCACCAACTGTTGTCACCTTCTCACCAAGCTGCTTGGCGATAGTTTGGTAGCCCAGTCCAGCCTAGTGTAGGTCTACAATCTTGTCCCTGACATCCTTGGACAGCTCTTTGGTCTTTGCCATGGTGGAGAGTTTGGAATCTGATTGTTTGATTGCTCCTGTGGACAGGTGTCTTTTATACAGGCAACAAAATATTAGCAGCACTCCCTTTAAGAGACTGCTTCTAATCTCAGCTTGTTACCTGTATGAAAGGCACCTGGTAGCCAGAAATCCTGCTGAATGATAGGGGATCAAATACCTATTTCCCTCATGAACATGCAGATCAGTGCATCATTTGTTAGACATGCATTTCTTTTGAATTTTTTGTTGCCATTCGGTCTCTCAGTGTTACAATACACCTACCATTCGATTTTTAGACTGATCATTTCTTTGTGAGTGGAAAAACATTGAAAATCAGCAGGGGATCAAATACTTATTTCCTTCACTATACTGTATGTGGACTGGACCGAACGAAGAATATAAGAACTACAGTAAGGTATTTCAGCACAGGGTTTTCAGCTGTGCAAAACCACCTTCCGGTCCAGTCTAGACTGTATTTGTTGTTTTCCACTTCAGGCCCTGATGAATGGGCAGTTTTTGGCCCCAAAATATGTTGTCTCTATTTGATCATACATTAGCATAAAATTTCACTACAGTAGACAAAAGCAGAAACATACAGCCTATATATCTACATGCTCCCTCAAATGTCCTGAACTAGAGTATGGAATCTTATAAAGCTATTTTGAAACTACCCTCCAATGAAGGAGTATCCATAGACCCCTGGCTCTAAGAAGCACCTGCGACCACCCTCTACAACACGGGTGTCAAACTGGCGGCCCTCCAGTTGTTGCCAAACTACAAGTCCCATGAGGCATTGCAAGATTGACAGTTACAAGCATGACTCCCAAAGGCAGAGGCATGATGGGACTTGTAGTTCTGAAACAGCTGGAGGGCCGCCAGTTTGACACCCCTGCTCTACAACTACACATACACACTTTTTACAGACCCAAAGGCAGAGTAACCTTTTCTTATAATACAATCAATCAGGATTGCACCGATGCCAATACTGAGTACTAGCACAACGTACTGGTGCAAATGCTCCCAACATCAAGTACCAATACCTTTGCCGTGTGATTTGAGCCCATACAAAATGAGTGGGCTCAAATCCCACTGCAAAGAATTGTATGTGATTTGAACAGGAATGCAGTGCAATGCCTGTCCAAATCGCATTCGGTTTCCCACACCGTTCCTGTGTGAACTCAGGCTTGTCATAGTGACTTTGAGCCTGAGTTCACAGAGGAACAGTGCGGGAGACCTTCATGCATGATGGGTTCCACCAGCTCTGTCTCCCAATCTCACTGTGGATATCAGCGGCCACGGCTTGAACTCCTCCTGCCTCTCCCATGGCTCTCTTCCCCCAGCCTCCAGCAGTTCCAGCCATCCACTGGATCCCCTCACCATCCTCCCTGGTCCCATTGTACCAGACTGCCGATCCCCTGCAGTGCTGACAGTACAGGCTAGATGGCTTCGGATTGGTCAGCACCATCCATGTAACGGCGCTGACCAATTAGAATCCCTATAGTCCGTACTGTCAGCATTACAAGGAGAGGAGGAAAAGCCACAGGGACTTCAAATCCCCAGACCTGTGAAGTGGCTTTTCGGCAATTTGGTACAGCAGGACCAGGGGGGATGGGGAGAGGAGGTTCAGTGGATGGCAGAAAGCACAGGAGGCTGAGGGAAGAGAGCAGCTGGAGGTTTAGGGAGAGAGCCATGGGAGAGGCAGGAAGCAGGAGGAGCCCAAGCCGCGGCCGCTGATGTCCACAGTGGGATGGGGAGCCAGAGCTGGAGGAACCCGTCATGCAGGGAGGTTTCCTGCACCGCTCCTGTGTGAACTCAATATGACAAGCCTGGGTTCACACAGGAGCTGTGCAAGAAACCGCATGCGATTCGGACAGGATTAGCACTGCATTCCTGTTCAAATTGCATGCAATTCTTTGCATTATGATTTGAGCCCATTCATTTTGTATGTGCTCAAATTACACCAAAAAGGTACTGGTACTTGGTATCGGCGAGTACTTAACCTAAAGTATCGGTACTCATACTCGCCGGTAAAAAAAATGGTATTGGTGCATCCCTACATACCATAAATGTATTTATTTCTTGTATTTATGATCTTCTTTTAATAAATCTATTTAACATACCAGTAAATTGGAGGAATTTTGACTTTCCTGTAGATTCCATATCTTTACATTTTTATCTTATCTTTATCATATCCTTACATTTCCAGATCTTTAGAGTACAGTATGTGTATGAAGAGGATGCCTGTGTCCTGTATTGTTTTATTAAAGGGTAACTCCACTTTCGTGGGAAAAAAATACAGAAAACAAAAAAAATAAATAAATAGCATTGACAACTGCAACCTAAGCCATATTGTAATATGTTGGTATTAAAAATGGCCTTTCCTTTTCAAACTGCAGCTGCTGTAGTTTTCTATAAAATCAATGCAATACAGCACAGGAGGTGTTCTATGCACAGCTTGCGTACTGAATCCCCCCACACATGTTATTTATTTATTTATTTCAGGTACTTATATAGCGAAGTCAATTTACGCAGCACTTTACATATATATTGTACATTCACATCAGTCCCTAACCCTCAAGGGGTGTACAATCTAAGGTCCCTAACTTACATTCATACACATACTAGGGACAATTTAGAAAGGATCCAATTAACCTACCAGCATGTCTTTGGACTGTGGAAGGAAACCGGAGTACCCAGAGGAAACCCACACAGGCACAGGGAGAACATGCAAACTCCAGGCAGGAAGTGCCATGGCTGGGATTCATACCAACGACCCTAGTGCTGCCAGGCAGAAGTGCTAACCATTTAGCCATGTTATTTCCTACTTGTGTGAAGAAGTTTGCACTAAGATAGTAGTCAGGCTTTAGACATCCTCTGCTCAAAAATGCAACTCCCTGACCCTAGGTTCACATCTGTGCGGGTGGTGCCGCTGCGGATCCGCACGAAAATCCGTGCAGCCACACCACCCGCAGAGAATTGCGGACCCGTGGGCAGGTGCCATTAGTTCTAATGGCACGCCGCCCGCACTGGAAAACGCAACCGTACTGGGAATCGAGGTTCTAGTGTGGGCTGCGTTTTCCAAAGAAGTGCGGGGACTTCTTCCCTGGGTGTCACAGGCACGAGAGTCCATTCAAACGAATGGGCTCTCGTGCCCGTGCAAAACGCAGGCCACACGGCCGCAGAGGTGTGAACCGGGGGTAAGGCTTAATCACATCTAAAAAGATGCAGACACTGCAACCTTTCTCATCATTAAGTGCAACAGCTGCTTGCAATGAATTGGTCCCCCCCATTCAGAATTAGTCCAGCTCAAGACTAACAAAGAGCTATTTCTTCAGAGCAGAACCAGGTAGGAACCTGCAATAACATTTGTTAAAATCCTTACAATGTACATTGATGACCCGAGGGAATTGTTTTTTTTTCTCAGCGAAAGTGGAGTTATTCTTTATATTCAACTTATTTTTATTGCATTTTACAGTTACATAACAAGAAAAACAGGTTCACAGTAGTACAGTTATATAAGGCAATAGACATTTTACAATCTGTGCAATCTTGGTCTAATAAGAAGACCGGTACGAGAAGAAGGTAGTATTCCTTGAGTCATGTACACTGGTATAAATTTAACAGATGAACTAGACCAGTCAACGCAACTACAAATTTATACTCCAAGTGATGAAACTATCAAACTTGTACTTTACATCTAGGATTGTGTGACCATGAAGCCCAGGAGTTACGGAATGTGGGACTGGAGAAGTGACTCAGTGAAAATCTTTTTTCCATTGCATACATGGAGATCATATCCCCCCTTATGTATTATACATGGAGATCATATCCCCCCTTATGTATTATACATGGAGATCATACCCCCCCTTATGTATTATACATGGAGATCATATCCCCCCTTATGTATTATATATAATGATCATATCCCCCCTTATGTATTATATATAATGATCATATCCCCCCTTATGTATTATACATGGATATCATATCCCCCCTTATGTATTATACATGGTGATCATATCCCCCCTTATGTATTATACATGGAGATCATATCCCCCCCTTATGTATTATACATGGTGATCATATCCCCCTTATGTATTATACATGGAGATCGTATCCCCCCTTTTGTATTATACATGGAGATCATATCCCCCCCTTATGTATTATACATGGAGATCATATCCCCCCTTATGTATTATACATGGAGATCATATCCCTCCTTATGTATTATACATGGAGATCATATCCCCCCTTATGTATTATACATGGAGATCATATCCCCCTTATGTATTATACATGGAGATTATATCCCCCTTATGTATTATACATGGAGATCATATCCCCCTTATGTATTATACATGGAGATCATATCCCCCTTATGTATTATACATGGAGATCATATCCCCCTTATGTATTATACATGGAGATCATATCCCCCTTATGTATTATACATGGAGATCATATCCCCCCTTATGTATTATACATGGAGATCATATCCCCCTTATGTATTATACATGGAGATCATATCCCCCTTATGTATTATACATGGAGATCATATCCCCCTTATGTATTATACATGGAGATCATATCCCCCTTATGTATTATACATGGAGATCATATCCCCCTTATGTATTATACATGGAGATCATATCCCCCCTTATGTATTATACATGGAGATCATATCCCCCCTTATGTATTATACATGGAGATCATATCCCCCCTTATGTATTATACATGGAGATCATATCCCCCCTTATGTATTATACATGGAGATCATATCCCCCCTTATGTATTATACATGGAGATCATATCCCCCTTATGTATTATACATGGAGATCACATCCCCCTTATGTATTATACATGGAGATCATATCCTCCTTTATGTATTATACATGGAGATCATATCCCCCTTATGTATTATACATGGAGATCATATCCCCCCTTATGTATTATACATGGAGAGCATATCCCCCCCCTATGTATTATACATGGAGATCATATCCCCCTTTATGTATTATACATGGAGATCATATCCCCCCTTATGTATTATACATGGAGATCATACCCCCCCTTATGTATTATATATAATGATCATATCCCCCCTTATGTATTATATATAATGATCATATCCCCCCTTATGTATTATACATGGATATCATATCCCCCCTTATGTATTATACATGGTGATCATATCCCCCCTTATGTATTATACATGGAGATCATATCCCCCCCTTATGTATTATACATGGTGATCGTATCCCCCCTTATGTATTAAACATGGAGATCGTATCCCCCCTTATGTATTATACATGGAGATCGTATCCCCCCTTATGTATTATACATGGTGATCGTATCCCCCATTATGTATTATACATGGAGATCATATCCCCCCTTATGTATTATACATGGAGATCATATCCCCCCTTATGTATTATACATGGAGATCATATCCCCCTTATGTATTATACATGGAGATCATATCCCCCCTTATGTATTATACATGGAGATCATATCCCCCCTTATGTATTATACATGGAGATCATATCCCCCCTTATGTATTATACATGGCGATCATATCCCCCCTTATGTATTATACATGGAGATCATATCCCCCTTATGTATTATACATGGAGATCATATCCTCCTTTATGTATTATACATGGAGATCATATCCCCCCTTATGTATTATACATGGAGATCATATCCCCCTTATGTATTATACATGGAGATCATATCCCCCCTTATGTATTATACATGGAGATCATATCCCCCCTTATGTATTATACATGGAGAGCATATCCCCCCCTATGTATTATACATGGAGATCATATCCCCCCTTATGTATTATACATGGAGATCATATCCCCCTTATGTATTATACATGGAGATCATATCCCCCCTTATGTATTATACATGGAGATCATACCCCCCCTTATGTATTATATATAATGATCATATCCCCCCTTATGTATTATATATAATGATCATATCCCCCCTTATGTATTATACATGGAGATCATATCCCCCCCTTATGTATTATACATGGTGATCATATCCCCCCTTATGTATTAAACATGGAGATCGTATCCCCCCTTATGTATTATACATGGAGATCGTATCCCCCCTTATGTATTATACATGGTGATCGTATCCCCCATTATGTATTATACATGGAGATCATATCCCCCCTTATGTATTATACATGGAGATCATATCCCCCCTTATGTATTATACATGGAGATCATATCCCCCTTATGTATTATACATGGAGATCATATCCCCCCTTATGTATTATACATGGAGATCATATCCCCCCTTATGTATTATACATGGCGATCATATCCCCCCTTATGTATTATACATGGAGATCATATCCCCCTTATGTATTATACATGGAGATCATATCCTCCTTTATGTATTATACATGGAGATCATATCCCCCCTTATGTATTATACATGGAGATCATATCCCCCTTATGTATTATACATGGAGATCATATCTCCCCCTTATGTATTATACATGGAGATCATATCCCCCTTTATGTATTATACATGGAGATCATATCCTCCTTTATGTATTATACATGGAGATCATATCCCCCCTTATGTATTATACATGGAGATCATATCCCCCCTTATGTATTATACATGGAGATCATATCCCCCCTTATGTATTATACATGGAGATCATATCCCCCTTATGTATTATACATGGTGATCATATCCCCCTTATGTATTATACATGGAGATCATATCCCCCTTATGTATTATACATGGTGATCATATCCCCCCTTATGTATTATATATAATGATCATATCCCCCCTTATGTATTATACATGGAGATCGTATCCCCCCTTTTATATTATACATGGTGATCATATCCCCCATTATGTATTATACATGGAGATCATATCCCCCTTATGTATTATACATGGAGATCATATCCCCCCTTATGTATTATACATGGAGATCATATCCCCCCTTATGTATTATACATGGAGATCATATCCCCCTTATGTATTATACATGGAGATCATATCCCCCCTTATGTATTATACATGGAGATCATATCCCCCCTTATGTATTATACATGGAGATCATATCCCCCCTTATGTATTATACATGGAGATCATATCCCCCCTTATGTATTATACATGGAGATCATATCCCCCTTATGTATTATACATGGAGATCATATCCTCCTTTATGTATTATACATGGAGATCATATCCCCCCTTATGTATTATACATGCAGATCATATCCCCCTTATGTATTATACATGGAGATCATATCCCCCCTTATGTATTATACATGGAGAGCATATCCCCCCCCTATGTATTATACATGGAGATCATATCCCCCCTTATGTATTATACATGGAGATCATATCCCCCCTTATGTATTATACATGGAGATCATACCCCCCCTTATGTATTATATATAATGATCATATCCCCCCTTATGTATTATATATAATGATCATATCCCCCCTTATGTATTATACATGGATATCATATCCCCCCTTATGTATTATACATGGTGATCATATCCCCCCTTATGTATTATACATGGAGATCATATCCCCCCCTTATGTATTATACATGGTGATCGTATCCCCCCTTATGTATTATACATGGAGATCGTATCCCCCCTTATGTATTATACATGGTGATCATATCCCCCATTATGTATTATACATGGAGATCATATCCCCCTTATGTATTATACATGGAGATCATATCCCCCCTTATGTATTATACATGGAGATCATATCCCCCCTTATGTATTATACATGGAGATCATATCCCCCCTTATGTATTATACATGGAGATCATATCCCCCTTTATGTATTATACATGGAGATCATATCCCCCCTTATGTATTATACATGGAGATCATATCCCCCCTTATGTATTATACATGGAGATCATATCCCCCTTATGTATTATACATGGAGATCATACCCCCCCCCCCTTATGTATTATATATAATGATCATATCCCCCCTTATGTATTATATATAATGATCATATCCCCCCTTATGTATTATACATGGATATCATATCCCCCCTTATGTATTATACATGGTGATCATATCCCCCCTTATGTATTATACATGGAGATCATATCCCCCCTTATGTATTATACATGGAGATCGTATCCCCCCTTATGTATTATATATGGTGATCATATCCCCCATTATGTATTATACATGGAGATCATATCCCCCTTATGTATTATACATGGAGATCATATCCCCCCTTATGTATTATACATGGAGATCATATCCCCCCTTATGTATTATACATGGAGATCATATCCCCCTTATGTATTATACATGGAGATCATATCCCCCCTTATGTATTATACATGGAGATCATATCCCCCCTTATGTATTATACATGGAGATCATATCTCCCCCTTATGTATTATACATGGAGATCATATCCCCCTTTATGTATTATACATGGAGATCATATCCTCCTTTATGTATTATACATGGAGATCATATCCCCCCTTATGTATTATACATGGAGATCATATCCCCCTTATGTATTATACATGGAGATCATATCCCCCCTTATGTATTATACATGGAGAGTATATCCCCCCCTATGTATTATACATGGAGATCATATCCCCCTTATGTATTATACATGGAGATCATATCCCCCCTTATGTATTATACATGGAGATCATACCCCCCCTTATGTATTATATATAATGATCATATCCCCCCTTATGTATTATATATAATGATCATATCCCCCCTTATGTATTATACATGCAGATCATATCCCCCCTTATGTATTATACATGGTGATCATATCCCCCCTTATGTATTATACATGGAGATCATATCCCCCCCTTATGTATTATACATGGTGATCATATCCCCCCTTATGTATTAAACATGGAGATCATATCCCCCTTATGTATTATACATGGAGATCATATCCCCCCCTTATGTATTATACATGGTGATCATATCCCCCCTTATGTATTAAACATGGAGATCATATCCCCCTTATGTATTATACATGGATATCATATCCCCCCTTATGTATTATACATGGTGATCATATCCCCCCTTATGTATTATACATGGAGATCATATCCCCCCCTTATGTATTATACATGGTGATCATATCCCCCCTTATGTATTATACATGGAGATCATATCCCCCTTATGTATTATACATGGAGATCATATCCCCCCCTTATGTATTATACATGGTGATCATATCCCCCCTTATGTATTATACATGGAGATCATATCCCCCCCTTATGTATTATACATGGTGATCATATCCCCCCTTATGTATTAAACATGGAGATCATATCCCCCTTATGTATTATACATGGTGATCATATCCCCCTTATGTATTATACATGGAGATCATATCCCCCCCTTATGTATTATACATGGTGATCATATCCCCCCTTATGTATTATACATGGAGATCATATCCCCCTTATGTATTATACATGGTGATCATATCCCCCCTTATGTATTATATATAATGATCATATCCCCCCTTATGTATTATACATGGTGATCATATCCCCCCTTATGTATTATACATGGAGATCATATCCCCCCTTATGTATTATACATGCAGATCATATCCCCCTTATGTATTATACATGGAGATCATATCCCCCCTTATGTATTATACATGGAGATCATATCCCCCCTTATGTATTATACATGGAGATCATATCCCCCCTTATGTATTATACATGGAGATCATATCCCCCTTATGTATTATACATGGAGATCATATCCCCCCTTATGTATTATACATGGAGATCATATCCCCCCTTATGTATTATACATGGAGATCATATCTCCCCCTTATGTATTATACATGGAGATCATATCCCCCTTTATGTATTATACATGGAGATCATATCCTCCTTTATGTATTATACATGGAGATCATATCCCCCCTTATGTATTATACATGGAGATCATATCCCCCCTTATGTATTATACATGGAGATCATATCCCCCCTTATGTATTATACATGGAGATCATATCCCCCTTATGTATTATACATGGTGATCATATCCCCCTTATGTATTATACATGGAGATCATATCCCCCTTATGTATTATACATGGTGATCATATCCCCCCTTATGTATTATATATAATGATCATATCCCCCCTTATGTATTATACATGGAGATCATATCCCCCCTTATGTATTATACATGGAGATCATATCCCCCCTTATGTATTATACATGGAGATCATATCCTCCCTTATGTATTATACATGGCGATCATGTCCCCCCTTATGTATTATACATGGAGATCATATCCCCCCTTAATCTCCTCAAGAGAGAATAAATTCAGTTCCTCTAATCCAGTGGTTCTCAACCTGGGGGTCGAACGACCCTTTCACAGGGGTCCCCTAAGACCATCAGAAAACACATATTTCCGATGTGTAAAGAGCAGCTACTGTGTAGAAAGCAGCTGCTGTGTTGAATGCAGCTACTCTGTTAAAAGCAGCTACTGTGTTGAAAGCAGCAGTATTGGAGGTAAAAGGACACTGATGAATTATGATTACTGGGTAAATCATTTTATGGTTGGGGGTCACCACAACATGAGGAAATGTATTAAAGGGTCACGGCATTAGGAAGGTTGAGAACCACTGCTCTAATCTTTCCTCATAGCTGATCTCCTCCATGCCTCTTATCAGTTTGGTTGCCCTTCTCTGTACTTTCTCCAGTTCCCCAATGTTATTTTTGTGAATTGGTGCCCAAAACTGAACTGCATATTCCAGATGAGGTCTTACTAATGATTTGTATCGGGGGAAATGATATCTCTCTCTCTGGAGTCTATACCTCTATTAATACAAGAGAGGATTTTGCTCGCTTTAGAAACTGCAGCTTGGCATTGCATGCCATTATTAAGCTTGTGATCTACCAGAACTCCCAGATCCTTCTCAACCATTGACCCCCCCAGATCCTTCTCCACCATTGACCCCCCCCAGATTCTTCTCCACCATTGATTCCCCCAGTTGTACCCCCCCCTAGTATGTATGATACATGCATATTCTTAACCCCCAAGTGCAGAACCTTACATTTATCAACATTAAACCTCATTTGCCACATAGTTGCCCCAATTACAGAGCATTGAGGTTGGCTTGTAAATTGGAGACATCCTGTAAGGACGTTATTCCACGGCACAGCTTGGTGTCATCTGCAAAGACTGAAATGTGATTTTTAATCTCAGACCCTATATCGTTTATAAATATATTAAAAAGTAAGGGTCCCAACACTGAACCCTGGGGTACACTACTGACACCCCTAGACCATTCAGAGTATGAATCATTAACCACTACTCTCTGAATACCATCTGTTAGCCAGTTTTCTACCCATTTACATACAGATTCTTCCAAGCCTGTAGACTTTACCTTACACATTAGTCATGTGTGGGGGAACTGTGTCAAATGCTTTTGCAAAATCCAAGTATACCATGTCCACCGCCACCCCTCTGTCCAAGTATACCACGTCCACCTCCACCCCTCTGTCCAAGTATACCACATCCACCACCACCCCTCTGTCCAAGTATACCACGTCCACCACCACCCCTCTGTCCAAGTATACCACGTCCACTGCCACCCCTCTGTCCAAGTATACCACATCCACCACCACCCCTCTGTCCAAGTATACCACGTCCACCACCACCCCTCTGTCCAAGTATACCACGTCCACCTCCACACCTCTGTCCAAGTATACCACATCCACCACCACCCCTCTGTCCAGGGTTTTGCTCACCCCCTCATAAAAAGAAATCAGATTTGTTTGACAACTTCTGTGTTTCATGAATCCATGCTGTCTGTTGCTTAAAATATTTTTTTCCAGCAAGAATTCATCTATGTGGTCTTTTATTAAACTCTCCAGTATCTTCCAAACTATAGAAGTTACACTAACAGGTCTGTAATTACTTGGTAAAGATTTTGACCCCTTTTTTAATATTGGTACCACATTGACCTTACACCAATCCAGTGGTACTATGCCAGTCATTAAACAGTCCCTAAAAATGAAAAACAATGACTTTGAAATGACAGAGTTCAATTCTTTAAGGACCCGTGAGGGTGTATGCCATCCGGTCCAGGTGCTTTATTCAAATTTCTGTCTAAATATTTTTGGATCATATTAATTGTGAGCCAATGTGGATCATCTGGAGCTGTGTCAGTACCATGCCCATTATGGACAAGAGCTCCCCCATGCTCCTTTGTATACACAGAGCTGAAGAAGGTATTAAATAAATTTGCCTTCTCTTTGTCCCCAGTCACCCCCTCTAGATGATTCTGTAAAGGGCCTACATGCTCAGACTGGACCTTTTTACTATTAATATATTTGAAGAATTTTTTGGGGTTGGTCCTGCTATCTTTTGCAATTTGGTGCGGATGTTGTGAGGTCGGCCTGTGGTCACCAGCGGGTAGTATATTCCACTCTTTTAGGAGGTCTATGCCTTCCTCCAGGTTTCCAATTATGAAGGATTTGCCCTGATTTTTTTATGAGAAGTTTGGCGGGAAGCCCCATTGGTACCTTATATCGTGGTTCCGTAAGGCTTTAGTGATAGAGAGTAGTCTCTTTCTATTGAGAAGTGTCACTTTGGTTAAATCACCATATAGTTTACCACTGCATGGGAGGCAGGAAAGGCTGACGAGTTTCTTGCCGCCATCATTAGCTTTTCTTTGATGTAATAAAAATGGACTCTGAGGAGCACATCTCTAGGGATAGAAGCTGGTAGAAAGGTAGTTTTAAGAATTCTGTGAGCTGTTAAGCGCTGCCTCTAGTGGACCCAGCGTGGGAATGAGAGGTTTCATGAATTATTGTAGACAAGGTATTAGTGCGTTGGGAGTGATCTATTCAAGAATGCTGCGAAATGTAATATTATTTCTTCTAGAACGATCTTCTAGATCAGCAATTTTGTTTTTTAGTTGTAAGATTTCATTCTCGTGGTCTGCATGGGCGTCTACCACGGTGTTATGAGCTGTAAATATGTCAGCCATTTTGCACTCTATATGCTGTAAACGCTTGGTATGGTCAGTAATGGTATTTGATAGAGGAGTGATCACGCTTGTAATATCGCCATGTAAAGTCTGCCTGAGTGAAAGAAGCATATTTTTCACGGCCAATTCTGAAACTGGTAGGTCAGAAGCAGGGAATTCCTCAATGGTGGACTGCAATAGTAGTGTAGAAGTATAAGTTGCCTCTGGAGATAGTGAGGTAGCATTGACAGGGCCCTCAATCCTGGGCCTTGATTTTGCTGGGCTACGGATAATGGGTGAGAGAGGAGGAGAAGCCTCACCTGGGTCTCCATTATTGAGTGGAACTGACAGCCTGGGGTCCAGTGTATAGCCTGACTGCTCTGCAGCAGGGACGTGACTCTCGCATGTAATGGCACCGGCGCCATCTTGGATCCTTGTGTCCCGGGCTGGGTAGAAGTCCATAAGTCTCTGCGGCTGTGCCGGAGACTTACAGCGTCGAGGCATGCTTCGGGAGGGTGACGGGGTTTATATCCCCCAAATCAGAGTGCCAGTGATCCACCTGTCAGTGTGCGAAGTTGCGGTGTTACGGAGATGGCCTTGGAGTTTCTGTGCTAAGCGGCCATCTTGGGAGCCGGCCGCGCATGCACCCCCCTGGAGTTATTCTTTAACCACCTCAATACCAGGCACTCTTACCTCCTTCCTGCCCAGACAAATTTTCAGCTTTCAGCACTTTGAATGACAATTGTGTGCTCATGCAGCACTGTATCCATATGAAATATGTATCTTTTTTGATTGCTTTTGGTGGTATTTAATCACTGCTGGGTTTTTGTTTTAGAAAACAAACCAAACACTTTGAAAAAAAAAATGTTTTTCTTAGTACCTGTTATAAAATTGTGCAAATAAGTAATTTTTCTTCACTGATGTGCACTGTTGAGGCTGCACTGATGGGCACTGATGAGGCTGCACTGATGGGCACTGATAAAGCTGTACTTATGTACACTAATGAGGCTGCACTGATGTGCACTAATAAGGTGGCACTGATAAGCTGCACTGATGGGCACTGATGAGGCTACACTAATGGGCAGTAATGTGGCTGCACTAATGGGCAGTAATGAGGCTGCACTGATGTGCACTGAGGAGGCTGCACTGATGGGCAATCATGAGGCAACACTGATGTGCCCTGATGTGGCTACACTAATGTACACTGATGAGGTGGCACTGATAAGCTGCACTGATGGGCACTGATGAGGCTACATTAATGGGCAGTAATGAGGCTGCACTAATGTGCACTGATGGGCAATGATGAGGCAACACTGATGGGCAATGGTGAGGCAACACTGATGTGCACTGATGAGGCGGCACTGATGGGCAATGGTGAGGCTTCACTGATGTGCACTGATGAGGTGGCACTGATAAGCTGCACTGATGGGCACTGATGAGGCTATACTGATGAGGTGGGCACCGATAATCAGGGCACTGATTATCAGTGTAAACAAAATACTGACAGCCTTGCCAGGTAACAACTGTCTTTTCCTCACACAGAAACAGCATGCTGGCAAATCTGTTTACATGTGATCAGCTGTGATTGTACACTACTGATCACATGGTAAAGGGCCCCTGTGATTGTCCCTTTACCGCGATATGTGATCAGCTGTCTCTAGAGGACACATCGATCACAGAGCATGCCCAATGCGTGCCCCGGGGGCAGATGGCTGGGTTCTGGGGGGACATCTATAGACACCCTCCCATAACAAGAGAGCAGTGCTGTAGCTGTCTTTCGGCTATAGCGAGGTACTAAAGCTCTTAAGATAAACCCTTTGGTTTTCAACACCCATACTGCCACTTTTTCCACAAATATACATTTTAAGGTCCAATATTTCTACCAGCTTGGAAAAACAGTAAGTTCCAGTGCTGAGAGACCAGCACTGTTTGTTTGGTTGGATGGTTTCAGCACTGATCCTTGCACTGAATGGCCCAATACATTGGACAACAGCAAAAGATCACGCCTGCACATGATAGATGGCAGAAAAAGCTAATTGTTGTGAACTGGAGTTCATTTTTAAGGATTAGTTGAAGTGTCAGAGGAAGGTGAAGTGTTAACTCAAGGCATTAGGTTAACCTCCTGTCAGGGCAGGGCTGTGGAACGGACAGGTAGGCCTAGTGGCAGGGTAACACACTGGCTGACGACAACCACCACCAACAGACCTGAGTCCCTCAGGGCGCGGAGTCTAAGTCCCAGGCTGCCCTTCACCAGGGCCCCTGATGGTGGGGATGAACTTGACGCAGCCAGGAACCAGGTTGCGGCCCCCGAGACACCCCGGCTGCGGTAATGGCCGCCGCCAATGGCGTGTAGCTGGTAAGAATGACAATAGCGTAGTCAGGCAGGCCGGGTCGACAACAACGGGCCAAACAGTACAGAACAGTAGACAGAGAATCACAGGTCACGGGCCGGGTTCAGCAACGGAAGGTCAGATCGATGGAAAACACAGAGAATGGTCTAGTCACAAGCCGAGTCAGATACCAGAAGAGTCACAAGAGTATACACAGAGCTGTAGCAAGACAAAGACAGAAGACACAAGTGCAAAGAGCATGTGTGGATCACAGGGTTATATGTACTCAGCCACACCCCTCTGGGGGATGGACCTCAGAGACCTGAAGGCATAAAAGATTCCCACCATGCTCAGCAGAAATCCAAAATGGATGCCAGCACATGGAGTAACATAACCTCTGGGAAAAGGTAGGACCTTGACACCTCCCTAGCGGTCTGATTATGTCATTATTTCTGTGCTCAAAGCGGAACATTTTTTTGCATGGAAATATGTAGTTTTTTTTTTATTGTAGACCTGTAATTCTTAGGAATAACTCACTGAAATCTTTCCAAACAAGAGTCTAGTAAACATCCCGGGTATGATAAAATTTAAAACAAGAAATCATAAATTATAATTTAATAAATAATCATAAAAAATAATAATATAATAATAATAAATGTAATTAAATAATATAATCAAACCAAAAACACTGAAATTTGAAATATAGCGCCAAGTTCTGAGCAAAGTCGCAAAATCGTTTTCAGTGTCTGATGACGAATTTCCCCCACGAATCATTATCACTCAATTCTGCAAGTGGTTCTGATTTACTATCGCTGTTCTCTAGCCGGTCTAAAACCGATTTTGACCTAAAGGGATGCTTTTTGGACGCCATGGACGTTTCTCAGTTTCCAGGCAGAAAGAACAGTAAAAATGCAGGCAGGGCGCCGGACAAAGCACTCGGGACAAAATGTATGTGAAATGGTTTGATACAGTAATGATTTAGTATGTGATTTTAGTGTATTGAGTGAATGTCACTTTTAAAATTTCCCACCGGTTCCGTCCCCGTACGTCCCGACGTCGCAGGGAACGGGACCCGGAAGACAGATGCCGGCATCGGCCGGAGGACATTGCCGGGGACACTGCAGGAGGGACATCGTGGGAGCACAGGACAAGGTAAGTGAAGGGATCCCGGAGCAACGCTGCAGGGTATTCCCGGGTGTAGCTCGGGGTTACCGCTTGTGGTGCTGAAACTTTACCCCGAGCTACACTCGGGAATACCGCCAGGGGGGTTAAGCTTTAGGGTTCGTGTTAAGTGTTTACACTCTGGCCCGTAAAACTATCTTGGTGCCGAAAGACTATATATGGCCCTTTTATCTCTCCAGCTCCCATCAATTTCCAATCTAACATATATTTGCCCTTTTGCTATTCCTCTCTGTGTAATACAGCTCATCACCCCCTTGTAAAGTCAGCATCTTACCGGCCGGTCCACCTCTGGTAGAAGCCTGAGAAGTCTCTGTTGGCAATCGGCTGGCAGCAGTGAGAAGGTGTGCTTATTTATGAGGGCCCGCAGGTTGGTGTTCACCAGGATGGACTCCGGCGTCTCTACATCTATCTCGGCACATTTGGTCCTTTTCAAGTGACCTGTAAAGGGAAGATGTTCCAGTACATTACACTAGGCAGGAAATCTAGTCTCCTTATGGTGACTATACATGGTTAAATTAGACCCTGTAGACCAGAGGTCAGAAATCTAAGACACAAGAGCCACAGTGGGGCAAGCAAAGCCAATTTCAGCAATAGCCTGTAGTGGGAGATTTGTACATCCACGCTTTTTAGTGTGTGTGATGGGAGTCACTTTGGGTGGGGGGCCCATGGAACACAGCTCATTTTGGAGAGGTGGGGAGACCCCTGTCTCAGCTCCTTATATCCCTCTTATGTGTAAGTCACCCTGTGCCTGTTAGGGTTACAAGGTGATCTGTCCTAATATTGTGTAGACATGTATAGGTGGGGTGGGGGTTGTGGATTGTTTGGTGTTATATGGCTGCATTCCATTGTTCTACTGTGTGTCTTGCTTGGGAGCAAACTGTTATGGGATGTATGTGTTTATGTGTATTGGCTTGGTGGGGGGGGGGGGTGTCTCCAGCAGCCCTCCCTCCTGATGGGACTGTCTGCTGGTGTGTCTTTGTTACTAAATGCAGATTGCCCCGCCCTGTGTCATTACGCAGGGAGGGGGGGGGGTTGTTCCCTTGAATGTATATATCCTGTATCTGTGTTAAAATAAACTAGTCTACTTCCGGGTTTACTTCAAGACTGGTGTCGTCTAGTCTTATTTGGTCGGCTGTGGTGTCTGTGGTCGGTGTTCGGATGGGGAAGTGGTATTCTAATGGAAGTACCCAAGCGCAGTCTGGGGTCGGTTCTGTTACAGTGTGAATGGGGGAATTGTTAGAATTTCAATCGCTCAGCCAACAGGGAAGAACAACAGAAATTGAACAGTGTATGGCAAGGCTTATTACAGCAGAATTCCAACCTAAAGACTCGCAGCTCCAGCTTTCCTGTGCCAGTGAGTGGCGGCTGCAGGAGAGAAGAGGGAGGACTAACAATGGCTGGGACATGGGAGCCTATGGGTGACCACACAGATCTTGGAAATCCCAGCCATTGCCAAGCGCTCTCTACTGTCCCCTGCAGCTGCCACTCACTGACATGCGGCATCACGTAACTGGACCAGAGCGGACTAAAAATAGGTAAGTGTATGGAACTTTTTTTCATGGGTTAGGAAGAACAGGTAGCAGGAGGGTGAGGAAACATTTTTAACTGCTTTAATAATGGACACTTTCACCGCCCTGACAATTGCACGGTCATGCAACACTGTACTCATATGAAATTCTTATCAGACAGAGCTGTCTTTTGGTGGCAGGTAATCACCACTGGGTTTTTAATTTTTTGCTAAACAAACAAAAAAATACCAAAAATGTTGAAAAAAACGTTTTTCTTAGTTTCTGTTATAAAATTTTGCAACTAAGTAATTTTTCTTCTTCACTGATGTGCTCTTATGAGGCTGCATTGATGGGCACTGATGAGGCTGCTCTGATTGGCACTGATGAGGAGGCATTGATGAGATGTGGTCTGATGAGGTTGCATTGATGGGCACTGATAGGATGCACTGATGAGGCTGCACTGATTGGCACTGATGAGGAGGCATTCATGAGGCTGCACTGATAAGGCGGCACCGTTGGGCACTGATGGGGCTGCACTGATTATCAGTGTAAACCATGTACAGTCAGGTCCATAAATATTGGGACATGGACACAATTCTAACATTTTTGGCTCTATACACCACCACAATGGATTTGAAATGAAACGAACAAGATGTGCTTTAACTGCAGACTGTCAGCTTTAATTTGAGGGTATTTACATCCAAATCAGGTGAACGGTGTAGGAATTACAACAGATTGCATATGTGCCTCCCACTTGTTAAGGGACCAAAAGTAATGGGACAATTGGCTTCTCAGCTGTTCCATGGCCAGGTGTGTGTTATTCCCTCATTATCCCAATTACAATGAGCAGATAAAAGGTCCAGAGTTCATTTCAAGTGTGCTATTTGTATTTGGAATCTGTTGCTGTCAACTCTCAAGATGAGATCCAAAGAGCTGTCACTATCAGTGAAGCAAGCCATCATTAGGCTGAAAAAGCAAAACAAACCCATCAGAGAGATAGCAAAAACATTAGGCGTGGCCAAAACAACTGTTTGGAACATTCTTAAAAAGAAGGAACGCACCGGTGAGCTCAGCAACACCAAAAGACCCGGAAGACCACGGAAAACAACTGTGGTGGATGACCGAAGAATTCTTTCTCTGGTGAAGAAAATACAGAGGGTTCACCACAAGATGGAAACCATTGGTGACCCTCAAAAACAGGAAGGACAGATTAGAGTTTGCCAAACGACATGTAAAAAAGCCTTCACAGTTCTGGAACAACATCCTATGGACAGATGAGACCAAGATCAACTTGTACCAGAGTGATGGGAAGAGAAGAGTATGGAGAAGGAAAGGAACTGCTCATGATCCTAAGCATACCACCTCATCAGTGAAGCATGGTGGTGGTAGTGTCATGGCGTGGGCATGTATGGCTGCCAATGGAACTGCTTCTCTTGTATTTATTGATGATGTGACTGCTGACAAAAGCAGCCGGATGAATTCTGAAGTGTTTCGGGAATATTATCTGCTCATATTCAGCCAAATGCTTCACAACTCATTGGGCGCCGCTTCACAGTGCAGATGGACAATGACCCAAAGCATACTGCAAAAGCAACCAAAGAGTTTTTTAAGGGAAAGAAGTGGAATGTTATGCAATGGCCAAGTCAATCACCTGACCTGAATCCGAATGAGCATGCATTTCACTTGCTGAAGACAAAACTGAAGGGAAAATGCCCCAAGAACAAGCAGGAACTGAAGACAGTTGCAGTAGAGGCCTGGCAGAGCATCACCAGGGATGAAACCCAGCGTCTGGTGATGTCTATGCGTTCCACACTTCAGGCTGTAATTGACTGCAAAGGATTTGCAACCAAGTATTAAAAAGTGAAAGTTTGATTTACGATTATTATTATGTCCCATTACTTTTGGTCCCTTAACAAGTGGGAGGCACATATGCAAACTTTTGTAATTCCTACACCGTTCACCTGATTTGGATGTAAATACCCTCAAATTAAATCTGACAGTCTGCAGTTAAAGCACATCTTGTTT
Organism: Staurois parvus; assembly: GCF_062004578.1. Taxonomy (NCBI): domain Eukaryota; kingdom Metazoa; phylum Chordata; class Amphibia; order Anura; family Ranidae; genus Staurois; species Staurois parvus. The sequence continues at coordinate 3,729,780 of NW_028318656.1, read as the reverse complement.
GTTTCATTTCAAATCCACTGTGGTGGTGTATAGAGCCAAAAATGTTAGAATTGTGTCCATGTCCCAATATTTATGTACCTGACTGTACATGGGGCAGCACAGTTGCTAAATGGTTAGCACTTCCGCCTGGCAGTACTAGGGTCGTTGGTTTGAATCCCAGCCATGGCACCACCTGCCTGGAGTTTGCATGTTCTCCCTGTACCTGCGTGGGTTTCCTCTGGGTACTCCAGTTTCCTCCCACACTCCAAAGACATGCTGGGAGGTGAATTGGCTCCTGTCTAAATTGTCCCTAGTATGTGTATGTATGAATGTGAGTTAGGGACCTTAGATTGTACACCCCTTGAGGGTTAGGGACTGATGTGAATGTACAATATATATGTAGAGTGCTGCGTAAATTGACGGCGCTATATAAGTACCTGTAATAAATAAATAAATAAATAAATGTACTAACTGTTTTGCCATTTATCGGCTTTCCTTTCCTCACACAGACACAACATGGGAGGAAATGTCTGCCGCTATTTGGCAAGCCTGTTTACATGTGATAAACTGTGATTTGACACAGCTAATCACATGGTCAGGGGCTACTGTGATTGGCCCTTTAACTTGATCTGTGATCAGCTGTGTCCAAAGGACACAACGATCACAGAGCGCACCCGAAGTGCGCCCTGGGGTGTAAGGTTCTGTAAAGACATCCATGGATGCCCTCCCAGAACTAGACGACCGCACTGTAGCCGTCTTTTAGCTATAGTGCAGTCAGGAAGTAGTTAAGACTAGTTAGTGTTAGGATGGAATTACACTTAAAACTCTTCTCACCCCATATCCAATGCTGCAGTGTCCCGGAGCTCCCTGCTAGCCATTGACATTTTCTGGCAGTATGCTTTCGGGTACCAACCTCCAGGCCATTTTCAATGGCTGGGCCGAGATGACGTCACTCCCACACATGTGCGGGAGTTCATTCATCTTGGCCATGCCGAAAATGTACACTAAACTGTGCACGTGTAATTCAGTGTACAATACAGACAGGCAGGCAAGAAACTTGAATGCAGAAGAGACAAAGTATGTCTCATCTGCAATAAAAAAATCCTGCATGTTCACAATTTTTTTTTTTTTTACAAATATTACACTTCAATGTAGGAAAGGTTACCACCTTCTGCTGTAGACCATCTGAATAGATCTACATACAATACAATATGCAAAAAAAATTATTTGAATTCATTTGTAATTTTCGCTATATTTATGATTGTAATTTGGACATAAAAAAAGTAAAAAAAACAGCAAAACACTTATGAATCTAAACAAAATTTAATAGAAAAGAAATAAACTGGACTTTAAAAAAACTGGTTAGGCCCCATGTACTTTACATGGGACACTTCTGAACGATGGAAACTGACTGCTGGAAAACGTAGGTTAAAAAACGTCTGTTTAGCCACGTTTGCATAACGCGTTTATGTGCGTTTGCGTTTAGAAGCGTTTTTTAAAGATAAGCACAGGAGAACCTCCCAAATGCCCAGAATGCACTGGAAAGTGGTAAATTATTAACTATTTCAGACTGTTTCAGAGAAATACAGAGAGTAGAAGCAGAGACAGCAGTATGTGTTGAGATTGGCTTAGGTGTGAGTTGCTCATTAACATTTCTTTTGTCTCCAAGGGTGGGAAAGGTGTCTGGTGGAGGGAATGATTAAGTCCACCTGGCAGGGGGACTTCATGAGGAATTTGAGGTGTGAATGGGCATGAACATATCTTTTGTTTCCAAGGGTGGGAGAGGTCCGAGGTGTGAATGGACATTAACATACCTTTTGTCTCCAAGGGTGGGAGAGGTCTGAGGTGTGAATGGTCATTAACATATCTTTTGTTTCCAATGGTGGGAGAGGTCTGAGTTGTGAATGGTCATTAACATATCTTTTGTCTCCAAGGGTGGGAGAGGTCTGAGGTGTGAATGGTCATTAACATTTATTTTGTTTCCAAGGGTGGGAAAGGTGTCTGGTGGAGGGAGTCATTAAGGTCACCTGGCGGGGGGTCTTCATGAGGAATTTGAGGTGTGAATGGCTTTAACATATCTTTTGTTTCCAAGGGTGGGAGAGGTCTGAGGTGTGAATTGGTCATTACAATGTGTGACAAGCTTGGCAGGAACATCCTGTGTTCAGTGTTTTGTCCATCTGAGCACCTTGAAATCGCTTTGCATGCATTTTTCATGATGTAAAAAGGCTCTGGACAGCATTGGGAACTGGAAGACTTAAAAAAAAATTTAAACCGCAAATGCTTATAAACGCAAATTGACGCATTTAGCCGCGTTTACAAGCGATTTGCGCTTGAAACGCTGATAAAATCAACTGCTGAATGCAAGTGTGGTGTGTTCAAAAAACGGCAGTAAACTCAAATGCCTGTAAACGACTGTAAACGAAGATGTGTACATGGACACATAGGAAAACATTAGGGAAAGTTCAGGGGCTGCTGAAAAAAATGCAGAACAGCTCCTAAACATGAGTTTTTCAGCTGCAGTGTACATGAGCCCTTAGCTTTTTTAGATCAGGTCACTATAGGATTCTGGTATACTTGTAACCTGAGAGCATCCTTCCTTGTGCCCTTATGATCCGAGGCACACTCTCTTCCTAGGGTCTGGGTCTTTGATTTTGTTTTTCCATGTCGCTCATCCAATGCTTCCAGGTATTAGAGAGGATGTAACCTCCTCCCGTGTGACAGTCCTCACGTCTACCAGCCAATTGCTACACCTGAGTACTGTCACATGACAAAGGAAATGATGTCTCTGCTCCCCCTAGCATCTGACACCAAAAGACACTCAAAATTTTTTTCTTTCTGGTTGCAACAAAAAAGGAGCAGTGGGGGAGAACCGCCACAGTAAAGAACAGTAAGTTGGGGGGCCCTTTACAAAGACGCTGCAACTCTGCCTATAATAGGTAAGTGACAGTATCTTTTTAAAGACTTCAATGACTCTGCATTTCAATATACAAAGAGGCTGATTTACTAAAACCCAAGAGTACAAAATCTGGTGACAAATCTGCATAGAAAACCAATCAGCTTCCAGGATTTTTTTGTCAAAGCTTAACTGAACAAGAATTTGATTGGCTACCATTCACATCTGCACCAGAGTTTGCACTCTCCAGTTTTAGTAAATCAGTCCTAAAGCCTCTACTTCATGATGACACTTACTGTCCCGCAGTCGGCTGGACCTTTGCAAGGCTTTCTTTCCAAGCCCATGCAATGATTCGTTAGATTTAACCGCCATGTTGGAGGCTGGTGCAGAGATCTGATTGGTCCTAGGTTGCACCTCGGAGCGCTTCGCTGCCCATGCTGCAAGCAAACAGAAACAAGAAAAAGATTTAGTCACAATGCTCAGAGCATCTACGTCAAACCGGAACAATCCAGTGGTGCAGGTCTTCAACACCAAGTGTCACCCACATATAATGCGGTTTTAATATTTAGATGAACCACTTTACAACCGCGCTATAGCTGAATGACGGCTACGGTGTGATTGTCCAGTTTTGGAAGGGCGTCATATAACGTCCTCCCCGAACGTGCCCCCTGCGGCGTGCACCGGCGCGGTCTGTGATTGCTGTGTCTTACGGACACAGCTGATCACATTGCAAGGTAAAAGGCCAATCACAGCGGCCTTTTACCACGTGATCAGCTGTGTCCAATGACACAGCAGATCACAAAGTAAATACAGTTGCTGGTTATAGGCAGCACTTTCCTCACGCTGTCAGAGTGTGAGGAAAGTACTGCCGATAACTGGAAAGTGTCACAGAGGACATCAGCACTGATTATCAGCGCAGCTCCAAAGTGCCTATCAATGCCACCCATCTGTGCCTAGCAGTGCCACCAGTCAGTGCCGCATCATCAGTGCCTCCTCATCAATTCCCACCAGAGCCACCTATCAGTGGTGACCATCAGTGCCTAGCAGTGCCACCAGTCAGTGCCCATCAGTGCCGCATCAATTCCCAGCAGAGCCACCTATCAGTGGTGACCATCAGTGCCACCCATCAGTACCTAGCAGTGCCACCAGTCAGTGCCGCATCATCAGTGCCTCCTCATCAATTCCCACCAGAGCCACCTATCAGTGGTGACCATCAGTGCCACCCATCAGTGCCAAGCAGTGCCACCAGTCAGTGCCCATCAGTACCGCATCATCAATTCCCACCAGAGCCACCCATCAGTGCCTAGCAGTGCCACCAGTCAGTGCCCATCAGTGCCCCCTCATCAATTCCCACCAGAGCCACCTATCAGTGGTGACCATCAGTGCCACCCATCAGTGCCAAGCAGTGCCACCAGTCAGTGCCCATCAGTGCCGCATCATCAATTCCCACCAGAGCCACCCATCAGTGCCTAGCAGTGCCACCAGTCAGTGCCCATCAGTGCCCCCTTATCAATTCCCACCAGAGCCACCTATCAGTGGTGACCATCAGTGCCACCCATCAGTGCCAAGCAGTGCCACCAGTCAGTGCCCATCAGTGCCGCATCATCAATTCCCATCAGTGCCACCCATCAGTGCCAGGCAGTGCCACCAGTCAGTGCCCATCAGTGCCTCCTCATCAATTCCCACCAGAGCCACCCATCAGTGCCTAGCAGTGCCACCAGTCAGTGCCCATCAGTGCCGCATCATCAGTGCCTCCTCATCAATTCCCACCAGAGCCGTCTATCAGTGGTGACCATCAGTGACACCCATCAGTGCCTAGCAGTGCCACCAGTCAGTGCCCATCAGTGCCGCGTCATCAGTGCCTCCTCATCAATTCCCACCAGTGCAGCCTATCAGTGCCGCCTTATCAACGCACATCAATGAACTAGAAAATGTACCTGTTTGCAAAAATATTTAGATTAACTACTTTACAACCGCACTATAGCCGAATGACAGCTACAGTGTGATTGTCCAGTTTTGGAAGGGCGTCATATAACGTCCTCCCAGAACGTACCCTCTGGGGCGTACACCCGGCGTGCAGCCTATCAGTGCCTATCAATGCCACCTCATCAACACACATTAGTGAAGGAGAAAATTTACCTGTTTGCAAAAATTTATAATAGAAAAAATTAAAACTTTTTTTTCAAATTTTATGCTTTTTTTTGTTTATAGCACAAAAAATAAAAAGCTCAATTTGTGTGAAAAAAATGATAAAAATTTCATATGGGTTCAGTGTTGCATGACCGCGCAATTGTCATTCAAAGTGTGACAGCGCTGACAGCTGACAACTGGCCTGGGCAGGAAGGGGGTAAAAGTGCCCGGTAGGCGAGGGGTTAAGGTGACAGAGTTACCCATGTGCCTATACATACAGGGGTATGTCCCTGACACTCCCTGACATAGGGGTATGTCCCTGACACTCAATGACACAGGGGTATGTCCCTGACACTCAATGACACGGGTATGTCCCTGACACTCAATGACACAGGGTATGTCCCTGACACTCAATGACACAGGGGTATGTCCCTGACACTCCCTGACACAGGGTATGTCCCTGACACTGGGTATGTCCCTGACACTCCCTGACACAGGGTATGTCCCTGACACTCCCTGACACAGGGGTATGTCCCTGACACTCAATGACACAGGGGTATGTCCCTGACACTCAATGACACAGGGGTATGTCCCTGACACTCAATGACACAGGGGTATGTCCCTGACACTCAATGACACGGGTATGTCCCTGACACTCAATGACACAGGGTATGTCCCTGACACTCAATGACACAGGGGTATGTCCCTGACACTCCCTGACACAGGGTATGTCCCTGACACTGGGTATGTCCCTGACACTCCCTGACACAGGGTATGTCCCTGACACTCCCTGACACAGGGGTATGTCCCTGACACTCAATGACACAGGGGTATGTCCCTGACACTCAATGACACAGGGGTATGTCCCTGACACTCAATGACACAGGGGTATGTCCCTGACACTCAATGACACAGGGGTATGTCCCTGACACTCAATGACACAGGGGTATGTCCCTGACACTCCCTGACACAGGGGTATGTCCCTGACACTCAATGACACAGGGGTATGTCCCTGACACTCCCTGACACAGGGGTATGTCCCTGACACTCAATGACACAGGGGTATGTCCCTGACACTCAATGACACAGGGGTATGTCGCTGACACTCAATGACACAGGGGTATGTCCCTGACACTCAATGACACAGGGATACGTCTCTGACACTCAATGACACGGGTATGTCCCTGACACTCAATGACACAGGGTATGTCCCTGACACTCCCTGACACAGGGATACGTCCCTGACACTCAATGACACAGGGGTATGTCCCTGACACTCCCTGACACAGGGTATGTCCCTGACACAGGGTATGTCCCTGACACTCAATGACACAGGGTATGTCCCTGACACTCAATGACACAGGGTATGTCCCTGACACTCCCTGACACAGGGGTACGTCCCTGACATTCAATGACACAGGGTATGTCCCTGACACTCAATGACACAGGGGTATGTCCCTGACACTCCCTGACACAGGGTATGTCCCTGACACTCCCTGACACAGGGTATGTCCCTGACACTCCCTGACACAGGGGTATGTCCCTGACACTCAATGACACAGGGATACGTCCCTGACACTCAATGACACGGGTATGTCCCTGACACTCAATGACACAGGGGTATGTCCCTGACACTCAATGACACAGGGATACATCCCTAACACAATGACACGGGTATGTCCCTGACACTCAATGACACAGGGTATGTCCCTGACACTCAATGACACAGGGGTACGTCCCTGACACTCAATGACACAGGGTATGTCCCTGACACTCCCTGACACAGGGGTATGTCCCTGACACTCCCTGACACAGGGGTACATCCCTGACACTCAATGACACAGGGTATGTCCGTGACACAGGGGTACGTCCCTGACACTCAATGACACAGGGGTACGTCCCTGACACTCCATGACACAGGGGTATGTCCCTGACACTCCCTGACACAGGGGTATGTCCCTGACACTCCCTGACACAGGGGTATGTCCCTGACACTCAACGACACAGGGGTATGTCCCTGACACTCAATAACACAGGGGTATGTCCCTGACACTCAATGACACAGGGATACGTCCCTGACACTCAATGACACAGGGATACGTCCCTGACACTCAATGACACAGGGTATGTCCCTGACACTCAATGACACAGGGGTACGTCCCTGACACTCAATGACACAGGGTATGTCCCTGACACTCCCTGACACAGGGGTATGTCCCTGAAACTCCCTGACACAGGGGTATGTCCCTGACACTCCCTGACACAGGGGTATGTCCCCGACACTCCCTGACACAGGGGTATGTCCCCGACACTCCCTGACACAGGGGTACGTCCCTGACACTCCATGACACAGGGGTATATCCCTGACACTCCCTGACACAGGGGTATGTCCCTGACACTCCCTGACACAGGGGTATGTCCCTGACACTCAACGACACAGGGGTATGTCCCTGACACTCAATAACACAGGGGTATGTCCCTGACACTCAATGACACAGGGATACGTCCCTGACACTCAATGACACAGGGATACGTCCCTGACACTCAATGACACGGGTATGTCCCTGACACTCAATGACACAGGGGTATGTCCCTGACACTCAATGACACAGGGATACGTCCCTGACACTCAATGACACAGGGATACGTCCCTGACACTCAATGACACGCTGACACTCAATGACACAGGGGTATGTCCCTGACACTCAATGACACAGGGATACGTCCCTGACACTCAATGACACGGGTATGTCCCTGACACTCAATGACACAGGGGTATGTCCCTGACACTCAATGACACAGGGATACGTCCCTGACACTCAATGACACAGGGATACGTCCCTGACACTCAATGACACGGGTATGTCCCTGACACTCAATGACACGGGTATGTCCCTGACACTCAATGACACAGGGTATGTCCCTGACACTCCCTGACACAGGGGTATGTCCCTGAAACTCCCTGACACAGGGGTATGTCCCTGACACTCCCTGACACAGGGGTATGTCCCCGACACTCCCTGACACAGGGGTATGTCCCTGACACTCCATGACACGGGAATGTCACAGGATTACAGGAGTGCAGTTCGTTTTTTGCACTCCTGTGACCTGTTTTCAGCTAAGAGCAGGCTAAAGCCCACTGTCGGCTTATGTCACAGAGCCGGTCCAGGCTGGGGAAAGATCCTGACTTTACAGTCAGGATCCACCCAGAAGCCTACACTGGCAGCTGGTTCTGCTTCTCAGTGATCTGCTGGGACACTGAGCTAGCTGCTCCCGTCTTCTCAACAGCCCAGTGCTCCAGTCAGGGCTGCTGTTAGTAACCATAGGGCCCCACACAGCCAACCTGACAGGGCCAGCCCACCCCCCCCCCCAGAAAAAACCCCCACAGTCTACTATGATTCAGTTATGAATGAACACAGTGAGTGATCAGTTCTGCTTGTGTTCATTCAGGAAAGATAGGGACAGGTAAACGTGACATTTTTACCAGACCCTTCCCTCTTTCTCCATCCTGAAGGATCCTAATGTGTGCTTGTAGTTGCCTGTAGGAAGCAAAAGAGAGAAGCCGGCAGCACTGCAGGGTGGGGGCACACAGGGGGACATGGGTAGCAGGGGTAAACGTATGGAGTACTGGGCTGGTCATGGATGTGGTGGGGGGCTATTACTGGAACCGATCCCCTGTATGGAGAGGAGAAGAAGCCAGCTTTCAGCTGCTGCAGAGGGAGCTATACAGGGGATCGGTTCCAGTAATTGCCCCCCACACTGTGCTGACTACTCTCCCTGTCCACATACAATTCACCTGCTGGCTAGGACCCTGTACAGAAGGACTGCTGGCACCCCCTTATCCACGGCCCTGCCTCCAGTAAGCACTGGAGGGGCAGAGCAGAGAGATAGTCACGGCTCACTGCTCAGAGCGGAGGGGAGAAGTGAGCAGCAGTGTTTGATTGCTCAGTTCTCGGTGTAAAAATGGCAGAGGACAGTCCAGATCGATGCCGCATCCGCCCAGGTAAGTGTTAAGATTTAATTTTTTTTTTTGGGAAAAGTACGCGGCAGTGTGCGGTTGTGTGTCGGGGATTTCATAAAGCACCTGTCAGTATGCAGGTTCAGGCAGCAGTAGATGAAGTGTCCGGATCAATCCTATCTCTAATCTGAAATCTGTGTACGTACTCTGTGCTGGCGCTGACTTGGACGCCGCGATATTGCTGGTGCTCTTCACGGTTTTCAGTAGAAGGTGCTGGCTGGTTGGGACCGGCATCACAGCCCTGCGTTGCTGCTTCTTCCGCTGCTGTTGTTGTTTTAGGGCCTGCACAAAAGACAACCACAACAACATATATTAAAAGGTTACAGCATTTTCCATACAGCCATATAAAATACAGAGGAGAACATCTACTTGGATGTAAATCTGGTGTGTGCTGATCTTGTACAATGACAGCAGATGCAGTTCTCAGGAACTCAGCCAAACTCCCCAAAAGTGATTTTATAATAATCTGAGCATACAGACCCCCCTTTCCTGAATCCCGCAATACCACCGTGTTGTCTCAGTGATCTGAACTGTGGAAGTAGTAGGAGCACATCAAGTATGTCTCTTATGAAGTTTCTGTTAGCATGGAGAGGCTCTCCAGTGGTGTGCTGACACTTTGGGGCTTGGGGCTCTAGTTGTGTTCTTTAGCATCTTATTAACCACCTACCCTCCGGCCGTTGTATATAAACGGCCAGACGGTGGCAGTGCAGGGTCGGGTGGCCGTTTATAAATGGTCTCCCCGCACCCTGCTTGTGCGCGCTCCCTGGGAGCACGCAGCACCGCGATCCGGTGCCCGCTGTGTCCTCCAGACACAGTGGAACACCGATCATCGTACGGGACCTCTGTGCGAGGTCCCGATCATGTGATCACTGGATTGGCCAATCAGTGATCACATGCAGAGTAGTAAGCAAGAAGTCACTTGTGACATCATTGCTTACTACGTGTGAAATCTGTGAATGATCACAGAGATCACATGGTACAGGGCTATTTACAACAGCCTTGTACCATGTGACAAGTTGTGACCAATCACAGCTCACACAGTATTTCTCAATGGCTGCAGGAATGCAGCCAGAGAGAAGGAGAAATGATTGCTTTTACAGCCTTTATGGGTGTAAAAGCAATCAGTGTAAAAAAACAAAAAAAATAATCTTCACCACCCCCCCCACAAGTAGTTCAGTGTCACCATGGTGACACTGTACTGCTAGGGTGATAGTATGTAAAAAAACAAAAAAAAAAAAACAACAAAACATAAATAATAATATAAAAAAATAAAATAAAAATGTAAAAAAAAAAGTTTAAAAATTATAATTTTTGCTTATAAACTAATTTGTTTTTGTTTTTTTTGTTTTTTTTTTTACTAAAAAGATAACAGAATAAATTTTGGCCAAGATTTATGATGAAATATTATTTATTTGCAAAATTTTATAAGAAAAACACTTTTTTTCAAAATTTTTGGACTTTTTCATTTACATAGCAAAAAAAAAAAATCCCAGTGCTGAATAAATACTATCAAAATAAAGCTTTATCTGTCTCCAAAAAATGCTAAAAAATTCATATGGGTACAGTGTTGCATGACCGCGCAATTGTCCTTCAAAATGTGATAGCGCTGAAAGCTGAAAACTGGCCTGGGCAGGAAGGGGGTAAAAGTGTCCGGACTGGAAGTGGTTAAAGAGGAAATCCTTCTTTTGAGTGGAAGTTCAGCGTGTCATGGTTCACCAGCAATGCTCCAGGTTGGGAGAGGTGTCACTGGAAGTCCAAGGTATCAGAAAGACAAAGAAATGCAAGTTTTTCGTGTTACGGCCGCTTACGTGAAGTGTTCAGCCCAGAACGGAGGGCACAACAATCTGCATCCTGCATGAGGTATAGCCAACTGCCTTTTAGGAACACGTCTGCTGTTACCCCTAGCAACAGCAACATTTTTGGACTTTTTCATTTACATAGCAAAAAAAAAATATCCCAGCGGTGAATAAATACCACCGAAAAAAAGCTTTATCTGTCTCAAAACAAATGCTAAAAAATTCATATGGGTACAGTGTTGCATGACCGCGCAATTGTCATTCAAAGTGTGATAGAACTGAAAGCTGAAAATTGGCCTTGACAGGAAGGGGGTGAAAGTGTCCGGACTGGAAGTGGTTAAGGAAAGGTTCGCTTGCAGAGAACATGCGGGGCCATAAGATGCCAGCTTTACCCTTGACTAGCAAGGAAACCTTCCCCCCTGTCACTGGCTTCACTTTGTTACATAGAGTTGACATGCCCAACTTCACTGCCGAAATCCAGTCTGCATTAATTTATAAACAGTGGCTTAGTGGTTAGCAATTCCTCCTTGCCGCGCTGGAGCCCGTGGTTCCAATTCTATCTAGGACTCTAGCTGCATGGAGTTTGCATGTTCTCCTTGTGCCTATGTGGGTATCCTCCTGGTGCTCTGGCTTCCTCCAACACTCCAGACACATGCTGGCAGGTTGAATTGGCCCTAGAATGTGTCTACATTAATCTCCTAGATTGTAAGCTCCCAGGATCAGGGCCCTCTATTTCCTCTTGTACCAAATTGTATTGTAACTGTAATGTCCGCCTTCATATTGTAAAGCACTGCGCAAACTGTTGGCGCTATATAAATCCTGTATAATAATAATAATAATGTATGTGTGTGAGATAGGGACCTTAGATAGAGTGTAAGACTCCTTGAGATCAAAGACCCCGCCCCCCCCCACAAATACACACGCACGCGCGCACGCACACCCCTTTTCACGCTGTGCAGATTTCGTTCATTATTTTAACATTTATCTGAAGAGAAGAGAGGTACGTCATCTGCATTCCTAACACGCTAGGAAAGGGGGACACCGATGCTTCTCCATAGATACAGTCCTGTGAGCATTGTCACCCTAGAACAGAAGTGTCCTACTAGCAGAATCACCAGGTGAAAGTAAAAGGAAAGAAAAAAGAAAACAAATTCATGCCGACAGCACACTGGTAAATTGCATTACGTTTCATTTTTCAGGCTCCATGTACACGGGACACTTCTGAATGATGGAAACTGACTGCTGGAAAACGTAGGTTAAAAAAAAAGTCTGTTTAGCTGAGTTTGCATACTATGTTTATGTGCGTTTAGAAGCGTTTTGAAAAGATAACCTCAGAGGAGACCCTCCCAAATGCCCAGAAAAACAGTAAAAAATTAATTATTTTGCTGTCCGGAGCCTTTTTTCATCATCAGAAATGCATGCAAAGTGTTTTCCATGTATTCAAATGGACCCGGTACACCAGTACACGGTGCCGGGGCGGCACAGTGGCTTAGTGGATAGCACTTCCTCCTGCCAGTACTGGGGTCGTTGGTTCGAATCCCAACCTGTGCGAGGTCCCAATCATGTGATCACTGATTGGCCAATCAATGATCACATGCAGAGTAGTAAGCAAGATGTCACTTGTGAAAATTAATTTATTTAATTAATGTGACATCATTGCTTACTACGTGTGAAATCACCAGCCTGGAGTTTGCATGTTCTCCCTGTGCCTGTGTAGGTTTCCTCCCACACTTCAAAGACATGCTGGTAGGTTAATTGGGTCCTATCTAAAAAAATTGTCCCTAGTATGTGTATGTATGAATGTGAGTTAGGGAACTTAGATTGTACACCCCTTGAGGGTTAGGGACCTTAGATTGTACACCCCTTGAGGGTTAGGGAACTTAGATTGTACACCCCTTGAGGGTTAGGGACCTTAGATTGTACGCCCCTTGAGGGTTAGGGATCTTAGATTGTCCGCCCCTTGAGGGTTAGGGACCTTAGATTGTACGCCCCTTGAGGGTTAGGGACTGATGTGAATGTACAAAATATATGTAAAGTGCTGCGTAAATTGAAGGCGCTATATAAGTACCTGTAATAAATAAAACTATTTCAGACATTTTGAGAGGAATAGAGAGAGCAGAAGCAGAGAGAGCAGTATGTGTTGAGATGACCTGTCTTTTCTGGTTGTATTCACTATGGATCCCATCATGAGCATAATGTGGCACGTTCTACCATTTATTCCTTCACGCCAAACCTGGAACTGACTGCGCTGGTGTACCGGGTCCATTTGAATACCTGGAACTGACTGCGCTGGTGTACCGGGTCCATTTGAATACCTGGAACTGACTGCGCTGGTGTACCGGGTCCATTTGAATACCTGGAACTGACTGCGCTGGTGTACCGAGTCCATTTGAATACCTGGAACTGACTGCGCTGGTGTACCGGGTCCATTTGAATACATGGAAAACGCTTTGCATGCATTTCTGATGATGGGGAAAAAAAGCTCTGGACAGCATCTGGACATGGATCAGTTGAAAAACGCTTCTAAATGCGGTTAATCGCGTTTACACGCATTTACAAGCATTTGGAACTCTGGTAAAATCTACTTCTGAACGCAAGTTTGGTGCGTTAAAAAAAAAACCACTGTAAACTCAACTGTCTGTAAACGACTATGTGTACATGGACACATAGGAGAACATTAGGGAGAGTTCAGGGGCTGCTGAAAAAATCGCTCAACAGCTCCTCAACATCCGTTTATCAGCTGCAGTGTACATGAACCCTAAAAGGAAAGAAAGAAAAAAGAAAACTAATTCATGACGACAGCACACTGGTAATATGCATTAACCAATTCAATACCGGGCACTTTTACCCCCTTCCTGCCCAGGCCAGTTTTCATGTTTCAGCGCTCTCACACTTTGAATGACAATTGCGCGGTCATACAACATTGTACCCAAACTAAAATTTTATCATTTTCTTCACACAACTAGAGCTTTCTTTTGGTGGTATTTAATCACCGCCGGGGTTTTTATTTTTTGCTAAATTAACAAAAAAAGACCAAACATTTTGAAAAAAAAACACGTTTTTCTTTGTTTCTGTTATAAAAGTTTACAAATAAATAATTGTTCTTCATAAATTTAGGCCGAGATGTATTCTGCTACATGTCTTTGGTGAAAATAACCCAAATTAGGATGTATTATTTAGTCTGTAGGAATGTTATAGAGTTCACAAACTATGGTATAGATCTGAATATTGATCAGTCCTGAAGTACTGACAGCCAATCTAATTTCTTGAGGTCCAAGAATGTCAGCACAGTACAGATATCCCCCAAATGTCAGGACAGTACAGATATCCCCCAAATGTCAGAACAGTACAGATATCCCCCAAATGTCAGGACAGTACAGATATCCCCCAAATGTCAGAACAGTACAGATATCCCCCAAATGTCAGGACAGTACAGATATCCCCCAAATGTCAGGACAGTACAGATATCCCCCAAATGTCAGAACAGTACAGATATCCCCCAAATGTCAGGGCGGTACAGATATCCCCCAAATGTCAGAACAGTACAGATATCCTCCAAATGTAAGGACGGTACAGATATTCCCCAAATGTCAGAACAGTACAGATATCCCCCAAATGTCAGGACGGTACAGATATCCCCCAAATATCAGAACAGTACAGATATCCCCCAAATGTCAGAACAGTACAGATATCCCCCAAATGCCAGGACAGTACAGATATCCCCCATATGTCAGAACAGTACAGATATCCCCCAAATGTCAGAACAGTACAGATATCCCCCAAATGTCAGAACAGTACAGATATCCCCCAAATGTCAGGACAGTACAGATATCCCCCAAATGTCAGGACAGTACAGATATCCCCCAAATATCAGAACAGTACAGATATCCCCCAAATGTCAGAACAGTACAGATATCCCCCAAATGTCAGGACAGTACAGATATCCCCCAAATGTCAGGACAGTACAGATATCCCCCAAATGTCAGGACAGTACAGATATCCCCCAAATGTCAGGACAGTACAGATATCCCCCAAATGTCAGAACAGTACAGATATCCCGCAAATGTCAGAACAGTACAGATATCCCCCAAATGTCAGAACAGTACAGATATCCCCCAAATGTCAGGACAGTACAGATATCTCCAAATGACCCCTTTTTGCAGAGTAGACAGTCTGACGTACTTCATAAGAGGCATGGCGAGTTTTTTGAAGTTGTATTTTTTTTGTCATAATTTTTCGGAAAATGAAAAATTAAAAAATTTAGTTTCACTATATTTTTTTTTACATACTGTCACCAGTGCAGTACAGCGTCATCATATAACTGGCATGGCGGTGAACAGGGACACTGACTGGTGACAGTATGAAAAAAATATATATATATATTTTTTTTTTATTACTTTTTTTTAAGATTTTTTTTTCATATTTCACTATGACCAAAGTAGTATAATGTTACCATAGTAACATTGTACTGCTTTGGGGAAGTGATCAGTATTTTTTTTTTTTTACACAATTTGCTTATAGCAAAGAATTACTTTGCTATAAGCAAGCATTTACCTGAATGACATCGATTCATTCAGGGTTTTTTTTTTTGTGCTTAGCTGTGATTTGGCCACAGCTAATCACATGACATGTGCATGTGATTAGCAGTGACCATTCACAGCTAGACACTAGTATACAATGGATGGCATGAATGAAGCCATCCATTGTATGCAACTGTCATGTGACCTGCTTTGATTGGTCACAGCAGGTCACATGGTACCGGCAACGGGGGCCGATACTCAAATCTGTCATCGGCCGTGTCCGAGGTACACCGCCGGTGACAGATTGCGCGGCTCTGCAGGAGCGCAATCTGCGCATGTGCGGGAGGACGCCATATGGCGTACACCCAGAACGCTGATGACATTTGCCGGCCGCCATTCAGCCATAGGGCGGGCGGCAAATGGTTAAGCTTCATTTTTCAGGCTCCATTTACACGGGACGTTTGGAAAACTCTTCTGAACGATGGAAACTGACTGCTGGAAAACGTAGGTTAAAAAAAGTCTGTTTAGCCACGTTTGCATAACGCGTTTATGTGCGTTTGCAAGCATTTTTAAAGATAACATCAGGAGAACCTCCCAAAATGCAAAGAATGCACTGAAAAACTGTAAAAAATGAACTATTTCAGACATTTTGAGAGAAATAGAGAGAGCAGAAGCAGAGAGTACAGTATGTGTTGAGATTAGCTGTCATTTTTTTTGTGGTGTTTGGATGTGTTCTGGCTCATTTCTATGCAGAAATGATTGCAGCAGTGTCTAACATATTTTCTTTCATGTGAAACCTCAAAGTAGTAGCGGGAAAACGCTTTGCATGCATTTTTCATATAATGAAAAAAGGCTCTGGACAGCATCTGGAAATGGAAGAGTTAAAAAAAAATTCCAAACGCTTATAAACGCGGTTAGCCGCGCTTACACACGTTTGAAACTCTGATAAAATCTACTCCTGAACGCAAGTTTGGTGCGTTCAAAAACGAGTGTAAACTCAACTGCCTGTAAATGACGGTGTACATGGACACATAGGAGAACATTAGGGAGAGTTCAGGGGCTGCTGAAAAAAAAAAACGCTGAACAGATCCTAAACGTCAGTTTATCAGCTGCAGTGTACATGGAGCCTTACTCTTGGGTTTCAGAACACTTCGTTCACATCCGTGTGTATCCCAGCAGCAAAAGTCTGTCTTCTACAGCAGGGAAACTGCAGCACACGCAATGCTATCATACCAATAAATCACATCCCATTCATATATTTGCACCAGGGGCGGACTGACAACTCATGGGGCCCCCCGGGCAATAGGGGGATCATGGGGCCCCTGTGTCCTTGCCCACACTCAAAAAAGCCTATAAAAAAGGGCATTTTATGGGGCCCCCTAGTGACCCCGGGCCCTCGGGCAGTGCCCGAGTGACTGGTCAGTCCGCCCCTGCTTTGCAGTAGAATGGGTTACAGAAGAACACAAACTGCATTAACCTGCAATCTTGCATTATGGAAGTAAAAAGAATTTGATGATTCCAGAACAGCACTCTGCTACCACCTGCTGTACAGAAATCAGTATGCAGTCTGAAATATTAGCACATCACTTCTATACAGAGTCAACCATCCAGGAGATTCATAAATACACACAAATACCCTTAATAATCTATATTTGCCTGAAAACATTTTAGGGAAGAGATTAACCACTTGCCCTAAAGAGAATTTGCCCCCCTTCTTGACCAGGCCATTTTTTTGCGATTTGGTGCTACGTTACTTTAACTGACAATTGCGCGGTCATGCAATACTGCAAGTAAATGAATTTTATGTCATTTTTTCCCCACAAACAGAGCTTTCTTTCGGTGGTATTTGATCACCTCTTCTGTTTTTATTTTTTGCGCTATAAACAAAAAAAAGACCAAGAATTTTGAAAAAAAAATATTTTTGACTTTTTGCTACAAAACATATCCAGCAAAAAAAAATTAAAAATCAAATTTCGTAATAAATTTAGGCCAAAATGTATTCTGCAACATGTCTTTGCTAAAAAAAAATCTCAATACATGTAAATTAATTGGTTTATGTGAAAGTTATAGCGTCTACAAATGGCGGTATATGCAGTGCGGCAAAAAAGTATTTAGTCAGCCACCAATTGGGCAAGTTCTCCCATTTAAAAAGATGAGAGAGGCCTGTAATTGGCATCATAGGTAGACCTCAACTATGAGAGACAAAATGAGAAAACAAATCCAGACAATCACATTGGCTGATTTGGAAAGAATTTATTTGCAAATTATGGTGGACAATAAGTATTTGGTCACCTACAAACAAGGAAGATTTCTGGCTCTCACAGACCTGTACCTTCTTCTTTAACCCCTTCCTTACCAGGCCAATTTTCAGCTTTCAGCGCTGCCGCACTTTGATTGACAATTGCGCGGTCATGCAACATTGTACCCATATGAAATTTTGATCATTTTTTTCTCACAAATAGAGCTTTCTTTTGGTGGTATTTAATCGCCACTGGGCGCTTTACTTTTTGCGCTATAAATTAAAAAAGTGCAAAAAATTTGAAAAAAAAAAAAAATTATTTGTATCTTTTATAAAATTTTTCAAACAGGTATTTTTTCTCCTTCACTGATTTGTGTTGATGAGGCGGCACTGATGGGCACTGATAGGCGGCACTGATGGGCACTGATAGGCAGCACTAAAGGGCACTGATAGGCAGTACTAATGAGGTGGCACGGATAGGCGGCACTGATATGCAGCACTGATAGGCGGCACTGATGATGGGTAGTGATAGACGGCACTGACTGGCATCACTTCTGGGCACTGACTGGCGGCACTGACTGGCACAACCCCTGGGCACTGACTGGTGGCACTGACTGGCAGCACTGCTGGGCTGCACTGGTGGGTGGCACTGGTGGGCAGCACTGGTGGGTGGGCACAGGTGGGTGGCACTGGTGGGCACAGGTGGGTGGCACTGGTGGGCACAGGTGGGTGGGCACAGGTGGGTGGCACTGCTGGGCACATGTAGGTGGCACTTCTGGGCACAGGTAGGTGGCACTGCAGAGTGGCACAGGTGGGTGCAGTGCTGGGCACAGGTGGGGGCACTGCTGGGCACAGGTGGGGGCACTGCTGGGAGCAGGTGGGCGGGGCTAGTGGGCGCACTGCTGGGCGGAACTTGCGGGTGTCACTGCTGGGCACCGATCATCAGGGCACTGATCATCAGTGCCCTGATGATCGGTGCCGATCCCCGCTCTGACAACTGCCGGTTCTCGGCAGTACTTTCCTCACGATCTGACAGCGTGAGGAAAGTGCAGCCGAGAACCGGCACTTGCATTTCCCTGTGATCAGCGTGTCATTGGACACCGCTGATCACGTGGTAAAAGGCCGGTGGGATCGGCCTTTCACCACATCACGTGATCAGCTGTGTCTGTAGGACACAGCGATCACGGAGATCGCCGGGTGCGCGCCCCCTGGGGCGCGCAGGAGAGCGCGTTCTGGGAGGACGTCATATGACGTCCACTCAGAACTGGCCGGCCGCGGTGAAGCCGTCATTCGGCTATGCGCGGTCGGCAAGAGGTTAAGAGGCTCCTCTGTCCTGCACTCATTACCTGTATCAATGGCACCTGTTTGAACTTGTTATCAGTATAAAAGACACCTGTCCACAACCTCAAACAGTCACACTCCAAACTCCACTATGGTGAAGACCAAAGAGCTGTCGAAGGACACCAGAAACAAAATTGTAGACCTGCACCAGGCTGGGAAAACTGAATCTGCAATAGGCAAGCAGCTTGGTGTGAACAAATCAACTGTGGGAGCAATAATTAGAAAATGGAAGACATACAAGACCACTGATAATCTCCCTCGATCTGGGGCTCCACGCAACATCTCACCCCGTGGGGTCAAAATGATCACAAGAACGGTGAGCAAAAATCCCAGGACCAGACGGAGGACCTAGTGAATGACCTGCAGAGAGCTGGGACCAACGTAACAAAGGCTACCATCAGTAACACACTACGCCGCCAGGGACTCAGATCCTGCAGTGCCAGACGTGTCCCCCTGCTTAAGCCAGTACATGTCCGGGCCCATCTGAAGTTTGCTAGAGAGCATTTGGATGATCCAGAAGAGGATTGGGAGAATGTCATATGGTCAGATGAAACCAAAATAGAACTGTTTGGTAGAAACACAACTCGTCGTGTTTGGAGGAGAGAGAATGCTGAGTTGCATCCAAAGAACACCATACCTACTGTGAAGCATGGGGGTGGCAACATCATGCTTTGGGGCTGTTTCTCCGCAAAGGGACCAGGACGACTGATCCATGTACAGGACAGAATGAATGGGGCCATGTATTGTGAGATTTTGAGTGCAAACCTCCTTCCATCAGCAAGGGCATTGAAGATGAAACGTGGCTGGGTCTTCCAACATGACAATGATCCCAAACATACCGCCCGGGCAACGAAGGAGTGGCTTCATAAGAAGCATTTCAAGGTCCTGGAGTGGCCTAGCCAGTGTGCAGATCTCAACCCCATAGAAAACCTTTGGAGGGAGTTGAAAGTCCGTGTTGCCCAGCGACAGCCCCAAAACATCACTGCTCTAGAGGAGATCTGCATGGAGGTTGGGCCAACATACCAGCAACAGTGTGTGCCAGCCTTGTGAAGACTTACAGGAAACGTTTGACCTCTGTCATTGCCAACAAAGGATATATAACAAAGTATTGAGATGAACTTTTCATATTCACCAAATACTTATTTTCCACCATAATTTGCAAATAAATTCTTTCCAAATCAGCCAATGTGATTGTCTGGATTTGTTTTCTCATTTTGTCTCTCATAGTTGAGGTCTACCTATGATGCCAATTACAGGCCTCTCTCATCTTTTTAAGTGGGAGAACTTGCACAATTGGTGGCTGACTAAATACTTTTTTGCCCCACTGTATACTGGGATTATATTTTTGTTATACTAGTAATGGTGGTGATCAGCGACTTACAGTGGGACTGCGGTGGGCATTCTGACACTGGGGGAGGAACTGACTGTCATTGACATCCCAATGACACTAATACAGTGATCAGTGCTAAGCACAGTGGCTAAATGGTTAGCACTTCTGCCTGGCAGTACTAGGGTCATTGGTTTGAAACGCAACCACGACACCACCTGCCTGGAGTTTTCATGTTCTCCCTGTGCCTGTGTGGGTTTCCTCCGGGTACTCTGGTTTCCTCCCACACTCCAAAGACATGCTCGTAAGTGAATTGGCTCCTGTCTAAATTGTCCCTAATATGTATATGTATGAATGTGAGTTAGGGACCTTAGATTGTACGCCCCTTGAGGGTTAGGGACTGATGTGAATGTACAATATATATGTAAAGTGCTGTGTAAATTGGTGGCGACATAAATTAAAAAATAAAATAAAAAGCACTGACACTGTACTAATGGCACTGGACAGGAGGGGTTAATATCTGGGGCAATCAAAGGGTTAACTGTGTGCATTTTACTATGTGTGCTGTGTTGTGTTTTACTAGAGAGGCATACTGCTTTGTATCTCTCTCCCATTCTGTGCGCGCAGCGCGGCGCTTGGCCGTGCACTGTGTCCCTCGGACACAGCGGATCACCGATCACGGAAAGAACTGAAGATGTCGGCTCAGTCATGTGATCAGCTGTGTCCAATCACATGTAAACAGGGAAATGCCGGTTATCGGCATCTCTCCTCTCGAGCTGTCACGCTGACAGCTCGTGAGGAGAGGAGAGCCGGTAATTGACTTTCCGCGGAGGGGACATGTACACTGATCATCAGGGCACTGATGGTCAGTGTGCCCTGATGATCAGTGTAGTCCCAGCATTGCCACCTGTCAGTGTCCATCAGTGCCTTGTGTCAGTGGTCATCAGTGCCTCGTGCCAGTGTCCATCAGTGCCACATCAGTGCCACATCAGTGCCACATATCAGTGCCTACCAGTGCACATCAATGCCACATATCAGTGCCTACCAGTGCACATCAATGCCACATATCAGTGCCTACCAGTACACATCAATGCAACATTTCAGTGCCTACCAGTGCACATCAATGCCACATATCAGTGCCCATCTGAGCTGCCTTTCAGTGCCACCCATCAGTGCCAGTCAGTGCCACCTATCAATGCCAATCAATGCCACCTACCAGTGCCGCCTATCAGTGCCATGTATCAGTGCCGCTTTTCACTGCCCATCAGTGCTGCCTGTCAATGCCCATCAGTGCCACCTACCAGTGCCGCCTCATCAGTGACCATCAGTGCCACCTATCAGTGTCCATCAGTGCAGCCTCATTAGCGCACCTCAGTGAAGGAGAAAAATCACTTATTTACAAAATTTTATAACAAAAACTAAGAAAAAACTTTTTTTTTTCAAAATTTTCAGTGATTTTTGGTTTGTTTAAGAAAAAATAAAAAATCCAGAGGTGATTAAATACCACCAAAAGAAAGCTCTGTCTGTCACAAAAAATGATAAAAATTTCATATGGGTACAGTGTTGCATGACCGCGCAATTGTCATTCAAAGTGTGACAGCGCTGAAAGCTGGAAATTGGCCTGGACAGGAAGGGGGTACAAATGCCCTGTAGGAAAGGGGATAATACAATTCGGTACTGGGACTAACGGTTTTATCACCCGGTGCTATGAGATGATCCCTTTTCACATACCTGGATGGTAATCCATGTAAAGCTAAACAAAGTTGGGAGCGGGATGTCAGTGCCTTAGAGCAGTGGTTCTCAACCTTCCTAATGCCGCGACCCTTTAATACAGTTCCTCATGTTGTGGTGACCCCCAACCATAAAATTATTTACCCAGTAATTATAATTCATGAAGTGTCATTTTACCTCCAATACTGCTGCTTTCAACACAGTAGCTGCTTTCAACACAGTAGCTGCTTTCAACACAGTAGCTGCTTTCAACACAGTAGCTGCTTTCAACACAGCAGCTGCTTTCAACACAGTAGCTGTTTTCAACACAGCAGCTGCTTTCAACACAGCAGCTGCTTTCTACACAGTAGCTGCTCTTTACACATCGGAAATATGTGTTTTCCGATGGTCTTAGGGGACCCCTGTGAAAGGGTCGTTCGACCCCCAAAGGGGTCACGACCCACAGGTTGAGAACCACTGCCTTAGAGAATGAACAGTGGGAGAGCGCACTTAAACTGGTACTTCTTAGCTCTTGGAATACCTCAGTCTTTCACAGCTCTACATTGCACTCCGAGCCCACTACCCACCCCAGAAGCTGTATCACATGGGCGTGTTGCAGACCCCGACATGTAGGAGGTGTAGTAGGGATCGGGGAGATCTCATACATCTATTGTAGTGCTGCCCTAAATCACACATGTATTGGACAGAGGTTATGGCCACCACCAATATGGTCTTTCAAACTAATATTCCACTATACCCTAAGGCTGCATTCGCACCTGAGCGTCGCGGTTTTGAGCAAATTGTTTGGCGTTTTGCACAATTTTGTACAGCGTTTTTTTATCTTTGCCGGTTTTTTAATAGCCAATAAGGAAATTAATCATCTATTTTATCATTTGTTGCTAGGTTTTTCAGCTTTTATTTATTTTTTTTATTATTATTCATGTTTTATAATTATTTTTTTCTTTTTGTTAGGGTAAGGGGTTAGAGTTAAGGTTAGGTGTTAAGGCTAGGATTAGGGGTTTATGTTTTATTTATTATCTTCTTATTATTTATGTATTTTTTAGGGTGTTTATTATTATTAACAATCACAATAATAATAATAATTATTGTTATTTATTTTCTGTTAGGGAGTTTATTTTATTTTATTAATATTATATTTTTTTTTAGAGTTAGGGGGTTAAAGGTTAATTTATTATTTATGACTATTTGTATTTGTGTATTTATTTTATTGATTTAACATTTATTTATTAATTTATTATTACTTTTTTAAATTCATTTTCATTTGAGCAGAAAAATGCTCCAAATACGTGCAAAAACAAGCGAATTGCGCATTTACATCCATTCCTATGGAATTAAAAATGCTCGAAAATTTGAGCAACAAAAAAGCTCCAGAACTTGTTTGAGCTTCAGGTGTTTGGCTACAGGCGACTTGGAAGTAACAAAAAAAAAAGCTCCAGAACTTGTTTGAGCTTCAGGCGTTTGGCTACGGGCGACTTGGGAGAGGAGATGTGAACCGTCTCCACTGAGAAGAATTGATTTTTTTTCTCCTCAAGCATTTTGGAGCTTCGAGCTTTGAGCTACAAATCACTCAAGTGTGAAAGGCTCCTAAATACTGCATTACTTTTTTACATACATTTTTTCATCTGACAGAAAAATGCTCCAAATACCCACAAAAACGAACGAATTGCGCACTTCCATCCATTCCTATAGAATTAAAAATGCTCAAAAATTTGAGCAGCAAAAAAAGCTCCAGAACTTGTTTGAGCTTCAGGCGTTTGGCTACGGGCAACTTGGAAGTGACAAAAAAAGCTCCAGAACTTGTTTGAGCTTCAGACATTTGGCTACGGGCGACTTGGGAGTGACAAAAAAAGCTCCAGAACTTGTTTGAGCTTCAGGCGTTTGGCTGCGGGCAACTTGGAAGTGACAAAAAAAGCTCCAGAACTTGTTTGAGCTTCAGGCGTTTGGCTACGGGCGACTTGGAAGTGACAAAAAAAGCTCCAGAACTTGTTTGAGCTTCAGGCGTTTGGCTACGGGCGACTTGGAAGTGACAAAAAAAGCTCCAGAACTTGTTTGAGCTTCAGGCGTTTAGCTACGGGCGACTTGGAAGTGACAAAAAAAAAGCTCCAGAACTTGTTTGAGCTTCAGGCGTTTAGCTACGGGCGACTTGGGAGTGACAAAAAAAAAGCTCCAGAACTTCTTTGAGCTTCAGGCGTTTGGCTACGGGCGACTTGGAAGTGACAAAAAAAGCTCCAGAACTTGTTTGAGCTTCAGACGTTTGGCTACGGGCGACTTGGGAGTGACAAAAAAAGCTCCAGAACTTGTTTGAGCTTCAGGCGTTTGGCTGCGGGCGACTTGGAAGTGACAAAAAAAGCTCCAGAACTTGTTTGAGCTTCAGGCGTTTGGCTACGGGTGACTTGGAAGTGACAAAAAAAGCTCCAGAACTTGTTTGAGCTTCAGGCGTTTGGCTACGGGCGACTTGGAAGTGACAAAAAAAGCTCCAGAACTTGTTTGAGCTTCAGACGTTTGGCTACGGGCGACTTGGGAGTGACAAAAAAAAAGCTCCAGAACTTGTTTGAGCTTCAGGCGTTTAGCTACGGGTGACTTGGGAGTGACAAAAAAAAAAGCTCCAGAACTTCTTTGCGCTTCAGGCGTTTGGCTACGGGCGACTTGGAAGTGACAAAAAAAGCTCCAGAACTTGTTTGAGCTTCAGACGTTTGGCTACGGGCGACTTGGGAGTGACAAAAAAGCTCCAGAACTTGTTTGAGCTTCAGGCGTTTGGCTACGGGCGACTTGGAAGTGACAAAAAAAGCTCCAGAACTTGTTTGAGCTTCAGGCGTTTGGCTACGGGCGACTTGGGAGTGACAAAAAAAAGCTCCAGAACTTGTTTGAGCTTCAGGCGTTTGGCTACGGGCGACTTGGGAGTGACAAAAAAAAGCTCCAGAACTTGTTTGAGCTTCAGGCGTTTGGCTACGGGCGACATGGGAGAGGAGATGTGAACCGTTTCCATTGAGGATTTTTTTTCTCCTCAAACATTTTTGAGCTTCGAGCTTTGAGCTACAAATCACTCAGGTGTGAAAGGCGCCTAAATACTGCATTTGGGGATCCTGGATGCTTATGATTTGACAGACTTGATAAGGCAGCGATTGGTAGAGCAAAGGGGAGCAGATTCCGACTCCATAGGAAGTGGACCAACCGTATGGTATACACCCTTCGATTAGAACGCATTATTTTCCAACATAGAGGGGGTCCAGAAAAGTTTGAAAGATTTGGGGAAGTTGGTTGGTGGTAGCACTTGACCTTGTCATGGATAGAATGTTGTAACTTGCTTACTTTATCATTTCGTGGGTTGAATTTCTGTTTTTTCCCTACCGCACTCTCAGCATCTGTCCATTTGCCCTTGGCAGGCTTGATAGCCTGGTGTACTCAACATTTCAATTTTGACCTATTTTGCTGATATATCTGCATGTGCTATAAATCTCAGAGACTTTTTTTGGAACTGTATGCCTGTTTTTGACAGCGTTTGTTAACGTGATATTCTATTGCTCAAAAAACATCTTCCTGATTTAGGTTAGATGGCCTTAGTGGTAACTGGATGTAATTGGATGAGAATGCATATAGGCCAACATAAAGCCTATGTTCACATGCACCGGAAAAACGGACAGGGATGGGCCATGTAAAAGGGACTTAACTGACATCATATATGGGCAGCACAGTGGCTAAATTGCTATGACCAATCACATGACAAGTAAACAACACTGTCATGGATGGCTTTCATTCTTGAAACTTACAATTGCGATTTCTGTGATCAGTCACAGTGATCCCACGGTACAGGGCCATTTACAGCAACCCTGTACCATGTGATAGCTGTAGCCAATCACAATAGCAAACATGAGTCACGAATGGGCAGCACAGTGGCTAAATGGTTAGCACTTCCACCTGGCAGTGCTAGGGTCATTGGTTCAAATCCCAACCACAGCGCCACCTGCCTGGAGTTTGCATGTTCTCCCTGTGCCTGCATGGGTTTCCTCCGGGTACTCCGGTTTCCTCCCACACTCCAAAGACATACTGGTTGGTTAATTGGCTCCTGTCTAAATTGTCCCTAGTATGTGTATGTATGAATGTGAGTTAAGGACCTTAGATTGTACACCCCTTGAGGGTTAGGGACTGATGTGAATGTACAATATATATGTAAAGCGCTGTGTAAATTGATGGCGCTATATAAGTACCTGAAATAAATTTTAAAATAAAATAAAAAGCAATGACACTGTACTAATAGCACTGCACAGGAAGGGGTTAATATCTGGGGCAATCAAAGGGTTAACTGCGTGCGTTTTACTACGTGTGCTGTGTTGTGTGTTACTAGGGAGGCATGCTGCTTTGTATTTCTCTACTGTGCAGAGAAATACAAAGCAGCATGTCCTGAGAGAGAGAGAGAGAGAGAGAGAGAGAGAGAGAGAGAGAGAGAGAGAGAGAGAGAGAGAGAGAGAGAGAGAAGTGTTGTTTACACAACACAGCGGGGACCAGGTGATTGACACCCCTAGCCACCAATAAATAAATAAACATGCGGAGTGAAGCTCGTCCCTTTGATCTGCAGATCAATGAAACAGAGTAAATACAAAAGTAACAATATCCCTCTCTCTCCTACTGTAACGCACTTTTGATGCGATTTTCAGTTCGACTTTGGATATGGTTACCCTATTCTATGAAGTCAAATCACACTAAAGTAGTACAGAAACCTTTTTCAAAAATCTGTGATGAGTTGATGAGTGATGAGAGCATTGATTTGAACAGGCCTGACACAAGTTGCATCAGAAATCACACCACTGTGAACCAGCACTTATTTGAACAGTGTTTATAAACACTGTGTCAGAAGAGCATCGGCAGCTATATTTCCACAACTCCTTTCCACTGTCATTTTGACAGTCAGGAACTGATGGGAAGTGTGATGGCGAGAGTGGCAGAGGGACAGGACATTCCGCATATGCCACGTATACTTCCATGAATTGTTTTGGACTTGTGTAGCACATCCAGTGTCCCAGGTCCTTAACCACTTGAGCTCCTGAGGATTTACCCCCCTTAATGACCAGGCCTCTTTTTACTACTCGGCGCTGCACTAATTCAACTGACAATTGCGCGGTCATGCAATGCTGCACCCAAACGAAATTTACATCCTTTTTTTCACACAAATAGAGCATTCTTTCGGTGGTATTTGATCACCTGTGCGCTTTTTATTTTTCACGCTATAAACATAAAAAGGCCAAAACTTTTGAAGAAAAACAATATTTTTTACTTTCAGCTATAAAAAATATATAGTAAACTCAAAGTTGGTTATAAATTTAGGCCAAAATGTATTCTGCTCCATGTTTTTGGTAAAAAAAATCCCAATAAGTGTATATTGATTGCTTTGTGTGGAAGTTATAGCGTTTACAAACTATGGTATAAATACTGCAATTTACGCCATTTTTCTGCTATACAGCGCTGCGCTAGTTTAACGAACAATTGCGCGGTCATGCAATACGGTACATAAATGAAATTTACATCCTTTTTTCCCCACAAATTGAGCTTTCTTTCGGTGGTATTTGATCGCCTGTGCGGTTTTTATTTTTTGCGCTATAAAAAAAAGCTGACAATTTTGAGGAAAAAAAAACAATATTTTGGACTTTTTGCTACAAAACATGTCCAGTAAAAAAAAATGCAAAAATCAAATTTAGTCATAAATTTCTGCCAAAATGCATTCTGCGACATGTCTTTGCTAAAAAAAAAAACCCAATACGTGTAAATTAATTGGTTTACGTGAAAGTTATAGTGTTTACAAATGGCGGGAAAGATACTGGGATTTTTAGGTTTTTTTTTATACTAATAATGGCGGCGATCAGCGAATTATGGCGGCGATCAGCGACTTATGGCGGGACTGCGGCGGACATTCTAACATTGGGGGGTACTGACTTGGGGTCACTGACATCCCCAAAAACACTAATACAGTGATCAGTGCAAAAAAAAAAAAACTGACACTGTACTAATGGCAATGGGGAGGAAGGGGTTTACTTTATTTTGCAGGGAAGAGTTATAGGAGTGAGGGGGAGTGTTTTACTAGGGGGCGGGGGTGTGTACTGGGCGGGACAAGGCTGATCGAGAAAGAGAAACTGTTCTTTCTCGATCAGCTCATCCTCGAGCTGACAGGGAAGTGACAGACAGCACAGCTACTGCAGCTGTGCTCTCTGTCACTGTTTGCCGCCGATCGCCGGGACATAGCCGCTAAGGAGCGGCTGTGACCCGGCGACTGACATCTGCGGTGGTGATCCGCGGGACAGATAGGGCGGCGGCGCACCTTGCGCGCCCCCCTATTTGTTTACAAAACACACGTTTTAAAACGTGGTTTTGCCTGCGAGTGCCGCCCTGCCGCCGTATATGTACAGTGGCTGGGCGGCATGTAGTTAAATAATAAACATCTGTATCACTCAGTTTAGAAACAGCTGTATGTTGCAATCTTTGCTCGCTTTTTCTCTCTCGTCCACGTCCAGGGAGATTAGAGTTAAACTGAAGTTAGACTTCCTCTGTTTTATTATGTGCTTGCGAAAAGTCATTCCTTATGCAATGCTCAGACACCAGGAAACTCAGCACACCTTCTGCTAGGCTGCTTGCAGCAAGATGAGGGCTACCTGACAACTACAGTCATGGCCACAACTATTGCCCCCCCTGCATTTCTGTCAGATAACGCACCACTTCACCCACAAAATTGTTGCAATTACAAATATTCTCATTTTTATTTCTTTTGTTTGTATTGCTATGACACAAAAAATAGAGAAACAAAAAGCCAAATCTGACACATTCCAAGCAAAACCCCAAAACTGGGCTGGACAAAATTATTGGCACCCTCAATGTAATATTTGGTAGCACACCACTTGGAAAAAAATCACTGAAATCACTGGCTTCCTGTAACCATCAATGAGGTTCTTCCACCTCTCTACTAGAATCTTGGAGCACTCTTCTTTCTCCAACTGCTCCAGGTCTCTCGGATTGGAAGGGTTCCTTTTCCCAACTGCTGGTTTGAGATCTCTCCACAGGAGCTCTATGGGATTGAGGTCTGGACTCATTGTTGGCCAGTTCAGTCCTCTCCAGCGCTTTGTCTGAAACCATTTCTGGGGGCTTTTTGACGTGTGCTTTGGGCGATTGTCCTGCTGGAAGACCCATGACCTCTGACGGAGACCCAACTTTCTGACACTGGGCCCTACATTGCACCCCAGATTTTTTTGGTAGTCTTCAGATTTCATAATGCCATGCACACGGTCAAGACATCCAGTGCCTGAAGCACCAAAGCAACAGTGACCCCCCACCATGTGTGACTGTAGGGACTGTATTCTTTTCTTTAAAGGCCTCATTGCTTTTTCTGAAACCAGTAGAATGATGGGCTTTACCAAAAGCTGTCATTGTGTTTCATCTGTCCACAGCACATTCTCCTAAAAGGATTTTGGCTTCTTCAGGTAAGTTTTGTCAAACTCCAATCTGGCTTTTTTTTATGTTTCTGTGTCAGCAGTGGGGTCCTCCTGGGTCTCCTACCACAGCGTCCCTCTTCATTCAGATGGTGACTTATAGTGCAAACTGACACAGTTGTACCCTGTGCCTGAAGGTCAGCTTGAATTTGTATGGAAGTTGATTCAGGTTCTTTATCCACCATTCAAACAATCCTTGATCACATTTTCTCTTTCGTTAATGTACAGGGAAATTAGCTACAGTGCCATGGGCTGTAAACTTCTTGACAATGTTGCGCACAGTGGACACAGGAACATTAAGATCTCTGAAGATGGACTTGTAACCTTGAGATTGTCCATACTTTTCCACAATGTTTGTTCTCAAATCCTCAGACAATTCTTTGCTGCTCTTTCTCTTCTCCATGTGGCACACAGAGACACACAACAGAAGGGTTTTGTCCATTTTTCACCATTTTAACTGGTTGCTGGTGTGATTTCTATATTGTCACCACCTGGTAACTGATACAGGTGAGTTTAATTACAAATTACAGGAGCATCACACACGTGGAATGCAATTATTTCCTACAAGTTTGCGAAGGTGCCATTAATTTTGTCCAGTCCATTTTTGGGGTTTTGCGTGGAATGTGTCAGATTGGCTTTTTGTTTCTCTACTTTTTATGTTATACCAATGCAAACAAACATGAGAATAGCTAAACATTTCTAATTGCAACAATTTTCTGGGCGAAGTGGTGCATTATCTGACAGAAATGAAGGGGTGCCAATATTTTTGGCCATGACTGTACCTGAGGCTCGTGAGCCAATGGCTGCAGACTGCTGAACCCTATCAGTAAAAGGCCCTGTGTATACAGAAACCTAGCTACTACAGACAACAGAAGAGTGTCTGTCTTGCATTCTACTCTAATGCAGGCCATACATGGGTCAAATTCCGAACAAATTTTCTGCAGAAAATCGGAAATTTCATGCGTTTTGTAATCCGATGGTGCCACCATTGATTTCGAAATTCAACCAACCAAGCCTTTAATTGTACCTCATGTTGCTACAAAAAAGAATTTTCTTTTCTTTCCAAGTCGCAGCTTATGCTCATTTCTTTTTCGATTACACTTCTTGCACGATTTTCCCATCATTGATTAGAAATTACGTAGTCAACAACTCACCTAAGCTCTACTGCTCATCAAAGGAATGTGAGTGGAGCGCTGGTGCTCTGGCTGTTTTTTAGATCCAAGATACGTTACAGAATAGCCGGCAACTCACATCCTTATCATATACAGTCAGGTCCATAAATATTGGGACTTCAGGCTGTCATTAACTGCAAAGGATTTGCAACCAAGTATTAAAAAGTGAAAGTTTGATTTATGATTATTATTCTGTCCCATTACTTTTGGTCCCTTAACAAGTGGGAGACAGATATGCAAACTGTTGTAATTCCTACACCGTTTACCTGATTTGCATGTAAATACCCTCAAATAAAGCTGACAGTCTGCAGTTAAAACACATCTTGTTTGTTTCATTTCAAATCCATTGTGGTGGTGTATAGAGCCAAAAATGTTAGAATTGTGTCGATGTCCCAATATTTATGGACCTGACTGTATGCTTTATTGGCACACAGTAGAAGACATAGACTCCATAAAAGCTGACACGTTTCAGCCACAGCCTTTGTCAAAGCTTACCAAAGCTTTGACAAAGGCTGTGGCCGAAACGTGCCAGATTTTATGGATTCTATGTCCCTCTACTGTGCGCCAATAAAGCGCATATGACAAGGATATGAGTTGCTGGCTATTTTGTAACGTATATTGATTAGAAATTCATTCATTTTTCAAAAAATTTCCAACATGCCTGATCACTCAAATTCAATGGTCACTCAAAAATCGGCCATTTCTGTGGCCCTCTAATGGTGCGAAATTCGAACAGAAATTCTTAGAAAAGATTTTCGAAAGGAAATTATTTTGGAATTCGGCTGGCCGGCTTAAGATGTTGATATACTAAACTGGAGAGTGCAAAACTGGTGCAGCTGTGCATGGTAGCCAATCAGCTTATAACTTCAGCTTGGTCAATTAAACTTAAAGCGGAGCTCCTCCCAAAAGGGGAAGTTCCGCTTTAAGGACTGTTCCCCCGATCCCCATTAAGGATTGGCACCTTTGGGGGGATGTGTGTGTGTGTGTGTGTGTGGGGGGGGGGAGCGGATACCTGAATTTGACAGGTACCCGCTCCCACTTCCGGTCCGATCGCCTAGGCGATCGGAAACCGAAGGTGTCCTCCCTCCCTGTAGTCTTTTGGGACACGTGACTGGTCCCAGAAGACTACAGGACCATTCATGAAGCGCAGCGCTACTCGCGCATGCGCAGTGGGTACCCGGCTGTGAAGCTGTGTCAGGGAGCGAGAAGCCAGACACAAAAGAAGGTGCAATTAAAGGTAGGTTTATTATACAAAAACAAGACAGAGTCTATGCAAGGCCAACAGCAGATGACTTGGTAGAACAGTAGCCAGGAAGGATGGTCGCCAGAGCCAGGGTCAGAAGCCAGGGAGGATGGTCGGCAGAGCCGGGGTCAGAAGCCAGGAAGGATGGTCGCCAGAGCCGGGGTCAGAAGCCAGGAAGGATGGTCGCCAGAGCCGGGGTCAGAATCCAGGAAGGATGGTCGCCAGAGCCGGGGTCAGAAGCCAGGAGGGATGGTCGCCAGAGCCGGGGTCAGAAGCCAGGAGGGATGGTCGCCAGAGCCGGGGTGAGAAGCCAGGAAGGATGGTCGCCAGAGCCGGGGTCAGAAGCCAGGAAGGATGGTCGCCAGAGCTGGGGTCAGAAGCCAGGAAGGATGGTCGCCAGAGCCGGGGTCAGAAGCCAGGAGGGATGGTCGCCAGAGCCGGGGTCAGAAGCCAGGAGGGATGGTCGCCAGAGCTGGGTCAGAAGCCAGGAAGCATGATCGCCAGAGCCGGGGTCAGAAGCCAGGAAGGATGGTCGCCAGAGCCGGGGTCAGAAGCCAGGAGGGATGGTCTCCAGAGCCGGGGTCAGAAGCCAGGAGGGATGGTCGCCAGAGCCGGGGACAGAAGCCAGGAAGGATGGTCGCCAGAGCCGGGGTCAGAAGCCAGGAAGGATGGTCGCCAGAGCCAGGGTCAGAAGCCAGGAAGAATGGTCGCCAGAGCCGGGGTCAGAAGCCAGGAAGGAGTCTTGCCAAAGCCGAGTCGGTATCCAGGAGAGCAATGAGAAACTAAACAGGAGCATGCTGCTGTGCAACAGACAGGACAGAAATTCAATGGACAGCTACAAACAGCAGATTTATATGTGATAAGCCGCCACCTCCTGGGGGAGGAGCCGCAGAGGGCTGAAAGCATAAAGGATCCCACAATGCTTTGCAGACACCTAAGATGCATGCCAGCACATGGAGCAGCACAAGACCTGAGCAAAGGTAGGACCTTGACAAGCTGCAAGCTATCAAAGCCGGATGCCCACACTGAAAATGCCGGCCTCCTGGAATCCAGGATGGCCAGTGAAAAGGGCTGCGGGGGACACACCACGGGTCCGAGGGACAGGTAAGTTGCTGTTTTTTAAAAGTCAGCAGCTACAGTTTTGTAGCTGCTTTTAGTTTTTGACAGGGTGAGTGGAACTCCGCTTTAAAAAAAAAAACCTGGAAGCTGATTGGTTTCTATTCAGAGCTGCACCAGATTTTGCACTCTCCAGTTTTAATAAATCAACCCTTGTCTGTAGACCAACAGTCAGTACACCTTGTGTGACAACAGAGGTAGAGTACTCCTTTCTATATTCCGTTATGGATGGAGTGTATGGTGACAAACGAGGAGGTGAAGCAAATGGAGTGACTCGTGAAGCTCCCCACCCATCCCCTCTGTTACCTGTTTCAGTGCCTTCTTGCTGAGCTTCTGAGATGGAGAGATGACTTTCCCCGCAGGGATGGGGGGTGATGGACAGCTGGGCTGGGGTGAAGATGGCTGGGACACTCTAGATGTAACTACAAAGCAAATGAGAAACGAAAAAAAAATGAGTCCTGAGGATCGGAATGACAACGGCACATCTGAGATATGACATATAGGATGAAGTAGCACTGGCCGTCTTATAATAAAGCACGGGGTTTCCTGACCCGCAATGCATGCCATACCACACATCATTCAACCCTGCACTTAACGTGAACATTCAGTGCATTTCCACTTCGCACAGCAGCAACATTAAAGTCAAAACTAAATACAATATTATTATTATTATACAGGATTTATATAGTGCCAACAGTTGGCTCAGCGCTTTACAATATAACGGGAGACAATACAGCAACAATACAGTTCAATACAAGAGGGATAGGAGGGCCCTGATCCTGGGAGCTTACAATCTAAGAGCAAATACATGAACATATAAAGTGGTAACACCTGCTCTGTGCAATGATAATGCACAGAATGGTCGCTTTCCTCCTCTTTTCACAGTCCCTGTCAGTGCTGTAGGTTCATCCCCTCCTTTAGGTGCCTCTTGTACAGGGGCGGACTGACAACTCCTGGGGCCCCCAGGCAATAGGGGATCATGGGGCCCCTGTGTCCTTGCCCAAAAAGCCTATGAAAAAGGTACCAGGGGCATCTCATGGGACCCCCTATTGACCCCGGGCCTTCGGGCTGTGCCCGAGTTTCCAAATGGTCAGTCTGCCCCTGCTCCTGTAGCAAGCCGGGTGCTAAGGAAGCACACCTGTTCCTGTTGGGTCCTGTGAGGCTGTGTGCATCCTCAGACACACAAAGAACCAGTAAAACCCACCTCCACTCCCACCTCCAAAACAGGAGTTTGACTGATGGCAGCAAAAGCCTATTGCTCTGCTGCCCTCAGTTTCTCCTGTGAACGTAGGAAGCGAGGGGAGCACCACTGCAGAAATGACATGGAGCCAGGTAAGTGTTTAGAGGGGACGGAGGAAAGAGGCATTTTTTTACTTTAATGTAGACGATTAACTAAAGTGGTTGAAAACCCTGACATATACCCAGTGAAGTGATATACACAGATGAAACAAATCCTCCTACATCAGTTGTACCTGTTTATCTGCAGTCTTCTCTACATCCTTTCAAAGTCCAGAATTTATAACGTATGCCTGAGCTGGCCTAAAACAGGGAGCGGAAAGCTGAAATTACACACTGCAGAGCTCAGTGAGGAAAGCTCTGAGAGTTGACTGAAGGAGGGAGACATGCCCCCCCCCCCCTCCACACAGAGCTGAGGATGTCACAATCACAGGCTGTGTGCTGGAGATCCACCCGCTGTCACCATTTTTCTCTTGGTGTCTGGAAAACTTGTCAGAAGTGAATCATGAGGATAGCAGAGGAAAGGGCAGCAGACAGAAATGACACTTAGTGCTCTGGATTGAGACAATTACAAACTATTGAGGGATATGCTTTGTTCATATCACATGTCTGAGGTGTACAATCGCTTTAACCCCTTGCCCTCCAGAGGATCCCCCCCCCCCCCTTCCTGACCAGGCCATTTTTTGCATTACGGCGCTGCATTACTTTAACTGACAATTGCAACTCTGCACCCAAATGAAATTTATGTCATTTTTTCCCATGAATTGAGCTTTCTTTCAGTGGTATTTGATCGCCTGTGCGGTTTTTATTTTTTGTGCCATAAACAAAAAAAAGACCACAATTTTGAGAAAAAAAAACAATATTTTTGCCTTTTTGCTATTAACCATTTGCCGCCCGCCCTATGGCCGAATGGTGGGCGGCAAATGTCGTCAGCGTTCCGGGTGGACGCCATATGGCGTCCTCCCGCACATGCGCAGATTGCGCTCCTGCAGAGCCGCGCAATCTGTCACCGGCGGTGTACCTCGGACACGGCCGATGACAGATTTGAGTATCGGCCCCCGTTGCCGGTACCATGTGACCTGCTGTGACCAATCAAAGCAGGTCACATGACAGTTGCATACAATGGATGGCTTCATTCATGCCATCCATTGTATACTAGTGTCTAGCTGTGAATGGTCACTGCTAATCACATGCACATGTCATGTGATTAGCTGTGGCCAAATCACAGCTAAGCACAAAAAAAAAAAACCCTGAATGAATCGATGTCATTCAGGTAAATGCTTGCTTATAGCAAAGTAATTCTTTGCTACAAGCAAATTGTGTAAAAAAAAAAAATACTGATCACTTCCCCAAAGTAGTACAATGTTACTATGGTAACATTGTACTACTTTGGTCATAGTGAAATATGAAAAAAAATCTGAAAAAAAGAAAAAAATTTTAATAAAAAATAATAATAAAAAAATATATATATATTTTTTTTTCATACTGTCACCAGTCAGTGTCCCTGATCACCGCCATGCCAGTTATATGATGACGCTGTACTGCACTGGTGACAGTATGTAAAAAAAAAATAGTGAAACTAATTTTTTTAATTTTTTAATTTTCCGAACAATTATGACAAAAAAAATACAACTTCGAAAAACTCGCCATTCCTCTATGAAGTACGTCGGACTGTCTACTCTGCAAAAAGGGGTCATTTGGGGGATATCTGTACTGTTCTGACATTTGGGGGATATCTGTACTGTTCTGACATTTGGGGGATATCTGTACCGTTCTGACATTTGGGGGATATCTGTACTGTCCTGACATTTGGGGGATATCTGTACTGTCCTGACATTTGGGGGATATCTGTACCGTCCTGACATTTGGGGGATATCTGTACTGTCCTGACATTTGGGGATATCTGGACTGTTCTGACATTCTTGGACCTCAAGAAATGAGATTGGCTGTCAGTACTTCAGGATTGATCAATATTCAGATCTATACCATAGTTTGTGAACTCTATAACTTTTCTACAAACTAAAAAATACATCCTAATTTGGGTTATTTTCACCAAAGACATGTAGCAGAATACATCTCGGCCTAAATTTATGAAGAACAATTATTTATTTGCAAACTTTTATAACAGAAACAAAGAAAAACGTGTGTTTTTTTTCAACATTTTTGGTCTTTTTTTGGTTAATTTAGCAAAAAATAAAAACCCCAGCGGTGATTAAATACCAACAAAAGAAAGCTCTAGTTGTGTGAAGAAAATGATAAAATTTTAGTTTGGGTACAATGTTGTATGACTGCACAATTGTCATGCAAAGTGTGAGAGCGCTGAAACCTGAAAACTGGCCTGGACAGGAAGGTGTAAAATTGCCCGGTATTGAAATGGTTAAACATGTCCAGTAAAATAATTTTAAAAATCAATATCTGCTAAGGGG
This sequence comes from Staurois parvus, assembly GCF_062004578.1. NCBI lineage: Eukaryota > Metazoa > Chordata > Amphibia > Anura > Ranidae > Staurois > Staurois parvus. The sequence goes on along the minus strand of NW_028318656.1, from coordinate 3,693,144 downwards.
CGGCTCTTAAGTGGTTAAAGCATTATGACTGGGGAGTCCAAAAGCAGTCCAACTGAGGGATGGGCAACATTGCAAACAACGCCAACAGGCCCACATAACATAAAAATGGGTCTAGATGGCTTAGCAGACTCAGAGATCAGCTTGTAGGACCTTAAAGGAGAAGTATGGCCAAAGCTCTGTTGGCCGTAATTCTCCTGTGGGTCACAGGAGTGCACTCAGTAATACACCCCTGTGAACCAGATTCAGATGACAGAAGGCTAAAACCCATTGTCAGCTGACGTCACAGAGCCTTTCCAGACTCTGCAGAGATCCCTCCACTGGCCTCCACTCAGTGTCCTCCACCCCTCTCTGCAATCCCTCCACTGGCCTCCATTCAGTGTCCTCCACCCCTCTCTGCCAATCCCTTCACTGGCCTTCATTCAGTGTCCTCCACCCCTCTTTGCCAATCCCTTCACTGGCCTTCATTCAGTGTTCTCCACCCCTCATTGCCAATCCCTTCACTGGCCTCTATTCAGTGTCCTCCTCCCCTCTCTGCAATCCCTTCACTGGCCTCCATTCAGTGTCCTCCACCCCTCTCTGCCAATACCTTCACTGGCTTCCATTCAGTGTCCTCCACCGCTCTCTGCCAATCCCTTCACTGGCCTCCATTCAGTGTCCTCCACCCCTCTCTGCCAATACCTTCACTGGCTTCCATTCAGTGTCCTCCACCCCTCTCTGCAAATCCCTTCACTGGCTTCCACTCAGTGTCCTCCACCGCTCTCTGCCAATCCCTTCACTGGCCTCCATTCAGAGTTCTTCACCCCTCTCTGTCAATCCCTTCACTGGCCTCCATTCTGTGTCCTCCACCCCTCTCTGCTAATCCCTTCACTGGCCTCCATTCAGTGTCCTCCACCCCTCTCTGCCAATCCCTCCACTGGCCTCCATTCAGTGTCCTCCACCCCTCTCTGCCAATCCCTTCACTGGCCTCCATTCAGTGTCCTCCACCCCTAGCTGCCAATCCCTCCACTGGTTTCCACTAACCCAACATATAAAATTCCAAATACTAAGCACAGCTTACAAAGCCATCCACAACACTGCCCCTAGCTACATCATCAGCCTCATCCACAGATACCACCCAAATCGCCCACTCCGCTCCTCCCATGATATCCTCCTCTCTAGCTCCCTCATCACCTCCTCCCACGCTCGCCTCCAGGACTTCTCCAGAGCCTCCCCATCCTCTGGAACTCCCTCCACAGCATGTCCGGTCAGCCCCCACTCTGCCTTTAGGCGATCTTGGAAAACTCACTTATTCAGGGAAGCCTACTCCACCTCCACCTAAGAACTGTACTTGAATCACCTCCACCATATCATCCCCCGCAGTTATCACCTTTTGTATCACCTCCCCCTTCCTTTAGATTGTAAGCTCCATGAGCCGGGCCCTCCTATTCCTTCTGTACTGAAATGTATTGTAATTGTATTGTCTCCCTTATATTGTAAAGTGCTGCGCAAACTGTTGGTGCTATATAAATCCTGTATAATAATAATAATTCAGAGACTCTTTTTTTTTTTTGCAGATGTAATAACAAACAAGAAAAGCCAACTTATGTGTAAGATCTGACAATGGAATATTACTAATTGGGTTCAATGGCGGCTTCCGCAGAGTTGAGAGAACCAGACTGAGGCTCCGCAGGACTCAGGATTCTGGACAGGAGGAGAGATGTGAGTTACACCCTGAAGAAAGGCCCTAAAGCTGTATTAAACCCTAAAACAAAATGTGAATATTGCAGCTAACCAATCCTTACATATGATGGCCACATTAGTTTTACTTTTTCCCTTTATTTTCACCTGTGATTGAGCCAGTAACAAGCCTCCTGTGTTGGGGTGTCCCCTCTAGATGGACAAGCAATGAAGACACCTTTGGACAGCAGGATTGTCAATCTGGGAAGAGGGTAATGTTAGATGCACCAGCAGATTTAGATGCACTTGACTAACAGCACATTGGCTACAGGGTGTCAAACTTGCGGCCCTCCAGCTGTTGAGAATCTACAATTCCCATCATGCCTCTGCCTTTGGGAATCATGCTTGTAACTGTCAATCTTGCAATGCCTCATGGGACTTGTAGTCTGGCAACAGCTGGAGGGCCGCCAGTTTGAGACCCATGTAAAGTGGATAGAACTTCTGCCTGGCAGCACTAGATCCGATGCTGTCCAGATCCTTTTTTCATCATGAAAAATGCATGCAAAGCGATTTCAAGGTATTCAAATGGACAAAAAACTGAACACAGGATGTTCCTACCAAGCTGGTCACACATTGTAATGACCAATTAACACCTCAGACCTCTCCCACCCTTGGAAACAAAAGATATGTTAATGACCATTCACACCTCAAAGTCCTCATGAAGACCCCCTGCCAGGTGGCCTTAATGACTCCCTCCAGCAGACACCTTTCCCACCCTTGGAAACAAAAGAAATGTTAATGAGCAACTCACACCTAAGCTAATCTCAATACCTACTGCTGTCTCTGCTTCTACTCTCCGTATATCAATGAAACAGTCTGAAATAGTTAATAATTTGCCAGTGCATTCTGGGCATTTGGGAGGTTCTCCTGTGCTTATCTTTAAAAAATGGCTCTAAACAAAACGCCATAAACGTGGCTAAACAGACTTTTTTTAACTTACATTTTCCAGCAGTTTCCTTTGTTCAGAAGTGTCCCGTGTACTTGGGGCCTAAGAAGGGTTTCTTACAGGATAAGGTCACTAATTCAGAGATGTGTAGCCACCATATTTTTGTTTTTAACAAGAGAGTGTGAGGCCAGAAATCTCCGAAACAGAACAGCCTAGACCAGCCTTTGACCCTTCAGGCAGATGATGGTCTAGACAAGACTGGAAGAAAGACAGCATACAGCTATGCCAATAAAGCCAGCGACCGATAAGCAGGATGGGACATTGGCCCTTGGCCATGGATGATCTGCAAGGGCCTGCAAAGCATCTATCAGGGGTCTGAGTATGTCTGAGTACAGCATTCTAGATCCTAGACCAATTACATACTATGAGAATCATCGGAATCATCAATCTTGCAAAGCAGGCAAGGAAGAAGCTACAGGGGTGGAAAGACACAGATCCGTCTGAACTAATCCCGCAGAGTGACCAGAGCATCCAATGCAAAGGACCAAGGGTCCCTTGGACCTGGCAACAAATCTGTCCAGTTTGTTATTGAATCTGAATGCCAGTAAATCCATATCCAGCATCACCATCTATGACAAAGGGCTTGAAAAACTTTGGGATGGAAGGCCCATTCCCCTGGATCCAACTTCCAATTTTCCATCCCTGGTATATGGACGGTGGACAGGGCCATATTGTGCAGTTCTGCTCAAAAGAGGATTGAGTCTATTTCTTTTTGTGTGTTGAGACTTCCAGTATCTTCTTGACTGTTGATGCAGATCATGGCTGTGGAACTGGCTGACTGCATTCCCATTGGATGTCGTGGCAAAAGTTGAATCCAGCGATGAAAAGACAACCGAATTGCCCAGAATATTCCAAAATGTTGATAGCAAGGTGAATTTCCTCCGAGAACCACGTCCCCGGCATTGAGAGGCTGTCCAGGACTGCACCCGAGCCCGACAGACTGGCATCTATTTCTTCTTTCGAAAATGCGCTTCTATCTTACACTTAGCTTTGAAAGGAACCCTTCCTAACCTCAATCGTAGAAGCTCTAGTAGTCGAGGTGCAAACTTTTTTCCTCAGGGGAAGAAGAGCACTCTTGCCCCTGTAATTTCCCTGACATAGGTATCAAGGAAGGACAAAATAGGTGTTTGCCTTCAAAGGGTAGCCACTCAAGGCATTTCCTGCATGAGAGCTAGCAATCCAACAATTAAGCCAGAGAACCGTATATGTATGAATAGAGGGAAGACTCAAAGCCGTTGGTAAAAGGTCCAACTGGCTGTGGATAAAGACATCCTTCAGGATGGGACTGGGCTCACGGGGAAAGCATTTTGCAATAGTATGACAGACTGTCATAAAAGCAACCTCATGGTGGGGCCTTTCAAAGAAAAGAGAACTTTAAAGAGTTCATTTAATCTTTTATCTACTGGGTCTTTGAACACTGGGATTATCCTCCACCAGGACTGTAAAGAGCTTATTAAGTCAGGATCTACCACAGGAAGCACCTACTTACAGCAGGAAACATTCCACAATGAGATATTGCTGGCCAAAACGCAAAATGTTTTGGAAGAGAAAAAAATATTTTTCAGGTAAGGCCAGTCCCTGCAGGACGGGTTCTACCAGTGGGTGGTCTAGGAAGGTCTTGGCTGATTTAAGGAACTTAAGTAATGGACAGCATATGAAGTCATTAAGAGTATCTGAAGTTTTCTTTAGCTTGGTTAAAATCCAAATACTAAAATACAATATTTGCCTTCTCCACATGAACTATGCCTGGCTTAAGGGGGAAATCAAAGGCTGAATTAGGTGGGAAGGCTGGAGGGGGGCACAGTTGTGATCCCTGAAGTTTATGGCCTCAATAAAGCCAGAAATTCTGGCCATGGAATCAAATATTGTGGCTGAAAATTCCACTCTAGATAGGAAACAAAGAAACTGGAGTGCATGGAGGACCGGCTGATAGACCTGAGGAAGGCAGAGAGTCAGAAGAAAAGGGTACTAGGGGTTTTAAAAAGAGGAACTACCACCCCCCAACTGGACTAAAGGCTAAGCCTGAGCTAGCAAGTCCAACTGACCTGCCATGCTCTTGAATACTCACAACTCTACAGTGGTAATGGAGATTGGGGAATGCCTCTGTGTCATCCACCTGTAGGCTGCTTCAAAACCAGGTATTGCAAATGAAATCACCTATGTGCCCAAAAGAGAAGATGTTGCAGGCTTAGAGTTCTTGTCCAAAGGGGAAGAGGTGGGGGAGTGCAGGAGCAGCAAGTCCTCAGAGGTGAGGTGGCACAGGTGCAGGCGCAGTGAGTGCTCTGGACGGCACATTCGCAGATGCAGCAGGTCTGCACCAACACATGAGTCACCCTCGTAAAGAGGCAATGGAGCCAAAATAAAAAATGGGGAGCAATTTACCTGGTCTACCACCACAATGACAAGCAAACAATTGACAAGGCTATAGACAGACTATGGCCCTAGGCCTAAAAATCACTTTGGGGCTAACTTCACATTTGGCACTAAGAGCTAAGGTCACCGCTCCCAGCAGGATCCAGTGCAACAGCAACATTACTGGCCGACCGTGTGTATTCTCATTGGCTCTGCCAAGGAGTCAACTGATTCGGAAGCTGGATAAAGAACCACAGTGGCTATGATGCAGCCATATCTTCATTGGAGAATCGATTTGGAGCAAAAATCCAGGGAAAAAAATATCTCTATCTAAGAATTGCCTTCTTAGTAGAGAGAAGGGGTCCATCAACTAAGGATACTAATGAGAAACTTGGGCTAGCTGGGAGTGGGAGGGGTTAGATGCAGATTTTTCATCAGTTTTTTTTTTCTTTTTTTTTTTGACAGTTTCCAGTTGTAATGATTTATAAAAGCCTATATCTTGTACTGTGCAATCAGGAAACATATATTGTACATGTCTTCACTGTGTCAAACGCTTCTGTAAAATCCAAGTATACCACGTCCACCGCCACCCCTCTGTCCAAGTATACCACGTCCACCGCCACCCCTCTGTCCAAGTATACCACGTCTACAGCCACCGCTCTGTCCAGGTATACCACGTCCACCGCCACCCCTCTTTCCAAGTATACCACGTCCACTGCCACCCCTCCACCGCCACCCCTCTGTCCAAGTATACCACGTCCACCGCCACCCCTCTGTCCAACTATATCACGTCCACCGCCACCCCTCTGTCCAACTATATCACGTCCACCGCCACCCCTCTGTCCAACTATAACACGTCCACCGCCACCCCTCTGTCCAAGTATACCACATCCACCGCCACCCCTCTGTCCAAGTATACCAAGTCCACTGCCACCCCCCTGTCCAAGTATACCATGTTCACCACCACCCTCTGTCCAAGTATACCACGTCCACTGCCACCCCCCTGTCCAAGTATACTACGTCCACTGCCACCCCCCTGTCCATGGATTTGCTCACCCCCTCATAAAAAGAAATCAGATTTGTTTGACAACTTTTATCTTTCATGAATCCATGCTGTCTGTTGCTTAAAATATTTTTTCCAGCAAGAATTCATCTATGTGGTCTTTTATTAAACTCTTCAGTATCTTCCCAACTATAGAAGTTATAGGTCTATAATTACTTGGTAAAGATTTTGACCCCTTTTTAAATATTGGCACCACATTGGCCTTACGCCAAACCAGTGGTACTATGCCAGTCATTAAAGAGTCCCTAATAATGTGAAACAATGGCTTTGAAATGACAGAGCTCAATTCTTTAAGGACCCCGTGGGTGTATGCCATCCGGTCCAGGGGCTTTATTCACCTTTATTCTGCCTAAATATTTCTGGATCATATCAACTGTGAGCCAATGTGGATCATCTGGAGCTGTGTCAGTACCATGCCCATTATGGACAAGAGCTCCCCCATGCTCCTTTGTATACACAGAGCTGAAGAAGGGATTTAATAAATTTGCCTTTTTTGTCCCCAGCCACCCACTCTAGATTATTTTGTAAAGGGCCTACATGCTCAGACTGGACCTTTTTACTATTAATATATTGACAGCTGGGTACCTGCAACAAGGGCACATTGACAGCTGGGTCCCTACAACAAGGGCACATTGACAGCTGGGTCCCTGCAACAAGGGCACATTGACAGCTGGGTCCCTACAACAAGGGCACATTGACAGCTGGGTCCCTACAACAAGGGCACATTGACAGCTGGGTCCCTACAACAAGGGCACATTGACAGCTGGGTCCCTGCAACAAGGGCACATTGACAGCTGGGTCCCTGCAACAAGGGCACATTGACAGCTGGGTCCCTACAACAAAGGCACACTAACAGTTGAGTCTCTTCAACAAGGGCATATTGACAGCGGAGTCCCTACAACAAAGGTACACTAATAGCTGAGTCTCTTCAACAAAGGAACATTGACATCTTAGTCCCTATAACAAGGGCACATTGACAGCCGAGTCTCTTCAACAAGGGAACAATGACAGCTGGGTCCCTACAACAGGGACACATTGACAGCTGAGTCTCTTCAACACGGGCACATTTACAGATGAATCCCTGCAACAAAGGCACACGAACAGCTGAGTCTCTTCAGCAAGGGCACACTGACAGCTGTGTCCCTGGACCAAGGGCACATTGATATCTATGTCCCTTCAACAAGGGCACATTGACAGCTGAATCCCTACAATGGCACATTGACAGCTGAATCCCTACAACAAGGGCACATTGACAGCTGGGTCCCTGCAACAAGGGCACACTGACAGCTGAGTCCCTGCAACAAGGGCACATTGACAGCTGAATCCCTACAACAAGGGCACATTGACAGCTGGGTCCCTGCAACAAGGGCACACTGACAGCTGAGTCCCTGCAACAAGGGCACATTGACAGCTGAATCCCTACAACAAGGGCACATTGACAGCTGAATCCCTACAACAAGGGCACATTGACAGCTGGGTCCCTGCAACAAGGGCACACTGACAGCTGAGTCCCTGCAACAAGGGCACATTGACAGCTGAATCCCTACAACAAGGGCACATTGACAGCTGGGTCCCTGCAACAAGGGCACACTGACAGCTGAGTCCCTGCAACAAGGGCACATTGACAGCTGAATCCCTACAACAAGGGCACATTGACAGCTGAATCCCTACAACAAGGGCACATTGACAGCTGGGTCCCTACAACAAGGGCACATTGACAGCTGGGTCCCTACAACAAGGGCACATTGACAGCTGGGTCCCTACAACAAGGGCACATTGACAGCTGGGTCCCTACAACAAGGGCACATTGACAGCTGAATCCCTACAACAAGGGCACATTGACAGCTGGGTCCCTGCAACAAGGGCACACTGACAGCTGAGTCCCTGCAACAAGGGCACATTGACAGCTGAATCCCTACAACAAGGGCACATTGACAGCTGAATCCCTACAACAAGGGCACATTGACAGCTGAGTCTCTTCAACAAGGGCACATTGACAGCTGGTTTTCTACAATAGGGGAACATTGACAGCTGGGTCCCTACAACAAGGGCACATTGACAGCTGAGTCTCTTCAACAAGGGCACATTGACAGCTGAGTCTCTTCAACAAGGGCACATTGATAGCTGAGTCCCTACAACAAGGGCATATTGACAGCTGGGTCCCTGCAGCAGGGGAACATTGACAGCTGAGTCTCTTCAACAAGGGCACATTGACAGCTGGGTCCCTGCAACAAGGGCACATTGAAAGCTGGGTCCCTACAACAAGGGCACATTGACAGCTGAGTCTCTTCAACAAGGGCACATTGACAGCTGGGTCTCTTCAACAAGGGCACATTGACAGCTGGGTCTCTTCAACAAGGGCACATTGACAGCTGGGTCTCTTCAACAAGGGCACATTGACAGCTGGGTCTCTTCAACAAGGGCACATTGACAGCTGGGTCCCTGCAACAAGGGCACATTGACAGCTGGGTCCCTACAACAAGGGCACATTGACAGCTGGGTCCCTACAACAAGGGCACACTGACAGCTGGGTCCCTACAACAAGGGCACACTGACAGCTGGGTCCCTGCAACAAGGGCACATTGACAGCTGAGCCTCTTCAACAAGGGCACATTGACAGCTGAGTCTCTTCAACAAGGGCACACTGACAGCTGGGTCCCTACAACAAGGGCACATTGACAGCTGAGTCTCTTCAACAAGGGCACACTGACAGCTGGGTCCCTACAACAAGGGCACATTGACAGCTGGGTCCCTACAACAAGGGCACATTGACAGCTGAGTCTCTTCAACAAGGGCACACTGACAGCTGGGTCCCTACAACAAGGGCACATTGACAGCTGGGTCCCTACAACAAGGGCACACTGACAGCTGGGTCCCTACAACAAGGGCACATTGACAGCTGAGTCTCTTCAACAAGGGCACACTGACAGCTGGGTCCCTACAACAAGGGCACATTGACAGCTGGGTCCCTACAACAAGGGCACATTGACAGCTGGGTCCCTACAACAGGGGAACATTGACAGCTGGGTCTCTTCAACAATGGCACATTGACAGCTGGGTCTCTTCAACAATGGCACATTGACAGCTGGGTCCCTACAACAAGGGCACATTGACAGCTGGGTCCCTACAACAGGGGAACATTGACAGCTGGGTCTCTTCAACAATGGCACATTGACAGCTGGGTCTCTTCAACAATGGCACATTGACAGCTGGGTCCCTACAACAAGGGCACATTGACAGCTGATTCCCTACAACAAGGGCACACTGACAGCTGGGTCCCTACAACAAGGGCACACTGACAGCTGGGTCCCTACAACAGGGGAACATTGACAGCTGAGTCTCTTCAACAAGCACTGAGAGGTTCCTAAAACAAGGGCACAAGGCTGGTTTGCTACAGCAAGGACACAAAAGACAGTTGGGTTCCTATAGAAATGGCACCCTGACACTTGGTTCCTATCGTAATGGCCTGCACCAACAACAGTATACTGACATCGGATTCCTACAACAATGGCTGAGAATTTTAGCCATCAGTCATAAAACATACCATGAAGTCTTACCCAAAACAAGTGCCTTTCAAGGAAAAGTACAAATCCAGGACGACGCCAACTGAAATGGTCACTTCTGTTCGCTACAGCGTTGTGTTACCTTCTGTGTTAGAATCTCAGGCATTGCTTTCAAGACGCTAACTAGTCAAAAAGTATTCCGAGCAAAAAAAAAAACGCAGACCATGCTGAGAACGGCGTAAGAAACAAATGTTTTTTCCCCCAAAGGCTGTGTTTTGACATTTGCTTTCCAAGAAGTTCAGATCGGTGGTGTTTTCCTCTGGGAACGCGGCTATGGGGTCTCCGCCAGCCGCCCGGCCCAGAAACTAGAAATACATCGCTGGTTCTCCTCCAAAGCTCAGCCAAACTGCACAGTCAGCAGCCAAAAATAACTACGCATGTAATCAGATCCAGATGTGAGGATATCACCGTCAGTCAGCAGGCTTTAGAGGCAAGGGACATTTCTTACATTACAATAGTCTAGGTCAAGTCAGTAAATTTTTGTGCTGATTCAACGTGGATGCGGTTACATCTCAGCATGGAACTGTATTGCCTTCAGTGTCAATAAGGGAAATACAAACTTATAGCAAGAGAGCAATGGGCTGGGTGACATTGGTTGTATAACGGCCCAGAAATGTGGCGGAGCAGGGTAAATCTCAGGACTGGATAGGCTTCAACAAATCCTGTGTCAAGTAAAACACCTCTCATATATGTACAGCAAACGCGTGTTTAGCAGTTCGCCTGAAATTCAGCTTTACAGGGTTGGTTCATATTATGTGTGTTTCTTTTCCTACTCTCTAGCTCCCTTGTCTCCTCCTCCCATGCTCATCTCCAGGACTTCTCCAGAGCTTCCCCCATCCTCTGGAACTCTCTACCCCAATTTATCAGACTATCGCCTACTCTGCTCACTTTTAGGTGATCTCTGAAAACCTCTCTCTTCAGGGAAGCCTATCCAGCCCTCAGCTAATAATGGAATCTTCTATTCCTCCTAGCAGGCCATCCCAAACAGTTACTACCTTTTGTACCACTAGCCCCTCCCTCCTAGATTGTAAGCTCCAAGGATCAGGGCCCTCCCTTCCCTCTTGTATTGAACTGTATTGTTGCTGTATTGTCTCCCGTTATATTGTAAAGCTCTGAGCAAACTGTTGGCGCTATATAAATCCTGTATAATAATAATAATAATAAAACGGACAGAAAGTAGGTTACATGGTTGTCAATGGCATGGTTCACACCAGTGCATGCAGTGTCAGTGCGTTCTGGTTCCAGAAAAAAAAAAAGCAGAACGTGCTGAATTTTTTTCTGCACAGAACTGTACTGGAACGTGGTAAAACGTATCAAAATCGCACTGAAATGCATAAAAAATGTACTGACCCAAAAAGGAGGGAACAAGGCATCGGGAATGCATAAAAAAACGCACCGGAACGCATCAAAAATGCACATGCAGAAACGCATCCAGACTGAGTTTCTATAGTGTGAACCAGCCCTAACCCCCGGTTCACACCTATGCGGCCCTGCGGGCCGCGTTTTGCACGGGCACGAGAGCCCATTCATTTGAATGGACTCCAGTGCCCGTGACACGCAAGGAAAGAAGTCCCTGCACTACTTTGGAAAACGCAGCCCACACAGGAACCTCGATTCCCAGTACGGTTGCGTTTCCCAGTGCGGGCGGACTGCCATTAGAACTAATGGCACCTGCCCGGGGGTCCGCATTCCTCTTTGTCTCTTTCTCTTACCTTAGTTCTCTTAGTTCATTGTCTCTTTCTGTTACCCCCGGTTCACACCTCTGCGACCGTGCAGGCTGCATTTTGCACGGGCACGAGAACCCATTCATTTGAATGGACTCCCGTGCCACGCAGGGAAAGAAGTCCCTGCACTACTTTGGAAAACGCAATCCGCACTGGAACCTCGATTCCCAGCATGGTTGCGTTTTCCAGTGCGGGTGGCGTACCATTAGAACTAATGGCTCCCACCCGCAGGTCCGCAACTCTCTGTACGGGTGGTGCGCCTGCACGGATTTTCGTGCGGATCTGCAGCGGCACCACCCGTACAGATGTGAACCTAGGGTAAAGGTCAATGCACACTGGCTTAAAAAAACGCTGCTCCTAGAGGTGTTTTGAGATTTTTTTTTAATGCCTCTAGAAGCATCTAATGTTATCCTATGTGTATGTGCACATTAGGTAGTCTAGAGGTGTTTTTTAACCCCTTCACACCGGCGCCTCCCAGGCCTTTAAGAGTTTCAGAAGCCGGGAGGGGTTTTAGGGTCATGTGACCGCTGTGATTCGCCGTCATGGCGGTCACATGATCGGGAAAGGTCCCGATCGAAAGTGGAGATCGGGACCTTTCCGTGAGTACCAGACATGTGTGCTGGGAATGCGCACCCTCGGCACATACGTCCTTTTTTAATAGAATGCAAATGTGCGGCCGCTCGGCGTCTAGGCCCAGACAGCAGGAGGCCACACATTTGCGTTCGGCCGGCGTGAAGAGGTGAAGCTCGGCGTTTAGAGGCAGAAAAAAACCCTTGAAAGCGTTTTTCTGGCAGAAAAAAAAAACGCTAAATGCTGATGCCTGGTATTCCCCCCTTAATGTTTTCTTGTCAAAATGCTTATAAATGTTAACGCTCCTGAACACCAGCACAAGAATTCTGACAAGGTAACTGGTGTTCTTTTTTGTATTTAGAAGTACAGTGTGAATGGACCGTTAGCCCGGGTTCACACTGATGCGGTGTGGAATTCGCAGCGTTTTCTGTGCGAATTCCGCGCCGCATCAGAATTGTAACCCGTTCATGCGAACCACTGCGGGTGTGTATGTTACATTCACAACACCCCGAAAGTGGTCTGCAAAACGCGGTGCGATGTGCAGAATCGGATCACATAGGTGTGAATACCCATCCGATCCAATTCTAGTGCGGACCAAAAAAAGGGTCCTGCACCTTTGTGACAGATGAAGAAGAATTCTTACTGAACTGCAGCAGAGGAAAATCAGGTCTCCTAAAGTGTTCCTAAACCCACAACAGTGCAATCAGTCTGTAGATGCAGTAAAGCATGTTTGTTATACTCACTGTGGAACCTAAGGGGTTAATCCTCTGCACTGTGTAAAAAGGCTGTTTGATCCTGACTTCTTTGATCCTCCCCTTCTTTTACTGTCCCCAATCCATCTGCTGATAGTAGAGAGCCTTAGAAGGCATTCTGCACATGCTCAATTTGATGAGGATTGTTAAAGAAATTTTTTTTTTGGGAGGATGCATGTGATCAGCACAGAGCCAATCAGCACTTTCCAGACAGAGGGTCAGGCAGCCTTATAGGATAGCCAAAGGAGAATGAAACTCCTCCTACAAATTAACCAGTGCTGCGCTATACTGCTGATGAGAAAAGGTATTTAGCAGTTTATATTTACTAAAGTAATTGCATTTCCATGTTTTGTGTACTGTGGGAGACCAAATATAGTGAATGCAGGGTCCGGGAAGATCAGATATAGTGAATGCAGGGTACGGGAAGACCGGATATAGTGAATTCAGGGTCCGGGGAGACCGGATATAGTGAATTCAGGGTCCGGGGAGACCGGATATAGTGAATGCAGGGTCCAGGGAGAGCAGATATAGTGAATGCAGGGTCCGGGGAGACCAGATATAGTGAATGCAGGGTCCGGGGAGACTGGATATAGCGAATGCAGGGTCCGGGGAGACTGGATATAGTGAATGCAGGGTCCGGGGAGACCGGATATAGTGAATGCAGGGTCCGGGGAGAGCAGATGTAGTAAATGCAGGGTCCAGGGAGACCGGATATAGTGAATGTAGGGTCCGGGGAGAGCGGATATAGTGAATGCAGGGTCCGGGGAGACTGGATATAGTGAATGCGGGGTCCGGGGAGACCGGATATAGTGAATGCAGGGTCTGGGGAGAGCGGATATAGTGAATGCAGGGTTTGGGGAGACCTGATATAGTGAATGCAGGGTCCGGGGAGACCTGATATAGCGAATGCAGGGTCCAGGGAGAGCGGATATAGTGAATGCAGGGTCCGGGGAGAGCGGATATAGTGAATGCGGGGTCTGGGGAGAACAGATATAGTGAATGCAGGGTCTGGGGAGAACAGATATAGTGAATGCAGGGTCCGGGGAGACCAGATATAGTGAATGCACGGTCAGGGGTTTAGTGACACTTTATGCCTCATACATAAAATGAGAATATCAGACAATTGTTCGTCCGTTTTTTTTTTTTTTTTTGCATGATAAAAAGTTAAGAGCTACCTAAAGTTCCGAAAATTCTCATACGACAGGATACAACTTTGGAAATGATGTAATGTATTGTACTGTATCGTAATGTATTCTTTTGTTTCTGAGCATGTGCGGCCTTGGTCACTGGATTTATTTCACGAAAATCGTTTGTTCTGGTACTGTGCGAGAAAAATTTCCATGCTTTTCCCTTCTGATAATTTCGCATGAACTGTTGTGATCGGCTCTTGAAAGCTGTGTATTAGGACGATTGCTTGAAAAGTGGTATTTTTTGTCTGATTTTCTCATCATATATGTAACAGGCATTAGGCCTGCCAAAAAGGGATGTGCTATGTTACAGAACTGGTAAAATTCCAGGATAGGATAGTCAAATACAAATCCTTTGACAGGCTAAACAAATCTTTTATCTGTTTATTTAGATTTTTGTCCGGGGTTCAGCTCTAGTGTATATGCCCTCATCAAATGTTATGAAAACCACAGAGAACACACTGAAGAGTCATCACTTCCTGAGTGAAGAGTATAAACAGAGCCTATCTGTACTAGAAATGAACAGAAATGACCCCCAGTACACTAGTGACAGCTCATAGTATACAAGTCAGGAAGCACCTGCACTTCCGCACAATCACCATACACAGCACCTGCTGTCAGGGGGGCCAGCTACCATTTTCACATACAATCTCGTTAAGGGAATCTATAATGGTCTCCTATGTAAATTCATTCTGCTTTATATGTATGGGCGGTATAAGAATATGTTTAAACATTTTATGCATGCATATATCTGTGTGTATATATATATATATATCTCTCTCAAATATATCAAGTAATATGAAGATCAAATAATTATTTTCTCCACCGTGTGTATGTATATTCACCCTGTTCCAAATTATTATACAAATTCTATTTAGGTGTCACAAAGATTAAATATTTTGTTTTTTAGTGTAATGCAGGCCATAGATGGGTCGAAAATCGGCCGATTTTTCAGCCGAAAATAAAATCGGCCGATTTTCGGATCGTTAGTGGGCTATTTGTTCGGCCATTTTTCGGTATTTTGGCACATTTTTTTTATCGGTAAAGTTGGAAAAAAAATCGGCCGATTTTGCCGATCGGTCGATTTTCGCGACAATGATGGGCAAATCGGCCGATTTTTTTACCGATAAAAAATCGGCGCATGAGCAGTGACCTGCAAGAGGAAGACAAAAAGAAGAAAAAGAAGAAGAGGAAGAAGAAGATAAAGAAGAGGATGATGAAGAAGAAGAGGATGATGAAGAAGAAGATGAGGATGATGATGAAGAAGAAGATGATGAGGATGATGATGAAGAAGAAGAAGAGGATGATGATGATGATGATGAAGAAGAAGAGGATGATGATGATGAAGAAGAGGATGATGATGATGAAGAAGAAGAAGAAGAAGAGGATGATGAAGAAGAAGAAGAAGAAGAAGAGGATGATGATGATGAAGAAGAAGAGGATGATGATGAAGAAGAAGAAGAAGAAGAGGATGATGATGATGAAGAAGAAGAAGAGGATGATGAAGAAGAGGATGATGATGAAGAAGAAGAAGATGATGATGAAGAAGAAGAGGATGATGATGAAGAAGAAGAGGATGATGATGAAGAAGAAGGAGAAAAAGAGGAAGAAGAGGATGATGACGAAGAAGAAGAAGAAGTAGGATGAAAAATAAGAGGAATTCCAGTCCAGCAAAAAGTGTCCCTGCAGAGAGCTCCGCTATTTGATTGACAGTTCCTTGACATTTACAGCGGTTGCAACAATGTATCTATTTGTTTCCGAATAAAAACATCTGTATCCTAAATGGAAACAAATAGATACATTGTTGCAACCGCAATAAATGTCAAGAAACTGTCAAAGAAATAGCGGAGCTCTCTGCAGGGACACTTTTTGCCGGCTGTAGACGGGATGAAAATCGGCCGATTTTTTTTTACCATTGCTGGTAACGTCGGCCGCTTGAACGACCGATTTTTCGTTTTTTAAAAGAAAAATCGGCTGTTTTTCTCCCCGTCTATGGCCTGCATAACTCATGGATGGCATTGTGTGTCAGGGCTCTTTTGATCACTGAAAACAATCTCGGACACCTGTGATAATTAGATTGGCCGATGAGCCCAATTTCAGGAAAAACTACTAAAGGAGGGTGTTCCACATTATTAAGCAGAGCACCATTTTCAAGCAATATGGGGAAGAAAAAGGATCTCTCTGCTGCCGAAAAGAGTGAAATAGTTCAATGCCTTGGACGAGGTATGAAAACATTAGATATTTCACAAAAACGTAAGCGTGATCATCGCACTATGAAGAGATTTGTGGCTGATTCAGAGCACAGACGGGTTGGTGCAGATAAAGGCACATTGAGGAAGATTTCTGCCAGATCCATACATCAGTGGTTCATATAGTGAACTTGGTGTAGAGTTATTCCCCCTGAGGTCATCACAGAGGACATGGGGGGCTCTTTACGTCTGGAGGAAAATAAATGTAATCTCCAAACACGGAAAGGTTTCTTCACAGTGAGAGCTGTGAAAATGTGGAATAGACTCCCTCAAGAGTTGGTTCTGACCAGCTCAGTGGATTGCTGTAGAAAAGTCCTGGATTCTTTCTTGGATACACAGAATATTACTGAACATTTATAGGTAAAGTTGATCCAGGGAATATCCGATTGCCTCTCGGGGGATCAGGAAGGAATGTTTTCCCTGCAGGAACAAATTGGATCATGCTTTGCTGAGTTTTTTGCCTTCCTCTGGATCAACTGTGGGTATAGGATCATAACTTTTTTTTTCTTTTTATGGTTGAACTGGATGGACTTTTGTTTTGTTTTTTTTCAGCCAGACTAACTATGTAACCTGCCAGGAAAAAAAAAAAGCTGCATTTTTGCTTGCACATGATTGGATGATGGAAGTCAGCAGAGCTTTGCCTCACTTACTAAGCTCTAGAACAACTTTACCTCCAGAGTGCAGTTTCCTTTAGTAAATCAACCCCATTGGGGTTTATGGCACAATCCAGAAGTAAGAGCAGAAGATTGAATCCTCTGTGACCGACAGGAATGCTAACACTGAGAGGGAAGAGGGTCATTTCCAAGGTAAGTCTGCCATACTGTGCTAACTTGCTATACATACAAGCACATTAGGGCTAAAAGTTCCTGGTGACCCGTTTTTTATTTATTTATTTATTTTTGCAGAGGTTTCATTTTGCTTTTAGCCTAGGTTCACACTACAGCGGTGTGGTAAATCCCATGTGATTCACACAGGAACCGCACCGCATTCTTGTACAAATCACATGCGATTTGTATGCGGTGCGATTAGAGCCATACATTATTATTATTATTATTATACAGGATTTATATAGCGCCAACAGTTTGCTCAGCGCTTTACAATATAACGGGAGACAATACAGCAACAATACAGTTCAATACAAGAGGGATAGGAGGGCCCTGGTGCTCGGAGCTTACAATCTAGGAGGGAGGGGCTAGTGGTACAAAAGGTAGTAACTGTGGGGGATGGACTGGTTGGAAGAGTAGAAGATTCCATTATTAGTTGAGGGCAGGATAGGCTTCCCTGAAGAGATAGGTTTTCAGAGATCGCCTAAAAGTGAGCAGAGTAGGCGATAGTCTGATAAATTGGGGTAGAGAGTTCCAGAGGATGGAGAAAGCTCTGGAGAAGTCCTGGAGACGAGCATGGGAGGAGGAGACAAGGGAGCTAGAGAGCAGGAGGTCATGCGAGGAGCGGAGAGTACGGTTTGGGTGATATTTAGAGACAAGATCGGTGATGTAATTTGGGGCAGAGTTATAAATGGCTTTATATGTTATTGTTAATGTTTTGAATGTTATCCGTTGGGCAATGGGAAGCCAGTGGAGGGATTGGCAGAGAGGGGTGGAGGACACTGAGTGGAGGTCAGTGGAGGGATTGGCAGAGAGGGGTGGCATATACAGAACAGTTAGTAAGGTGGATGAGTCTGGCAGCATTCATGATAGACTGAAGAGGGGATAGCCTGCGATTAGGTAGGCCAATGAGGAGGGAGTTACAATAGTCAAGGCGAGATATAACAAGGGAGTGAATGAGTTGCTTAGTGGTTTCCGAGGTTAGGAACGGGCGTATCTTGGAGATGTTGCGGAGGTGAAGTCTACAAGATTTGGACAGTGATTGGATTTGGGGCTGAAAGGACAGATGGGAGTCTAGGATTACACCTAGTACCCTGGCATGAGGGGAGGGACTGATGATTGTGTTATTGATCTTGATGGAGAAGTCAGGGGAGGGGGCACGGGCTGGAGGGAATACTAGGAGCTCAGTTTTGGAAAGATTGAGTTTGAGGAAGTGGAGTGACATCCATGCCGATATGTCACTTAGTAGGTTAGTAATGCGAGAGGAGACTGAAGGGGTGAGGGGTAGAAAGATAGATTTGTGTGTCATCAGCATAGAGATGGTAATTAAAGCCATGGGAGTTTATCAAGTGACTAAGGGAGGAGGTGTAGATGGAGAAGAGAAGGGGTCCAAGGACGGAACCTTGAGGGACCCCTACAGAAAGAGGGAGTGAAGAGGAGGAGGCAGAGTTATAGGTAACGCTGAAGGTGCGCTGCGATAGGTAGGAGGAGAACCAGGAGAGAGCAGAGTCTCTGAGGCCAAGAGAGTGGAGTTTTTTGAGGAGGAGGGGCTGGTCAACCGTATCAAAATCCACAGAGAGGTCAAGTAGTAAGAGTACGGAGTAGTGGCCATTGGTTTTAGCAGTTAGTAGATCATTAGTGAGTTTTAGTAGGGCAGTTTCATTGGAGTGTAGTGAGCAAAAGCCAGACTGTAAAGGGTCAAGAAGGTCGTTGTCAGTGAGGTAGGAGCTCAGGCGAATGTAGACTAAGCGTTCTAGGAATTTAGAAATAAATGGCAGCAGGGAGATGGGTCTTAAGTTGTTCAGGTTGGTGGGGTCCAGGGAGGGCTTTTAAAGTATGGGAGTGATGTGCGCATGCTTTAGAGGGGAGGGGAGGGGAAGGCACCAGTAGAGAGGGAAAGATTTAAGATGTAAGTGAGGGAGCATAGGATGGAAGAAGAGGGTTGTAGTAGTTGAGGGGACAGGATCCAGGGGGCAGGTAGTGAGACGGGCTTCTGAGAAAACCTTGGTGACCTCTTCGGTAGTAGCAAGGTCAAAAGAGGAAAGTGTTGAGGGAGGTTTAGTATAAGGTATGCTAAGTGGGATGGATGTCTGTGCAGTGGCGATGCCCCTACGAATTGCGTCAATCTTGTTTTTAAATTGTTTTGCATTCCCGTGAGCAGTGAGTGAGGTACTGGGTGGAGGTGGAGAAAGTAGAGAGTTAAAATTAGAGAAGAGATGACGAGGACTGGATGACAAAGTATTATTAAGAGTGACAAAGTAGGCTTGTTTGGCAGCATGAAGGGAGGAAATGTATGTTAACCCCTTCCCGCCGACGCCTCCCGGCCCTTTAAGAGATTCAGACGCCGGGAGGCGGGGCAGTTGGGGCGTGGTTTAGGAATCATGTGATCGCAGTGATGACGCGTCACGGCACTCACATGATCGGGAAAGGTCCCGTTCGACAGAGCGGACCGGGACCTTTCCGTGAGTACCACACATGTGTGCTGGGAGCGCGCAGGTCGCGCGCTCTCAGCACATATGTATTTAGTTACATGGACGCAAATGTGCGGCCGCTCGGCGTCTAGGCCCAGACGCCGGGCGGCCGCACATTTGTGTGCGGCCGGCGCAAAGGGGTTAAGAAAGCAGATTTATATCGGGTGAATGCTTGTTGAGATTTGGTTTTACGCCACAATCGCTCCAGCGCACGACTATGTCATTTAAGATTTGTGGTGTCGTCAGTCTGCCAAGGTTGTAATGATCGGGGCCTGATGCTTCGTGTTGTTAGAGGAGCAAGTGAGTCTAATGTGGATGAAAGTGAACTGTCGTAGACAGCAGTGGCCAGGTCAGGGCAGGACAGGGGAGAGATTCTGTCATAGAGGCGGTCAGTTGCAGAGTGGAAAGGAGCAGGGTTCAAGTTGTGAAGAAATACTTATCAGTTGAGTTGCACTGCCTCCAGATTTCTAATAACCCAATCTCCTGAAGAGAAGTAGCAAAAGCAGTACAAGTAGAATGTGTCTGCTGCACTGTGGAATGATACTTCATTTCTTATGGCTCTATTCGCATCATGTGCAGGACCCTTTTTTGATCCGCACTAGAATCGGATCGCATGGGTATTCACACCTAAGCGATCCGATTCTGCACATTGTTTTGTAGACCGATGTCAGGGTGTTGTTAACCTAACATACACACCCGCATCGGTTCGTATGAACGGGGTGCGAATTTCACACCACATCAGTGTGAACCAGGGCTAAGGGCCAAGTCTGAAACCGGTAAAACCCCTCTCAGACATCCTTCCCTTGGAGAAGAACCTGTCTCTTTTCCCTCCACAATAGTCCCACATTCAAATACACAGATCTGTATAAATAGTAGAGGTCTATGGAAAGTCCACTATTACGTTTCCCTGAAGGCAGTAAACCTACATTTGAACATTTCCCATTTGGGCCAATGAAAAATCGTTCTACAATGCAACAAGCAGCAAAAAAAAAAAAAAAAATACATAAAACCTACATTTGAACATTTCCCATTGGGGCCAATGAAAATCGTTCTACAATGCAACAAGCAGCAAAAAAAATAAAAATAATACATAAAACCTACATTTGAACATTTCCCATTGGGGCCAATGAAAAATTGTTCTACAATGCAACAAGCAGCAAAAAAAAAAAAAATACATAAGGGGAAAAAAAAGACAGCGGAGTACTTTTAGCACCATTTTTCAAAACCAAATTTGACAGATGAAGTCTGAAGGGAAGCGGGGCAGTGAATATGAACTTATGGTCTCAAAACCAACCGCAGCCCAGGAGAGAAGGAACGTCAGTTCCCAGTTGATGCATTTCACTCTATGATACCCTCACATAATTATGCATAAAAAAAGAAAAGCAAATTATGACCGTTCTACACTCCCTTACCCCCTGTTCACATCTGTGCGGGTAGTGCCGTTGAGAATCCGCACGAAAATCCGTGCAGCTGCACCACCCGCACAGAGAATTGTGGATCCGTAGTTCTAATGGTACGCCACCCGCACTAGAAAACACAACCGTACTGGGAACCTCGGCTGCGTTTTCCAAAGAAGTGCAGGGACTTCTTCCCTGCGTGTCATGGGCACGGGAGTCCATTCAAATGAATGGGCTCTTGTGCTCGTCCAAAATGCGGCCCGCACAGCTACATAGATGTGAACGAGGGGTTAATGACATACAAGACACTGATAAGTATTATAAATACTGCTGTGGCTGTGTTCCAGCAGCATGCACTGACATCTGCACTGTGCGGCTCTGATCACCCCTCCCCAGCAGCCTGCAGGAACTGAATACAGGAAGTCGTTCATACATGTCAGCGCTGAGACTGTGTGAGACAGCTGTCACCGCCTGCCTGTTTTTGGCTTGTCTAATGCTGTAACTGTTCTAAGCTGTTCCCTCTATCAGTCAGGCACTGGGAATTTACAGTGTAAATCTTACTGGCAGCCTTTGGGCTGAATCCTGGTTGAAAAAGGACCAGTCACAGTTTTGCTTAACCCCTCGCCTACAGGGCACTTATACCCCCTTCCTGCCCAGGCCAATTTTCAACTTTCAGCGCTGTCGCACTTTTAATGACAATTGCGCGGTCATGCAACACTGTACCCATATGAAATTTTTATAATTTTTTTCAGACAGATAGAGCTTTCTTTTGGTGCTATTTAATCACCTCTGGGTTTTTTTTTATTTTTTGCTAAACAAACCAAAAACTGACAATTTTGAGAAAAAAAATTTTGTTCTTAGTTTTTGTTATAAAATTTTGTAAACAAGTGATTTTTCTCCTTCACTGATGTGGGTTAATGAGGCTGCAGTGGTGGGCACTGATAGGCTGCACTGATAGGAGGCACTGGTAGGTGGCACCGTTGGGCATTGACAGGCATCACTGACGGGCACTGAAAGGCAGCACTCATATATGGCACTGATAGGCGGCACTAGCTGGCACTGATAGGTAGCACTGAAAGGCAACTCACATGGGCACTGATATGTGGCATTGATGTGCACTGGTAGGCACTGACAGGTGGCACTGCTGGGGCTACACTGATCATCAGTGCTCTGATGATCAGTGTACATGTCCCCTCTGAGGAATGCCGATTACCGGCTCTCCTCTCCTCTGTCAGCGTGACAGCTCGTGAGGAGAGAAATGCCGATAACCGACATTTCCTTATTTACATGCGATCAGCTGTGATTGGACACAGCTGATCAAATGTCCGAGCCGAAGTCTTCGGCTCTTTCCGTCGATCGGTGATCCTCTGTGTCCAAGGGACACAGCACACCGCCAATCGCCGCACTGCGTGCTCCCTGAGCCGCGCACACGCGGTTACAGTGGGAGGACATTATATGACGTCCTCCCAGAATGAGAGAACCGCCTTGCGCCCGTCATTTCCTTATATGGCGGGCGGGAGGCGGTTAAAGTTACATAAAAACTTTATTATTTTTTTTTTATTATTAAAATAATAGACATGTCTATACTTACCTGGTCTGCTAATGGTTTTGCACAGAGCAGCTCTGATCCTCCTCTTCTGGGGTCACCCCACAGTGCTCCTGGCTCCTCCTCTTTGGCGAGGGCCCCCATAGAAAGCTGAGTGCACTGGCCTTGTAAAAGCAAGTATGTACATTAACCGCTTCCCGACCACCCTATGGCAGTAGTACTGCTAGACGGCGGCAGGGATGTGCAAAATCACATATAGTTGTGCTTAAAAGTTTGCCTCCCCTGGCAGAAATGGTCAAATATTTGCATTGATATTGAAAATATGACTGATCATGCCACAAAATGCTCCTTTATTGAAGGCTGATGATCATATGAAGCCATTTATTATCAAATAGTTGTTTGGCTCCTTTTTAAATCATAATAACAGAAATCCCCCAAATGGCCCGGATCAGAAGTCTCCGCCCCCTGGAATGTTTGGCCTTGGTACAGACACACAAGGTGACACACACGGGTTACAATGCCAATTAGAGGTTAATGTCCCACATCTGAGACTTTTTAAATTGCAATTAGTGTCAGTGTATAAATAGTCAATGAGTTTGTTAGCTCTTACTTGGAAGCATTAACTAGGCTATGAATTCTTATACTGTACCGCGCTCCAATATTATCAACCTTTTGTGATTAACCTTTTTTGGTTGTGTGAATTTCTTAATATACCACCTATAATCCAATCATTACTTACTTCTATGGTGCTTAAATATACAATTAACATAAATTAATTTATAAATATGAATTAGAAAATTATATGTGATTATAACAAATATTAATAAAAAATTAATGAAAAATTGGAATGTCAATTCTATGTGAATAAAATAATAACAAATTAATAAAACATAAAAAAAAAAAAAAAAAAAAAAAAGGGAAATGTCAATTATTTTCTTTGAATTTGAGATGGTGTTGTTATTCAATTTAGTTAATGTGATAAGTCTGTGTTGGCAGCTTGAACCTCTCCCTCGTCTCCTCTCTTTGTGCTTTCTTCACTGGCTGCTTTGTTTATTCCTCCATATACGGAACATGCAGAGAAGGGAAAAGAAACATAGTGTCTTATCCGGGATATAAGTGATTTATTGCTCTTTGATCTCCCACTCACATTGTGTAAATGTAAATAACGCTTTGAATACAATGTAACAAGATCCTGCTTCAGACAGCCTGGCTGATGTGTTTGCTTGCAGTAAATATACTCGCCGTTCCTCTGTGGATGCGTGATAACGTCACCGCCCCTCCCCTACGCGTTACGCTACAGGGACTCGTAGCTTCCTCTGGGGGATGTGGATTTGCATTCCATCATTCACAGAGGCTATTTATATCCTGCCGGCTCCATTTTTGCTGTGATTTGTTAACTATTCGTTACCTCTCCATGACTTTGGAGTTCAGACTATATCTCAATATTATTCATTGTATATATACAAAGTGCGCATCATCATCCTTCGGCTGTATACTTAATGCTTACATCCACACCCCTCACAATCTGGATTACAATCTTATATTTGATCATCTTTCCACAAAGTTTATTAATATCTAAAATTTAACTTAAACATATTATTTACCATACTTTATTGATTCAGACTTTTAATTCTTAAAAATATATATATATACCCTACACTCAATTTAAATTTAATATGAAATAAATTTAAATAAATAAAATTACATATATCTATATAAAAAATCAATAATAATGGAGAGTATACAATTTATTAAAAATTTTTTTTTCAAAATAAACAAAATTAAAATATATAAAATAAAATAAAAATAAATATTATATAGAAATAATGCAAAAAAAAAAAAAAAAAAAAAAAAAAAATTATAATAAAAAATAAAAAATAATAATTAATAAAAATTACAATAAAAAAATTGAATTAAAATAAAAAAAAAAAAAAAAAAAAAAAAAAAAAAAAAATAATAATAATAAAATATAATAAATAATAATTAATAAAAATTACAATAATAAAAAAAAAAAAAAAAAAATAATAATAATAATAAAAATTACAATAATAAAAAAAAAAAGTAAAAATAAAAAAAAAAAAAAAAAATTTAAAATGTTTATCTAAAATTCTTTAAGTTTAATATTATGCGGACTAAACTTACATACTACTTTGAAATGCTTGTGTATGCTATTGTATGCTTAATCATTAATCCTTCTATTTTCCCCTTTATTATGTTCTATATTTAATAATCGCTCAAGAAACAGGCTAAATCAAATTCCTTGTTTAATCCCAAAGGATGCAAGGAATTCATTAGATATATCCACTGGGATTCTTTCTTACTTATTTCTCTAATGAGATTGTCTCCTCTCCAGTGTGCCTTATGCTTCTCTATTCCCCAAAATTCTAGGCCTTCTGTTTTTTGTTCATGGTATAGTTTGAAATGTAATGATACATTATGGTATTTATAACCTTTTGCAATGTTCCGAACATGCTCCTTTATTCTCTCTTTTAGCCTGCGTTTTGTTCTTCCTATATAAATTTTATTGCACGGACATTTCAATGCATATACTACCCCCTTGGTGTCACATGATATGAATTGTTTTATCTTAAATGTTTTACCACTTATCAAATTATTGAAATGCATTCTTTTTCTGGGGTTATTTTTTGTTCTGATACAACTATAACATCTTCCACACTTATAAAATCCAATTTCCTGAAAAAAAGTAAGTGTATTTTGTTTAGGTGGATTTAATACGTTCTTCACTATCTTGTCTCTGATATTGGGGGCTTTTTTATAAATAAATCTTGGATTTTCAGGGATACTATCTTTTAAATCTTTATCTAGCTTTAATATGTCCCAATGTTTATTTATTATTCTTTGCACATCTTTATATTGCTTATTGTACGGCATTATAATAGTCATAACATTGTCCATACTATTGTTATTCTGACTTTTTGTTAGTAATTTGTTTCTATCTAGTACTCCTACCCTTTCTCTTTCTTCTACTATATATTCTTTTTTGTACCCTTTATTAATAAATCTCTTTATAAGGATGTCACTCTGTTCCTGGTAATCAATATCATGTGTACAATTTCGTCTCAGTCTCATAAACTGCCCTCTGGGTATGTTCTTTATCCATGCTTTATGATGGCAACTATGGGTGGGTATATATGAATTTCTGTCTGTATTTTTAAAGTAATTTTTTGTAGAGATTTTTAATCCCTCTTTCACTAGCCATATATCCAAAAAATTAATGGTTTTATCGCTGCTATTCCAGCTAAGTGATATATTATGATTATTATTATTTAATTCCTTATAGAATTGCGCTAGTGACGTTTCATTACCTTTCCATACTAGAATTATGTCATCTATATATCTATAGTATGCTATGAGTTCTTGTTTGTGATTATTGAATATTGTATCCTCCTCCCATTGTGCCATATATAAATTTGCTATGCTGGGGGCAAAACGTGCCCCCATCGCTACTCCCTTGGTTTGCAGGTAATACTTATTGTTATACCAGAAGAAGTTATGTTTGAGACAGAATATTAGGCACTTAATAAGGTATTTTTTCTGCTTTTTATTCAAATCAGAATACTTTTCTAATGCCCACTTTGCTGCTTCAATAGCCCCATCATGGTCTATATTTGTGTACAATGAGGTGACATCCGCTGTACTTAATATGCTATCATCAGTGAGTGTTAGATTTTGCATTAATTGAATTATATGCCTGGTATCTTTCAGGTATGCCTTCGTTTGTACCACTAATGGTTGTAAATATTGATCTATATATTCTCCCATCCTTGCCGTTAAAGAATCTATCCCATTTATTATAGGTCTAATTGGGGGATTCACGGGATTTTTATGGATCTTAGGTACTGAGTATATTACGGGTAGTTTGCATACTGTTGGTACTAAATACTTAGTTTCTTTTTCATTCAATATGTGCTTTTTATTACCATAATTTACTATCTTTATTAGCTCTTTTTTATACTCTTTATTTGGATTATTCTTAAGTTCTTGATATGTGCTCTCATCTTTTAACATATCCTCCATAGATTGTTCATAAAATGTTTTGGACAGTATGACTATACCTCCCCCCTTATCTGCCGGCCTAATAACTATGTTTTTTCTCTCCTTAAGGCTTTTAATTCCTCTCTCAAGGTTATAGTTGTATTTGTGCTTCTGTATGTTCAATTGCTCTAAATCTTTTGTTACTAGTTTTTTGAATGTTGTTATATATGTGTTATCGCTAGATTTGGGATTGAAAACTGATTTGTTTTTAAGATCGCTATGTTGATACTTTGATATTTTGGCCTCTTGATTATATTCTATCGGATTTTGAGCATAATATTTTTTAATGTTTAATTTTCTTATAAATTTCTGTAAGCTTATGTACATTTCAAATTTGTTCAATCCTTTATTAGGAGCATACTTCAAGCCCTGATCTAATGCGTATATTTCTTCTTGTTTTAAGGGTGTTCCACTTAGATTAAAGATGCCTTCCCCTTTTAATCTCTCCTTCTCTTTTTGTTTGTGTTTTCTTCCTCCTCTATTTCCCCTCTTTCTACAGTGTTTTGATTTGCTTCTGCTAGATTTTGATTCCACTCTAAAAAAGGGTTAGGTAAAGGCGTGTATGATTCCTCTGATTCTAATGGGGAATACCTATTTTGTGTAGGAACTTTGAATAATTGTGGTGTATTTCTTATCTGGTTATTATTTACATATTCTGATGTATATGTGTTTGTGTTGTCATTTCTGTATTCACTTCTGTAATTTGGCCCATAATTTCTACCTTGATAGTAATAATTTTGGCCTTGGTGGTAGTAATTTTGGTGCCCTCTGTGATTATAACCTCTATTTCTATTTCTGTAGTATGGTCTACCTCTTGGCTGTTGATATGGTGGTGGGCCTCTGTTTTGATAATAATATGGTGTTTGGCCCCTATAATCATTATTCGGATGTTGTGTATAACTCTTATTATTGTTATATTCTTCTCTCACCTGTTGTGATATGGGTGGTTTTTTTGATATTTGTGGTGGTGGGACCATTTGCTCTTGTTGCTGCACCTGTATCTTTTTTGGTTGTATTTTAGGTGTTTGTTGGCGTGCTTCTTTGGTTGAATTGTTAGCAAAATTGATGGTTTTTTTATTTGTCAATTTATTATTCTTTTGATTCTTAGCTGGAGTACTGTCTGTCGATTTCAATCCTTCTGTCATATCTGGTTGTTGCCATTTATATATTTGTTTCAAATTGTATTCTTGCGTTACTTTTTGGTATTTTTTCTTTTTTCTATTCTGGATCTCCAAGTCTTTATTCTTCACATTTTTTCCTAATTCTGTCATGTATTTGTTAAAGTCTGGATGTTCTTTGTGTGTTTCCACTTTCTCTTTATATTCCTTTAACATATTTTCTATCTTACGCATTTTTCTCTGCCTTCTTTTTATCAGGAATAATATCAGTTCCATACTCTTCTCACTAAAGAAGTTGAACCACTCTATCACATCATCTTCCTCTAACAACCCATCAGCTATGGGTATGTCCCATCTGAGTTTTTTAGGTATAATTTTTTCTTTCAAATATTTTTCTAAGGTTGTCATATCCCACCATACATTTAATTTCTTCTCCATAATGTGTGTGATTTTCCTAAATAAATTGTGTATATTAATATCTATTTTCTCTTCTCCTTGAAAAACATTATCTATATCAATGTGTCTATTTTCTAAAAAATTGAAAACCTCCATTGTGTCTACAAACAAATATGTGAGATGTTGAATGCAATTTTAGTAGAATAGTTATTTGTGAGCCACCAGGAGTTAACTTACTCTATTATTAGTGTTAATTGTGTGCTTAAGTGAATATTAATTAAATATTGGATCGCCAGGTACTAATTACACCCTCTCTAGGTGTATGAAATTAAACTATGAATTCTTATACTGTACCGCGCTCCAATATTATCAACCTTTTGTGATTAACCTTTTTTGGTTGTGTGAATTTCTTAATATACCACCTATAATCCAATCATTACTTACTTCTATGGTGCTTAAATATACAATTAACATAAATTAATTTATAAATATGAATTAGAAAATTATATGTGATTATAACAAATATTAATAAAAAATGTTTTTGTTATAATCACATATAATTTTCTAATTCATATTTATAAATTAATTTATGTTAATTGTATATTTAAGCACCATAGAAGTAAGTAATGATTGGATTATAGGTGGTATATTAAGAAATTCACACAACCAAAAAAGGTTAATCACAAAAGGTTGATAATATTGGAGCGCGGTACAGTATAAGAATTCATAGTTTAATTTCATACACCTAGAGAGGGTGTAATTAGTACCTGGCGATCCAATATTTAATTAATATTCACTTAAGCACACAATTAACACTAATAATAGAGTAAGTTAACTCCTGGTGGCTCACAAATAACTATTCTACTAAAATTGCATTCAACATCTCACATATTTGTTTGTAGACACAATGGAGGTTTTCAATTTTTTAGAAAATAGACACATTGATATAGATAATGTTTTTCAAGGAGAAGAGAAAATAGATATTAATATACACAATTTATTTAGGAAAATCACACACATTATGGAGAAGAAATTAAATGTATGGTGGGATATGACAACCTTAGAAAAATATTTGAAAGAAAAAATTATACCTAAAAAACTCAGATGGGACATACCCATAGCTGATGGGTTGTTAGAGGAAGATGATGTGATAGAGTGGTTCAACTTCTTTAGTGAGAAGAGTATGGAACTGATATTATTCCTGATAAAAAGAAGGCAGAGAAAAATGCGTAAGATAGAAAATATGTTAAAGGAATATAAAGAGAAAGTGGAAACACACAAAGAACATCCAGACTTTAACAAATACATGACAGAATTAGGAAAAAATGTGAAGAATAAAGACTTGGAGATCCAGAATAGAAAAAAGAAAAAATACCAAAAAGTAACGCAAGAATACAATTTGAAACAAATATATAAATGGCAACAACCAGATATGACAGAAGGATTGAAATCGACAGACAGTACTCCAGCTAAGAATCAAAAGAATAATAAATTGACAAATAAAAAAACCATCAATTTTGCTAACAATTCAACCAAAGAAGCACGCCAACAAACACCTAAAATACAACCAAAAAAGATACAGGTGCAGCAACAAGAGCAAATGGTCCCACCACCACAAATATCAAAAAAACCACCCATATCACAACAGGTGAGAGAAGAATATAACAATAATAAGAGTTATACACAACATCCGAATAATGATTATAGGGGCCAAACACCATATTATTATCAAAACAGAGGCCCACCACCATATCAACAGCCAAGAGGTAGACCATACTACAGAAATAGAAATAGAGGTTATAATCACAGAGGGCACCAAAATTACTACCACCAAGGCCAAAATTATTACTATCAAGGTAGAAATTATGGGCCAAATTACAGAAGTGAATACAGAAATGACAACACAAACACATATACATCAGAATATGTAAATAATAACCAGATAAGAAATACACCACAATTATTCAAAGTTCCTACACAAAATAGGTATTCCCCATTAGAATCAGAGGAATCATACACGCCTTTACCTAACCCTTTTTTAGAGTGGAATCAAAATCTAGCAGAAGCAAATCAAAACACTGTAGAAAGAGGGGAAATAGAGGAGGAAGAAAACACAAACAAAAAGAGAAGGAGAGATTAAAAGGGGAAGGCATCTTTAATCTAAGTGGAACACCCTTAAAACAAGAAGAAATATACGCATTAGATCAGGGCTTGAAGTATGCTCCTAATAAAGGATTGAACAAATTTGAAATGTACATAAGCTTACAGAAATTTATAAGAAAATTAAACATTAAAAAATATTATGCTCAAAATCCGATAGAATATAATCAAGAGGCCAAAATATCAAAGTATCAACATAGCGATCTTAAAAACAAATCAGTTTTCAATCCCAAATCTAGCGATAACACATATATAACAACATTCAAAAAACTAGTAACAAAAGATTTAGAGCAATTGAACATACAGAAGCACAAATACAACTATAACCTTGAGAGAGGAATTAAAAGCCTTAAGGAGAGAAAAAACATAGTTATTAGGCCGGCAGATAAGGGGGGAGGTATAGTCATACTGTCCAAAACATTTTATGAACAATCTATGGAGGATATGTTAAAAGATGAGAGCACATATCAAGAACTTAAGAATAATCCAAATAAAGAGTATAAAAAAGAGCTAATAAAGATAGTAAATTATGGTAATAAAAAGCACATATTGAATGAAAAAGAAACTAAGTATTTAGTACCAACAGTATGCAAACTACCCGTAATATACTCAGTACCTAAGATCCATAAAAATCCCGTGAATCCCCCAATTAGACCTATAATAAATGGGATAGATTCTTTAACGGCAAGGATGGGAGAATATATAGATCAATATTTACAACCATTAGTGGTACAAACGAAGGCATACCTGAAAGATACCAGGCATATAATTCAATTAATGCAAAATCTAACACTCACTGATGATAGCATATTAAGTACAGCGGATGTCACCTCATTGTACACAAATATAGACCATGATGGGGCTATTGAAGCAGCAAAGTGGGCATTAGAAAAGTATTCTGATTTGAATAAAAAGCAGAAAAAATACCTTATTAAGTGCCTAATATTCTGTCTCAAACATAACTTCTTCTGGTATAACAATAAGTATTACCTGCAAACCAAGGGAGTAGCGATGGGGGCACGTTTTGCCCCCAGCATAGCAAATTTATATATGGCACAATGGGAGGAGGATACAATATTCAATAATCACAAACAAGAACTCATAGCATACTATAGATATATAGATGACATAATTCTAGTATGGAAAGGTAATGAAACGTCACTAGCGCAATTCTATAAGGAATTAAATAATAATAATCATAATATATCACTTAGCTGGAATAGCAGCGATAAAACCATTAATTTTTTGGATATATGGCTAGTGAAAGAGGGATTAAAAATCTCTACAAAAAATTACTTTAAAAATACAGACAGAAATTCATATATACCCACCCATAGTTGCCATCATAAAGCATGGATAAAGAACATACCCAGAGGGCAGTTTATGAGACTGAGACGAAATTGTACACATGATATTGATTACCAGGAACAGAGTGACATCCTTATAAAGAGATTTATTAATAAAGGGTACAAAAAAGAATATATAGTAGAAGAAAGAGAAAGGGTAGGAGTACTAGATAGAAACAAATTACTAACAAAAAGTCAGAATAACAATAGTATGGACAATGTTATGACTATTATAATGCCGTACAATAAGCAATATAAAGATGTGCAAAGAATAATAAATAAACATTGGGACATATTAAAGCTAGATAAAGATTTAAAAGATAGTATCCCTGAAAATCCAAGATTTATTTATAAAAAAGCCCCCAATATCAGAGACAAGATAGTGAAGAACGCCTGTATTTCTTTTCAGGTTGTCTGTGGGTTTTTCTTTGTATCCCGGACAATTCTTCTGTCAGTTATGGCTGCAATCTTTCTTGGTCTACCTGACCTTGGCTTGGTATCAAGAGATCCCTGAACTTTCCACTTCCTAATAGGTGATTTAACAGTACTTATTGGCATATTCAAGGCTTTGGACATCTTTTTATGTCCTTTTCCATCTTTATAAAGTTTTATTACCTTGTTATGCAGGACTTTTGAAATTTCTTTTCTGATCTCCATGGCTCAGTATCTAGCCCAGTCAGTGCTTCCACGTAAGAGCTAACAAACTCATTGACTATTTATACACTGACACTAATTGCAATTTAAAAAGCCACAGATGTGGGATATTGCCTCTAATTGGCATTTTAACCCGTGTGTGTCACCTTGTGTGTCTGTGCCAAGGCCAAACATTCCAGGGGAGGGAAACTTTTTTTCTTTCGGGCCATTTGGGTGATTTCTGTTACCATTAGGTATGCAAACTTTTGAGCACAACTGTATGTAGACACACACATATTATATATATATATATATATATATATATATATATATACACATACAGTTGCAAGAAAAAGTATGTGAACCCCTTGAGATTACGTGGAGTTTTGCATGAATTGGGCATAAAATGTGCTCTGAACGTTATCTAAGTCACAACAATAGAAGAATACAGTCAGCTGAACATAATACTACACAAATATTAGATGTTGCCATGGTTTAATTGCACATAACATGTAAACATTCACAGTGCAGGGAGGAAAAAGTATGTGAACCTTTGGACTTAATAACTGGTTGACCCTCCTTTGGCAGCAATAACCTCAACCAAACGTTTCCTCTAGTTGCAGATCAGACCTGCACAACGATCTGGAGTAATTTTGGACCACTCCTCTTCACAAAACTGTTTCAGTGTAGCAATATTCTTCGGATGTCTGGTGTGAATCGCTCTCTTAAGGTCATGCCACAGCATTTCAATCGGGTTGAGGTCAGGACTCTGACTGGGCCACTCCAGAAGACGTATTCAGTGCTGTTGCAGCCATTGTTTTGTTGAATTACTTGTATGCTTTGGGTCATTGTCCTGTTGAATCACCCATCCTCTGCGGAGCTTCAGTTGGCGGACAGATGGTCGTACGTTTTCCTGCAAAATGTCTTGATAAACTCTTGAATTCATTTTCCCATCAATGACAACAATCCGTCCAGGCCCTGAGGCAGCAAAGCAGCCCCAAACCATGATGCTCCCTCCGCCATGTTTTACAGTGGGGATTAGGTTTTGATGTTGGTGTGCTGTGCCTTTTTTTCTCCTCACATAGTGTTGTGTGTTCTTCCCAAACAACTCAATCTTGGTTTCATCTGTCCACAGTATATTTTGCCAGTAGTGCTGTGGAACATCCAGGTGCTCTTTTGCAAACTTCAAACGTGCTGC
Organism: Staurois parvus; assembly: GCF_062004578.1. Taxonomy (NCBI): domain Eukaryota; kingdom Metazoa; phylum Chordata; class Amphibia; order Anura; family Ranidae; genus Staurois; species Staurois parvus. Next base: position 3,659,877 of record NW_028318656.1, on the reverse strand, counting down.
AATATTCTTTTTGGACAGCAATGGCTTCCTCCGTGGTGTCCTCCCATGTACTCCATTCTTGTTTAATGTTTTCCTTATTGTAGATGTGTCAACAAAAATGTTAGCATGTGCCAGAGATTTCTGTAGGTCTTTAGCTGACATTCTGGGATTCTTCTTTACCTCATGCAGCATTCTGCGCTGTGCTCTTGCAGTCATTTTTACAGGACGACCACACCTATGGAGAATAGCAACAGTGCTAAACCTTCTCCATTTCTAGACAGTCTGTCTTACTGTGGACACATGAACATCAAGGCTTTTGGAGATACTTTTGTAACCCTTTCCAGCTTCATGCAAGTCAACAATTCTTGATCGTAGGTCTTCTGAGAGCTCTTTTCTGCGAGACACGGTTCACATCAGACAGTGCTTCTTGAAACCAGTAAACCCAAAACAGGTGTGTGTTTTCTAAGGGCAGGACAGCTGTCAGCAACACATCCAATATCATCACACTGACTGGAGTCAAGGTTGGCTCACTCCTGGCTCCAATTAGCTCTGGGAGAAGTCATTAAGCTAGGGCCTCACATACTTTTTCCTCCCTGCACTGTGAATGTTTACATGTTATGTGCAATTAAACCATGGCAACATCTAATGTTTGTGTAGTAATATGTTCAGCAGACTGTGTTCTTCTATTGTTGTGACTTAGATGAAGTTCAGAGCACATTTTATGCCCAATTCATGCAAAACTCCACGTAATCCCAAGGGGTTCACATACCTTTTCTTGCAACTGTATATTATATATATATATATATGTATATATATATTATATATATATATATATATATTATATATATATATATAGGTCCCGTCTGGAGTTTCCCCGTCGGCACGCAGTACTCACCAAGAAACAGTGACAGGGTAGGGATCTGTGTGTAAACACGGGTCTCTCTCCTGCCATCAGTAACATACACAGCAGAGAAATACAAAGCAGCATGTTTCTCTAGTAAAACACATACAGCACACAGTTAACCCTTTGATCTCCCCAGATATTAACCCCTTCCTGACCAGTGCTTTTTATTAGCACATGACACTGCATTAGTGTCATCGGGATGTCAGTGGCAGTTAGTCAGTTCCCCCCCCCCCCCCCCCCGTGTCAGAATGCCCGCCGTAGTCCTGCTATAAGTCGCTGATCGCCGCCATTACTAGTATTAAAAAGAAACATTCCAGTATCTATACCGCCATTTGTGAGCACTGTAACTTTCACGTAAACCAATTAATTTACACGTGTTTGGATTTTTTTTGTAGCAAAGATATGTCGCAGAATACATTTTGGCCTAAATTTATGATGAAATTTGATTTACATTTTTTTACTGGCTATATTTTATAGCAACAAGTCAAAAATATAGTTTATTTTTTTCAAACTTGTCAGTCTTTTTTTGTTTATAGCATAAAAATGCAAAAGCGATCAAATACCACAAAACGAAAGCTCTATTTGTGGGGAAAAAAAGAACATAAATTTCATTTGGGTGCAGCATTGCATGACCGCGCAATTCTCAGTTAAAATAACGCAGCGCCATATCGCGAAAGAATGGCCTGGTCAGGAAGGGGCGGGGGAATCCTCTGGAGGGTAAGTGGTTAAAGTCCACATTTTTTTTGTTTTATTTTAATTCCCATTGCAAGCCAATTAAAGGACGGCCCAGTTTATGCATTTGAATTTCCTCCGCTATACCCATTGGTCTCTCTTACCACTTATGTATTTTTTTTTGTTTTTTTTTATAAATTACAATAAAACATGTTCTATTTATCTAGTGTGTTCATGTCGTGCATCTTTATACTTTCATATGGTATGGTGCTTTAACCACTCCCCTACAGGGCACTTATACTCCCTTCCTGCCCAGGCCAATTTCCAGCTTTCAGTGCTCTAACACTTTGAATGACAATTGCGCAATCATGCAACACTGTACCCATATGAAATTTTTATCATTTTTTTGTGACAGAGCTTTCTTTTGGTGGTATTTAATCACCTCTGGGTTTTTTATTTTTTCTTAAACAAACCAAAAACCACTGAAAATTTTGAAAAAAAGTTTTTTCTTAGTTTTTGTTATAAAATTTTGTAAATAAGTGATTTTTCTCCTTCACTGATGTGCGCTAATAAGGCTGCACTGATGGACACTAACAGGTGGCACTGGTAGGTGGCACTGATGGGCATTGACAGGTATCACTGATAGGCACTGAAAGGCAGCGCTCCTATAAGGCACTGATAGGCAGCACTGACTAGCACTGTTAGGTGGCACTGATGCACACTGATAGGTGGCACTGACTGGTACTGATTGGCAGCACTGATAGGCGGCACTGACTTGCATTGATAGGTGGCACTGACTGGCAATGATGAGTGACACTGAAAGGCAGCTCAGATGGGCACTGAAAAGTGGCACTGCCAGGTGGCATGGATGAACACTGAGAGCTGGCACTGATGGACACTGACAGATTGCACTGCTGGGGCTACACAGATCATCAGGGCACACTGATGATCAGTGTGGATGTCCCCTCCGAGGAATGCCGATTACCGGCTCTCCTCTCCTCTGTCAGCGTGACAGCTTGTGGGGAGAGAAATGCCGATAACCGGCATTTCCCTGTTTACATGTGATCGGCTGTGATTGGACACAGCTGATCACATGACCGAGCGGACATCTTCGGCTCTTTCTGTGGATCGGTGACCTGCTGTGTGCTTGAGGGACACAGCGCACCACCAATCACCGTGCTGCGCGCTCCAGGATCCGCGCATGCACGGTGAGAATGGGAGGACGTCATATGACGTCCTCCCAGAACGAGAGAACCGCCTTCTGTCCGTCATATTACTATATGGCGGGCGGAAGGCGGTTAAAAGCCCCATTAGTTTTTTCTCTGTTTCCCCCGGTTCACATCTGTGCGGGTGGTGCTGCTGCGGATCTGCACGAAAATCCGTGCAGCCGCACTACACGCACAGAAAACTGCGAACCCGCAGGCTGGTGCCGTTAGTTCTAATGGCACGCTGCCCACACTAGGAAACGCAACCGTACTGGGAACCGAGGTTCCCGTGTGGGCTGCGTTTTCCACAGTAGCGCAGGGACTTCTTTCCCTCGGTGTCACGGGGCACGGGAGTTCATTTAAATGAATGGGCTCTCGTGCCCGAACAAAACGCGGCCCGCATGGCCGCATAGGTGTGTACCAGGGGTAAGGGTTTTTATATCTTTCTGATTAAATAGGGGTGTGGCACTTATAAAACCAATATACAAGGACAGGTGAGATTATGTCTCTCCAGCTCCCATCCTATTTATCTAACTCCGTTATACTGTCTGGAGCAGTTGCATTTTTTTTCTTCCAATGTATGACAGAAAGATCAAATATACTGTATATAGAACGACAGACAGGCCTGGCACAGGTGGCAATTTTTCGGCAGTTACGTATGCGAGTGACATTTTCTGATTGGTTGCCCTGGATCAGCGCACTTGAAATGTGCGGCTATAACAGTGTGCTGGTCTCACCTGAAGCTTGCCGTCGTCTGTCCATGGTCTCCGCAGTCTTTCCACACTTATCAGATCCTCCGCTACAGCCTGTAATTCCCTCCAAATCCTCCGAGCCCGCCGGTACAATCTCACAGCTCGCAGTTTTTTGTTTTTCTGGTATACGTTGATTCTTTGGCGCTAATAAGGAAGTGGTGGTTTCTACATATCGGTTTCCTGTTTCAGACACGTATATATATTTTGCCTGGTGATGTCATGTTCTCAAGGACTCTATTCCTCATCAAGAGTATACAGAGATATACATCAGCTGTGTCTCTAGATAGGTTGTGTCCCCAGAAACGGGGTGTCCAGAATAGCAGACCTGCAGAGGCTGATTCCAGAACCACAAATATCCAGCTGTTGTGTCTCCAGAAAAACAATAATATGAGAGTGGGAACAATACACAGTAACCAAAGTAGGTGTGCAGACCCAGGAACACAAACCCCCCCCGATGAAGTCCCGGAGAGATAGATGAGACTGTTAAAGCGGTAGTAAACGGTCAAAAAAAAAATGCTCCCTGCAAGGTAAAGGCATAATGTGCTATACGCACCGCACAGACGTACCTTGAAATGGAGCCTTCCAGTATCACGGTGTCACCATGGCAGAGGCTTCCATCTTCACCCGATCTTCCTTCCGGGTTCGCGAGCTGCTTGAATGGCCGAGCCGCGCTGATGCCACTCTTGCGCACGTGAGCGGGAGTCACAGCCTGAAGGAACCACACGGGTATGACTTTCCTTCAGGATGCATGCTCAGGTGACATCTCCGGCTGCCAAACAAGCGAATATCTCCTAAACCGTGCATGTATGAGAGATATTCATTCAACCTATAGGTAAGCTTTATTGTAAGCGCAAAGTGTTACTAAACCCCGGACCCCGCATTCACTATATCTGGTCTCCCCGGACCCCGCATTCACTATATCTGCTCTCCCCGGACCCTGCATTCACTATATCTGCTCTCCCCGGACCCTGCATTCACTATATCTGGTCTCCCCGGACCCTGCATTCACTATATCTGGTCTCCCCGGACCCTGCATTCACTATATCTGGTCTCCCCGGACCCTGCATTCACTATATCTGGTCTCCCCGGACCCTGCATTCACTATATCTGGTCTCCCCGGACCCCGCATTCACTATATCTGGTCTCCCCGGACCCTGCATTCACTATATCTGCTCTCCCCGGACACTGCATTCACTATATCCGGTCTCCCCGAACCCTGCATTCACTATATCCGGTCTCCCCGAACCCTGCATTCACTATATCCGGTCTCCCCGAACCCTGCATTCACTATATCCGGTCTCCCCGAACCCTGCATTCACTATATCCGCTCTCCCCGGACCCTGCAATCACTATATCCGGTCTCTCCGGACCCTGCATTCACTATATCTGCTCTCTCCGGACCCTGCATTCACTATATCTGCTCTCTCCAGACCCTGCATTCACTATATCTGGTATCCCCGGACCCTGCATTCACTATATCTGCTCTCTCCGGACCCTGCATTCACTATATCTGCTCTCTCCGGACCCTGCATTCACTATATCCGGTCTCCCCGGACCCTGCATTCACTATATCCGCTCTCCCCGGACCCTGCATTCACTATATCCGGTCTCCCCGGACCCTGCATTCACTATATCCGGTCTCCCCGAACCCTGCATTCACTATATCCGGTCTCCCCGAACCCTGCATTCACTATATCCGGTCTCCCCGAACCCTGCATTCACTATATCCGCTCTCCCCGGACCCTGCAATCACTATATCCGCTCTCCCCGGACCCCGCAATCACTATATCCGGTCTCTCCGGACCCCGCATTCACTATATCTGCTCTCCCCGGACCCCGCATTCACTATATCTGCTCTCCCCGGACCCCGCATTCACTATATCTGCTCTCTCCGGACCCCGCATTCACTATATCTGCTCTCTCCGGACCCCGCATTCACTATATCCGCTCTCCCCGGACCCCGCATTCACTATATCCGCTCTCCCCGGACCCTGCATTCACTATATCCGCTCTCCCCGGACCCTGCATTCACTATATCCGCTCTCCCCGGACCCTGCATTCACTATATCCGGTCTCCCTGGACCCTGCATTCACTATATCCGGTCTCCCTGGACCCTGCATTCACTATATCCGGTCTCCCTGGACCCTGCATTCACTATATCCGCTCTCCCCGGACCCTGCATTCACTATATCTGGTCTCCCTGGACCCTGCATTCACTATATATGGTACCATCAGTCCTGATGAAGTCACGTGGAAGCGTGACGCAACGAGTCGACGGCAAAGTGTGGTGACGTACTTCCGGCGTGGCGCCATTTTGGTACACCTTTTCATGCAATACACCCAGCACATGGGGAAAAGCTTGTTATGTTCTACCAAATGTGAGAGTATATTTTGCCTTATCTAATCTTGGGATTAAAAAACGGTTTTACACTTTGGAGAATGTGTCTTTCTCTTGTTCTATGGGCTATTGAGAGATTATCATTATGAGAGTGCCTACCTGCCTATTCACTTACCTGTCGGAGGAAATAACTACAGTGGTGATACAGGATACCAGTGGGGTCTTAGTGCCCAGGACACCAGGCTGAAAGGAGTGCTTATACAGGGAGGATCCTGATGTGATCCGAAAGGCTTTGTGGCCCTGAGGGGTCGCCGAGGGGAGGTGAGAGGCCACTGCAGCCATTTTGTGGTCACATATCAGTGTGTTGGACACCCACATTGAATGCGATGCATGACCAAAAGGAGTGAAGCGCTGTGTCCGTTCATTCTCACAGAAATTGGACTGTTTGCACGATTGTGATTTGTGTTATATATTATCAGTGTTGTGTATTTTTTGAGCACAGAGGTGTATTTTATCCCTCTGCAGGGATCCACATTTATATTTATATAGATTTGTGTCAGGAATGGACTCAGCACTGGTGGGACTCACCTGCCGTGTGGGCTGCAGTACCGGGGCTGACCAGCGGGTGCTCTCAGCAGCCAGAAGCTCACTCCTGCAATCAGCCAACACCTGGGGCTGATTGCAGGAGGTGTATTTTAGGAATGGCCAGACCTGCAGTCAGTGCCTTGGTGTATGTTTCCCATGAGACCCTGTACCTGGTATCCTGTGTTCCTGCCTAGTTGCTGACCCTGCTTTGATCCTGACCTCTGCTGACCGTCTCCTGTTGAACCCCTGGCTTGCCTGACCATCCTTCTGCCTGATCCTCTGTACCGCGCTGCCCGTGAGTTACTGAACCCGGCTTGTGACCCTGACTATTCTCTGCCTGCTCCTCCGGTACCTCACTGCCCGCACGTTGCTGACCTGGCCTGCCTGACTACGCCTGACGCTACCCAGACGATACATCCATCCTGCACGGATCCAGTCACTACTGTCCAAACCTGCCAGTCCCTTCACATCAGGCTTTCCCCCGGTACATACCCTCGGCGGACCCCTCTACCACAGTTGGGTGCACTCAGGGGCCGTGACCTAGTCTCAGTCCTGCGCCAAGTCCATCCCCACCATCAGGGGCTCTGGTGAAAAGGCAAACTGGGGCTTAGACTCCGTGCCCTGGGGAATCCTGTTCTGTGGGTCACTAGAGATCCCGCTGGGCAGTGCCTGACAGTACCTTACGGCCCGCCTGACCATTTCACCTCTCCAGCCCTGACTACGCCTGTGTTCCTGAAGCCTGCTACTTTCCTGTGTCAGTCCACACATTTTTGGTCACACCCGGATCCCTGACAATTTGTGTCCCAGTTATTGGGTACCAGGGGTCACATTGGTTGTATCCCTACAGGGATTGGGTTCACTTTATCAATTGTTTAGGTCACTCAATTGGTCCTTTATGAGGTCCCTGTGTGGTTTTTAGCACAATTTGTCACAGCTTCTGTTATTTTATATAGCGCTACACCATCTCACATTTTTTACCTTCCTGCAGGGTCCACAGAGGAAACAAAAGTGCCATATTATTGGTTTAGACTGCAAATATATATCTACTTTCTAATGAAATGTTTGCAGACACATTTTGGAGGCTTAAAGTTACCCCCATTCATCAGGGCTTGAGAAATCCTTGAAAAAGGAACAAGATATCGGACTTAAAATGATTAAAAGATATGAAAAACTAACAAAGTAGAAAGTATGCTTCTGCAACTGATTATTGCAGCCACAGGGGGGATATTTACCCCCCGTTCAGACCTATGTGGCCAGAGTTTTGCTCGGGCACGAGAGCCCATTCATTTGAATGGACTCCCGTGCCCGTGACACGCAGAGGAAATCCGTGCTGTGGGCTGCTAGAGACACTGCCAGGCGGCACCTAACAACGGCTTACCTCCTCTCTTGTCTTTCTCTGCTTTCCCCCCTCCATCTGCAGTACACACAGCCCCCAAAACCCTCCGGCCAAATAGTCAGTCTGTCCCTCATTGGGGCCGGGTCTCTCATTATCGGCACCTGTATCGGTTCACTTTTGCTCTCATTATCGGCACCTGTATTGCCTCACTTTTTCTCTCATTATCGGCACCTGTATTGGCTCACTTTTTCTCTCATTATCGGCACCTGTACCGGCTCACTTTTTCTCTCATTACACTGTTCAACAAATTTTTATTTTTTGCCAGTTTTGGAAACAAAAGGATCCATTTCTTAATGAATTTCACATTCTGAGTTCAAATATAACAATGAAATTTGTCAATTGGCTCTAGTTTTTCTGTAAATGGAAAGTTTTCTACTATAGGCGTAATGACTACATAATGCACAATAATTATATAGATAGATGTCTTTCCACAAATATAAAGCAAGTGATATTGACTACATAACAAAGCCTAAATGGCATAATATATTGCATAGGATTACCAAGAAAAATTATAGCCATAAGCTAAGTTGAATCATTTTAATACTTAGGATTCTCACTAGTTTTGTCTTCAGTTTGTGTCGGTTTTGCTTCTCTTGGCTTTTCTCTTGTATTCGAGGAAAGGGCTATCTCTTACAACTGCACGTGACTACAGGCTTCAGGTTCTTCCTCACTTGACTCAACCACGAAGGATTCTGGTGCTTTAGGAATTGGTAGCCCCTCTCCATGAGGAACTGGACGTATTGCCGATGGAATATTTGGATAGTGCACAGATAACTTTTTCTTCTTATTTAGCCCTTTTACAATTGGAGGCACCATACAAAAGTAACAATTACTAACATGATCTGTTGGCTCTCTCCAAATCATTGGCACAGCGAAAGGCATAGATGCCTTTTTTCCATTCAACCATTGCTCCAGTGCCGTCCCACAAGAATTGCAGCATATATGTGGTGCCCAGCTCTTGTCCTGGTCTCCTATCTTGCAGCCAAAATACAAGTTGTAGGCTTTCTTAATCATTCCTGTTATCCTCCTTTTTTGTGAGATAAAAGTTATTTCACCGCAGATATAGCAGAAATTATCTGCTTTATTCACACAAGTTCGAGGCATTACTGAGTAGCCTATATAAGCATAAAACTAAATGTAAAGACGCTGTCCAACTACAATCAGCTACAGATACTGCAGCTTTTATGCAGTGAAGTGATGTAATTAAAGGCTAATATTGCATCATCTCAGTATACATGCAATTTTCTATTGGTCACCAGTATCAATTGCGCAATATGCAGCTGAAGTTGCATCATAATTTTGAATGGCTTACGTCATTAGATGGGTGAATATATCATGGAAACTAGAGCCAATCAACATTTTTTAGGGTCATTTTCGTTTTCAGCACCCCAAAATTATGTAAGATTAGCTAATTTTATGCCCAAAACTTTTTTTACCTGTTGAACAGTGTTATCGGCACCTGTACCAGCTCACTTTTTCTTTTTGGCAAAATGCAGATGGGGCTATTTTTGCCCAATATGTTTCGGCCGCCGAACTTTTGGTGCATCCCTACAAAGGTGTCCTTTTATCATGCAGTGGTAAAGGACTGCTGGCATTCTCAGAGGAGACAGATCTCCTCTGAATGCCTTTTTATGAAGCGGTGTAGAACGCTTCTCCTGAGGGAAGAAGCAATCTACAAACGCTTTGAACGCTAGAAAACGGCTGCTGTTACTGTAATCTCACGAGATTACAGTAAGAGATCAAACACCATAAATTACCGCTGCTTCGTTTGCGGTTCCCCCGATTCTCCACCTCTGCGCTGGAGAATCTGGAGGGAGAATTTTCACCCAGATCGCCAATGAAAGGCTGACATCGCTCCTTCATACACGGGCCGTCTGTGTGCTGAGATGATCAGCAGAGAACATGTTCTCCGCTGATCATCTCTGTTTCCTAAACCACTAATGATCTCAGATCAGCAACGACCCTCAGGTTTCATAAAAGGGCACCTTATTGCAGACATTATCTCTCCTCATCTCTGCTTTTTATAACAAGATGAACCCTTGTAAGTAATACTGAAATATATTTTACACTGTGTAATCCTTTACTCCATGAGGAGGCATTTGTTAGGTCTTCCACCTACAAAGGGTCTGACGACACCTAGCCAAGAGTGAAGTGGATCCCAATGAAAATGGTCCAGTTCCTCTTCTCAGTTCCACCTGATGTACAGTCTTAGCAATACGCTGGTGTCATAGTAATGAAGCCCTGGCCTCTTCCAAGGAAGTCTTATCCAATTTCTGCAGAAGTGTTGTAGAATATGTTAAAAGCTGTTCAACCACAACATTCACCTGGGGCAAGCAAATGAACTGGTTTTACTGCTGAAAAAAAGGTGGGGATGCCAGCTCCCTCTACGGACTCTTGAACACGGGCGCTTGAGCTTGTGCAATTTAAAGCGGAGTTCCACTCAACCTATCAAAAAATAAAAGTCAGCAGCTACAAAAACTGTAGCTGCTGACTTTAAAAAAACAGCCACTTACCTGTCCCTCGGTCCTGCGGTGTGTCCCCCGCAGCTCGTTTCACCGGCCGTCCTGTATTCCAGGAGGCCGGCATCTTCAGTGTGGGCACCCGGCTGTGATAGCTTGCGGCTTCACAGCCGGGTACCCACTGCACATGTGCGAGTAGAGCTGCACTTCATGAATGGTCCTGTAGTCTTCTGGGATCTGTCACGTGTTCCAAAAGACTACAGGGAGGGAGGAAGTGAGGACACCATCCGCTTCCGATCGCCTAGGCGATTAGACCGGAAGTGGGAGTGGGTACCTGTCAAAATCGGGTACCCGCTCTCCAAAAGGTGCCAATCCTTAACCACTTCCTGTCCGGACACTTTCACCCCCTTCCTGTCCAGGGCAATTTTCAGCTTTCAGAGCTATCACACTTTGAATGACAATTCAAAACAAAATCCCAGCGGTGAATAAATACCACCAAAATAAAGCTTTATCTGTCTCAAAAAAATGGTAAAAAATTCATATGGGTACAGTATTGCATGACCGCATACCCATATGAATTTTTTACCATTTTTTTGAGACAGATAAAGCTTTATTTTGGTGGTATTTATTCACCGCTGGGATTTTTATTTTTTTTGCTATGTAAATGAAAACGTCCAAAAATTTTGAAAAAAAGTGTTTTTTTTTAATAAAATTTTGCAAATAAATAATATTTCATCATAAATCTTGGCCAAAATTTATTCCGTTATTTTTTTAGTAAAAAAAAAAAATCCAAATTAGTTTATAACCAAAAATTATAATTTTAAACATTTTTTTTTTACATTTTTATTTTATTTTTTTATATTATTATTTTTTATTTTTTTTTACATACTGTCACCCTAGCAGTACACTGATTGCTTTTACACCCATATAGGATGTAAAAGCAATCATTTCTCTTTCTCTGTCTGCATTCTTGCAGTCATTGAGAAGTACTGAGTGAGCTGTGATTGGTCACAGCTTGTCACATGGTACAAGGCTGTTGTGAATAGCCCTGTACCATGTGACCTCTGTGATCATTCACAGATTTCACACGTAGTAAGCAATGATGTCACAAGTGACATCCTGCTTACTACTTTGCATGTGATCACTGATTGGCAAATCAGTGATTACATGATCGGGACCTCGTACAGAGGTCCCGTCTGACGATCGGTGTTTGACTGTGTCCGGAGGACACAGCGGGCACCAGATCGCGGTGCTGCGCGCTCCCAGGGAGCGCGCACAGCCAGAAAAGGCGGGTGCCGTTTATGAATAGCAACCCGCCCCTGCACTGCCACTGCCCTGCCATTTATAAACAGCAGGCAGACGGCAAGTGGTTAACGGGAAGCGGGGGAGCAGTCCTTAAAGCGGAACTTCCCCTTTTGGGTGGAGCTCCGCTTTAAGTTCCACTGTATTTACTCTGCGCGGAAAGCCCTGGTGCTGTGTACAGTCGCCCTGCAGATTCTCGAGTCGCCCTGCATATTCTTGAGTCGCCCTGCAGATTCTTGAGCTACCCTTGTGATCACCTAGGTAGCAGAAACTATCATCAAAAACTTGGTGAGTGCTGCTGAGGCCTACAGTGCAGCCCAAGTGCGGTTTTATTCCATATGCAGTCGGTAACGGGAGAGATTCTTACCTTTCCTCTTCCAGCAACTCCTCCTCCTGTCCTTGTTGCTGGCGGCACTGGTGCTGCTGCTGCTGGAGGTGCTGTGCTCTGAGCCCTGCGAATCTGACTGAGCCTCGCTGCTGTCCTCAGAGCAGTCCGACAATTCTTTTACCACATCCGCCACATCTTTCTGTAAGGAAAGGAGAAAATATGAGCTGGACACACATCTTCACATTAGTAGATAACAAAAAACAAAGCGCACCAACCTTGCGCATTACCACAGTAAACAATTCGTACATTTATTGATGAATTATACTCACAAGAGTAGCAGTAAAAAAAGGCATATAACATCCAAAACCAAACACAGGGTTAGGAGACACGTGCAAGTTCCTTCCGGATGGGAGATAAACTCTTGGTCAAGCTGACGCGTTTCAAAGGGGGGGTCCCTTCTTCCTCGATCAGCTCCGAGGAAGAATGTAATGCGCAAGGTTGGTGCGCTTTGTTTTTTGTTCTCTACTACAGTCTATATCTAGCTTCCCCAGCTTCGTGTTAGAGCCGCATAACCTTTAGTCAGTGTTGGGTGAACATTTTATCATTTTATTCGATTGGCCTTCTTCTGATCTGAGTCCCTGAGCACAGGAGACGGTGGATGTGTGTTGACACATCTTCACATACCAGCTTTGCAAAGCTCACAACGAGTGCTGGCAAGGCTCTGGAGCTTGGAGCTGGCTCCTTGGCATAGATTTGGTGCAGATAATACTCCAGAAAAGTCATTCTCAACCAGGGTTCCTTGGAACCCTAGGGTTCTTCGAGAGTTTGCTAGGGCTGTGGCTAACTGACTTCTCATTTGATGGTGCCCAGGGCCAATACCACATGGCCCAGCCAGGGGCATGATCTTTGTAGCCATTTTAAAGGTGGCATTCAGAACATCTTTGTAAGGGGGGCATTTTTCCTATGGGTCACCAATGTAGGAGTCATTTTTCCCACTTTCACTCCAATGAATGAGTTTTAGCAAGGGTTCCCCAAAACTGAAAAATGATTTCAAGGGTTCCACAGGCTGCCTGACGAAACTCATGGTGCAATGGGTTACCGATTCCCTCCTGGCCAATAGCAGAAAGGCGGCCGGCAAAACACTTCGTCCCTCCATGTGGACGCCATGTGGCGTCCTTTCAGGCATGCGCAGTGCACCTGCCCGCAGGGCCGCTCTGTGGTGCGATCTGTCACCGGCCGTGTACCTCGGACACGGCCCATGACAGATCTGTGTACCGGCCCTGTTGCCATTACCATGTGACCTGCTGTGACCAATCACAGCAGGTCACATGACATTTGTATACAATGGATGGCTTCCTTTCATGCCATCCATTGTATACTAGTGTGTCTAGCTGTGAATGGTCACAGCGATCACATGCACAAGCTCAGCCAATCACAGCCCAGTTGTGTCATGTGATTAGCCGTGGACAAATCACAGCTAAGCACAAAAAAAAAAAAACCTGAATGAATCGATGTCATCCAGGTAAATGCTTGCTTATAGAAAAGTAATTCTTTGCTATAAGCAAATTATGTAAAAAAAACAAAATACTGATCACTTTCCCAAAGTAGTACAATGTTACTATGGTAACATTATACTACTTTGGTCATAGTGAAATATGAAAAAAAAATCTTAAAAAAAGAGAAAAAAATGCAATAAAACATTAAAACTAATAAAAAATAACAAATTATACTTTTTTTTTTTTCATACTGTCACCAGTCAGTGTCCCTGATCACCGCCATGCCAGTTATATGATGACGCTGTACTGCACTGGTGACCGTATGTAAAAAAAAAAAAAAAATAGTGAAGATAATTTTTTTAGTTTTTTAATATTCCGAAAAAGTATGACAAAAACGTACAACTTCAAAAAACTTGCCATGCCTCTTATGAAATACGTCAGACTGTCTACTTTGCAAAAAGGTCATTTGGGGGATATCTGTACCGTTCTGACATTTGGGGGATATCTGTACCGTTCTGACATTTGGGGGATATCTGTACCGTGCTGACATTTGGGGGATATCTGTACCGTGCTGACATTTGGGGGATATCTGTACCGTGCTGACATTTGGGGGATATCTGTACTGTGCTGACAATTTGGGGACATCTGTACCGTTCTGACATTTGGGGGATATCTGTACCGTTCTGACATTTGGGGGATATCTGTACCGTTCTGACATTTGGGGGATATCTGTACCGTTCTGACATTTGGGGGATATCTGTACCGTGCTGACATTTGGGGGATATCTGTACTGTTCTGACATTTGGGGGATATCTGTACCGTCCTGACATTTGGGGGATATCTGTACCGTCCTGACATTTGGGGGATATCTGTACCGTGCTGACATTTGGGGGATATCTGTACCGTGCTGACATTTGGGGGATATCTGTACCGTGCTGACATTTGAGGGATATCTGTACTGTCCTGACATTTGGGGGATATCTGTACTGTGCTGACATTCGGGGATATCTGTACTGTCCTGACATTTGGGGGATATCTGTACTGTGCTGACATTTGGGGGATATCTGTACTGTTCTGACATTTGGGGGATATCTGTACTGTTCTGACATTTGGGGGATATCTGTACTGTCCTGACATTTGGGGGATATCTGTACTGTTCTGATATTCTTGGACCTCAAGAAATTAGATTGGCCGTCAGTACTTCAGGATTGATCAATATTCAGATATATCTCATAGTTTGTAAACTCTATAACTTTCCTACAAACTAAATACATCCTAATTTGGGTTATTTTCATCAAAGAAATGTAGCAGAATACATCTTGGCCTAGATTTATGAAGAACAATTATTTGTTTGCAAACTTTCAGAACAGAAACAAAGAAATAATTTTTTTTTCAAAATTTTCGTTTTTTTTTTGTTAATTTAGCAAACAATAAAAACCCCGGCAGTGATTAAATACCACCAAAAGAAAGCTCTAGTTGTGTGAAGAAAATTATAAAATTTTAGTTTGGGCGCAATGTTGTATGACCGCGCAATTGTCATTCAAAGTGTGAGAGCGCTGAAACCTGAAAACTGGCCTGGGCAGGAAGGGGGTAAAAGTGCCCGGTATCGAAGCGGTTAAAATGCGTTGACATGCCTATGTCACCACATACAGGCTCCTGAGCCATGCCGACATCCTACTGCCCACCGGCCACCAGTAACTGTGGGCACCTATATCTTGTGACCGAAACAGCCTGTCAAATGTAGGTGAGTTGCTCTGGAGGAATGTGAAGTCAGTTACTCAATACAGCACAGCAGGAAAGGGATCTAGCCAATGAATGGCGAGATTATTGTGCAGGAGACTCCCAATCAGAGTGCTTCCATGGAGATCATGATGTGCATGTGAACGCTGGACTGCTCATGATTATGATTGACTCCCTACTGCAGCTTTGCCTTTCTTCCACTATTTTGACATCTAGCTCTGAGCTGTGCTCACTGGCTTTGCTGTAAACTGCTTGCAGGCTACTTTCTATTTGCTACCTACTGTCGAAGGTGCTGATTTTTATCTCCTGGCGGACCGCAAGTGTGTGTGGGGGGGGCACTCATGGACTTTGCACACTAAACTGCATTGAGGGTTCCCTTGATGATTTTCAGAGAGTATATTATGCTGATATGGGCTATCCATGTGGCCCTTTAATTTACAGCGGTCATAATTAGGTTTGACGCACCTTATTAGACAGGAGTGGCGTTTTGTGCACCAAGTTATAATATATGTACAGCGGGTAAAATAAGTATTGAATACGTCACCATTTGTCTCAGTAAATACATTTCTAAAGGTGTTAATGACATGAAGTTTTCACGTCGGTAACAATCCATGCAATCCATACATACAAAAACCAAAACAAATGAGTTCAGAAATTAGGTTATGTGTAATAAAATGGAATGACACAGGGAAAAAGTATTGAACACACTAACTGAAATGTATTTAATACTTCATATAAAATCCTTTGTTGGTAACGACAGCTTCAAGATGCCTCCTGTATGGAGAAACTAGTGGCATGCATTGCTCAGATGTGATTTTGGCCCATTCTTCCACACAGTCTTCAAATCTTGAAAGCTCCGTGGGTCTCTTCTATGAACTCTGATCTTTAGTAGTTTCCATAGATTTTCTATTGGATTCAAGTCAGGTGATTGGCTGGGCCATTACAGCAGCTTTATTTTCTTTCTTTGAAAGGAATTGAGTTTCCTTGGCCTTGTGTTTGGGTTCATTGTCTTGCTGAAATGTCCACCCTCGTTTCATCTTCATCATCCAGGTAGATGGCGGCAGATTTTTATCAAGAATGAATTGCTACCTTTTTTTGCATTCATCTTTCCTTCAATGACATGAAGTTTGCTATTACCGTATGCTGAAAAACAGCCCCACAGCATGATGTTCCCACCTCCATGTTTCACGGTTGGGATGGTGTTTTTGGGGTGATGTGCAGTACTATTTGACCTCCAAACATGGTGTGTATTATGGCATCCAAAGAGTTCCATTTTGGTCTCATCTGACCAGACTATATTCTCCAAGTATTTCACAGGCTTGTCTAAATGTTGTGCAGCAAACGTTAAACGACCTTCAACATGCTTTTTCTTCAGCAATGGAGTCTTGTGTGGTGAGCGAGCATACAGGCCATGGTGGTTGAGTGCATTAATTATTGTTTTCTTTGAAGCAATTGAACCTGCTAATTTCAGGTCTTTCTGAAGCTCTCCACAAGTGGTCCTTGGCTCTTGGACAGCTCTTCTGATAATTCTTTTCACTCCTCTGTCAGAAATCTTGCGAGGTGCACCTGGTCCTGGCTGGTTTAAGGTGAGATGATGTTCTTTCCACTTCCAGATTATGGCCCCAACAGTGCTCACTGAAACATTTAGAAGTTTTGAAATCTTTCTGTAACCAATGCGATCAGTATGTTTACAGAAGAGAACTCTTTGCTTTTGCACATCATGAGATGTTTCTTGTGTGATGCTGAAAGCCATGCATAGCAGTGTGCAGGAGCTGACAGGGGAGAGAACTGTATTTTTTACTTACAGTTCTCTCCCTCCGTCGGTAATGCTCCGTGATCACCGGGTGCGTCCGCCCCCTACCCGGAAATGCAAAATCAGTATATTTGCTATAGGGCCGATGGGAAGTAGTTAAGTGGTTGTAAACCCTTACATATATCTACTATAGTGACTGGCCTCAGGTGATACACAGAGATTAAACAAATCCTCCTACATAAGTTGTACCTGTAGATCCGACTTGGGTAATCTGGGCACACACTGCACAGACTAGAGAAGAGAGCTCAGTATAATCTGAGACCTGAGTGGAGGGAATGGACACATCCCCCTCTACATTCACTCCCAGGGAACCATAGACAGCCGAGCCTGTCAATCACCTGCTGTGTACTGGGGGGCGGGGTCATCTTCTGCGATCATCTAGTGTTGACAACCTCTTAGAAGGTACTCATGCAGATAGCAGGGGAAGATAACAGAGAGATATGACACTTAGAGCTTTGGATTGAGGCAAGTACACATTATAATAGGATTTGCTTTGTTCACATTTCATGTCAGCGGTTTACAATCATTTTAACTACCAGAAGCACCTAATAGACTCTGTTGCTAAGAAAAAAAAAACGGTGGAAACTGAAGCATGTCCGACAAAGAATTTCTGGTACCCCAGTGGGCTCAGTGGTTCCTACTGCCAAATACTACACTGGAGGACAACAGTAATGACATAGGGGTCAGGGGATCAAACCAGTCAGATACCGGGGATGGACAAAAATATGGAAACACTACATAATTTGCAGGTGTGAAAGTGATGGTATGTTTTGCGTTGAAAGTGGAAGCAATGTAATATTCTTTTGCTTCCGCTGTGTGATGAGACACCTAGCTAACAGGTCGGAAGCATCACTTTCCTCATTCACTGCGTGTGCTGCTGGTAATACGGAGTCATGTCAGAGCTTACTGAGCTTCATAGAGGGAAAATTGTTGGTGCCGTTTAGCTGGGGCCTCTGTGACTGAAGTTGCCAATGTATTTGCCATGTCGTGAGGTACAGTATCAAAGGTTATGACGGCATATATAGTTTCCAGGAAAATGTCGTCTGATAGTCATAAGCGTAGTCATCGCGGTCAACTGACCGAAAGAGACACAAGGACATTGCGCAGGATCGTGACCCGGAATAAAACAATTGTTGCAAAAGCTACAGAAGCTGACTGCCGAGCTCAGTCTCAGTCTTCACGGGACTGAGATTGAGCTCTGCAGTCACATTATGCAAAACTATTAGTTTCGATTTTTTACATTTCAGAATGGGATGCCTCGGGATTGTGCATAATTTTAAAGGGTATCTTGTCTGACAAAAGGTTGACAAATACTGCCATAGATGCATCCAAAGTCAGCCTGTTCAGCAGGGACTGGCCAAATTTCAATACATCTATGGCCAGTCCTGTTCTAGAGCAGTCAATCTCTTGATCAATTGCTCATGAACAGGGTTGCTGGAAAACTTGAATTCAATCATAGGCTGCAGCGCTGAGCAGTGTATTCTGACAGCTGAGAAGCCCAGCTGACTCCTCAGCTGTCAGAATACAAGGTGGTATCAAAAGGTTTTGTAACATGCCAACAGATGGCAGCACAAGGCTGCACACACATTCACAGAGAGCACTAACTTTCATAAGTCTGCCAAGAACTCCGTCAGTGTGCAGTGGGTGACCCTTTCGATGTACACAGGATGGTGTCTTTTGGCACACTGACTTATGAAGGTTGGTGCTCCCTGTAACTGTACATGCAGCCTTGTGTTTCCATCTGTTGGCATGTTGCAAAACTAGTCTGGAAACTTTTTGATACCACCTTTATTCTGACAGCTGAGGAGTCAACTGGGCTTCTCAGCTGTCAGAATACACTGCTAAGCGCTGCAGCCCTGATTGAATTGTCTTTTGGCATACTGACTTATGAAGGTCGGTGCTCCCTGTAACTGTGCGTGCAGCCTTGTGCTGCCATCTGTTGGCGTGTTGCAAAACTAGTCTGGAAATGTTCTGATACCACCTTGTATTCTGACAGCTGAGGAGTCAGCTGGGCTTCTCAGCTGTCAGAATACACTGCTCAGCGCTGCAGCCTATAGGCTGCAGCCCTGATTGAATTGTATTTTGGCACACAGAATTATGATGGTCGGTGTTCCCTGTAACTGTGCATGCAGCCTTGTGTTGCCATCTGTTGGCGTGTTGCAAAACTAGTCTGGAAATGTTCTGATACCACCTTGTATTCTGACAGCTGAGGAGTCAGCAGGGCTTCTCAGCTGTCAGAATACACTGCTAAGCGCTGCAGCCCTGATTGAATTGTCTTTTGGCACACTAACTTATAATGGTCGGTGCTCCCTGTAACTGTGCATGCAGCCTTGTGTTGCCATCTGTTGGCGTGTTGCAAAACTAGTCTGGAACCTTTTTGATACCACCTAGTACAATGACACAGCAGGGAGAATTCCTGCATCCACCTTGAATGTGTGGAAGGGGAATCAGTTCAGTGTTTTCCATACAGCTCACTGGCTGATTGAAAAAAAACTGAGCTATGTATGGTCAGCTTTACTCTCTGTGCTGGCCCAGCTCTTTCTTACATATCCTTTTAGGCCGAGAATGGAGATGGATACTATGGAGCATTCTTTCCCAACCAGGTTTCTGTGGAATCCTAGGGTTTCCTGGGGTTCCTTGAACAGTAAGAATAGCAAACTGACCCACGCTGTCCACCATGGGGGTTACATTATTATTATTATTATACAGTATTTATATAGCGCCAAAGGGTATGCTCAGCGCTGTACAGTAGCAAGGGGGACAGAACATGAGACAAGACAGTAACAATACAATACACGAGGGGTTCGAGGGCCCTGCTCTTTCGAGCTTACAATCTAGGAGGGAGGGGAAGGTGGTACAGGAGGAGATGGCTGTGGGGGATGGAGTGGTGGGTGGAGTGAAGGAGGTTAGTTGTTAGGTGAGGTCGGGTGTTAGGTGAGGTTGGGGTAGGCTTCCCTGAAGAGGAGGGTTTTCAGGGTGCGCCTGAAGGTGAGGAGGGTAGGTGACAGTCTGATGGATTGGAGTAGGTAATTCCAGAGGATGGGGAAGTCCTGGAGAAGTCCTGCAATCAGGAGTGGGAGGAGGAGACCAGGGAGCTAGAGAGTAGGAGGTCCTGTGAGGAGCGGAGGGCACGGGTAGGGTAGTATCTGGGTATCAGGTCAGTTATGTAGTTCAGGGCGGCATTGTGAATGGCCTTGTAGGTCAGAGTTAGCAGCTTGAACTTGATGCGCTGGGCAATCGGGAGCCAATGAAGAGATTGGCAGAGGGGGGAGGCAGATGTGGAGCGCTTGGTGAGGTGGATGAGTCTGGCCGCTGAGTTTACGATCGACTGGAGTGGGGATAGCATTCGTTTGGGTAGGCCAGTGAGAAGGGAATTGCAATAGTCCAGGCGTGAGATGATGAGGGAGTGTACGAGTTGTTTGGTGGTGTCTGGGGTGAGGAATGTGCGTATCTTGGAGATGTTGCGGAGGCGGAGCCTGCAAGATATAGATAGCAGTTGGATGTGGGGTAGGAAGGAGAGGTCGGAGTCCAGGGTGACACCGAAGACTTTGGCATGTGGGGTGGGAGAGATGGTGGCGTTGTTAGTAGTGATGGAGAGGATGGGGGGGGGGCACGGGGTGGGGGGAAGACCAGGAGCTCGGTTTTGGATAGGTTAAGTTAGAGGAAATGAAGCGACATCCAGTCTGATATGTCGTTTAGGAGGTGGGCGATGCGGGCAGAGAGTGAGGGGGTGAGGTGGGGGTGGAGAGGTACATTTTGGTGTCGTCGGCATAGAGGTGGTAATTGAAGCTGTGGGAGTGAATAAGTTTGCCAAGGGAGGAGGTATAGATGGAGAAGAGGAGGGGCCCAAGGACAGAGCCTTGGGGGACCCCGATAGAGAGGGGGAGGGAGGGGGAGGTGGCAGTGTTGTAGGTGACGCTGAAGGAGCTTTGGGAAAGGTAGGAGGCGAACCAGGAGAGAGCAGCATCCTTGATGCCAAAGGAGTGCAGTTTGGCAAGGAGGAGAGGGTGGTCAACAGTGTCGAAGGCCGCGGAGAGGTCGAGGAGCAGGAGGATAGAATAGTGGCCATTGGCTTTGGCAGTTAGCAGGTCATTGGTGATTTTAAGAAGGGCGGTTTCGGTGGAGTGCAGGGGGCGGAAGCCAGACTGTAGGGTCAAGTAGGTTGTTATCAGTGAGGTGGGCACTTAGGCGATTGTAGGCCAGGCGCTCAAGGAGCTTGGAAGTGAAGGGCAACAAGGAGATGGGTCTAAGGTTGTTAAGGTTAGTGGGGTCAAGGGAGGGTTTTTTGAGTATGTGGGTGATGTGTGCGTGCTTTAGAGGGGAGGGGAAGGTGCCGGTGGAGAGGGAGAGATTGAAGATGTGGGTGAGGGAGCGAATGGAGGGGGGGGGGTGACTGGAGGAGCTGTGAGGGGATAGGGTCCAGGGGGCAGGTGGTGAGGCGGGCTTCAATGAAGACCTTAGAGACCTCCTCAGGGGTAGTTGGACTGAAGGATCGGAGTGGTGGGGAGGTGATGATGTGTGGGGCGTTAGGTATAGTGGGGGGGGGGGGGGGTAGTGCGACTATGAGGTCAGGGGAGGGGAGGGTTGAGGGGTTGAAGGAGGGCGGGAGGCTGGGTGGAGAGGTGTATTGTGAGTTGACAATGTCCTTACGGATTGCGTCAATCTTGTTTTGGAAGTGAGTGGCAATCTCGTGGGCGGTGAGTGAGGTACTGGGTGGGTGGGGGGGGGGGGGGGGGAGAGAGCAGGGATTTGAAAGTGGAGAAGAGCCGACGAGGACAGGTGGAGAGGGTGCGGATAAGGGTTATGAAATAGACTTGCTTGGCGGCATGGAGGGAAGTGGTGTAGGCGAGGTAGGCGGCTTTATAGAGGGAGAACGCGGGAGGGGATCTGGTTTCGTGCCATAAACGCTCCAGCGTGCGACTACGTCATTTGAGGCATTTCGTGTGGCCGTTTTGCCAGGGTTGAAGCGGTCGGGGTCTGATGCTATGTGTGGTTAGGGGTGCCAGGGAGTCAAGGGCAGCTGACAGTGAGTCGTTGTATGCATCTACACTAAACACACTACAATGTCTGGGGACAGCACACGTCACTATCTGCATTTCTTTTCTGTTATTATTATTCCTTTACAGATGATACTGCAAATATTTATTTCATATACATAAGAAGGGTGGTAAAAATGTCCTGGATGTCAAATACCCCAGATAAGACACATTTTTATTTATTCTTTTTCATTTGCAACTTGACTACAACTGTATTCTGATCTGTAGGTATAATCACTTTTGGCAGCGTCACGAAGACCCAGAAACATTGGTGAACCCTCACCTCGTAAAACAACCCATTCAGTTTAAAATTATTGGCGCACCGAAACGAAAATTCTGGTGCCGAAACCAAAAATTCAGGATGCACTTGGCCGAAACCCGAAACGGACAGTTTTTAAAAATGTAATAAATTTTTCAAACTAAATTTTTTTGGAAAAAAATACACATTTAATGATTAAAAAAAAAAACCACAATATAAACCCAAATTGTTTGGCAAAATATGAAAGATGATGTTACGCCGCGTAAATAGATACCCAACATGTCATGCTTTAAAATTGCGAAAGCTCGTGGAATGGCGACAAACCACGGTACTTAAAAATCTCCATGGGTGACGCTTTAAAAATTTCGACAGGTTACCAGTGTAAAGTTACAGATGAATGCCGGTTCTAGAATTATTGCTCTTGCTTTGACGTTTGTGGCGATACCTAACATGTGTGGTTTGAACACCGTTTACATATGTGGGCGTGGCCTACATATGCGTTCACCACTACGTGCGAGCACGGGGGGACGGGGGCACTTTAGACTTTTTTTTTTTTTTTTTACACTGTCTCTTTTTAATCACTTTTATTCCTATCACAAGGAATGCATGCATCCTTTGTGATAGAAATAAGTAGTGACAGGTCCTCTTTATGGAGAGATATGGGGTCAATAAGACCCCACATCTCTCCTCTACAATGTAAACCATTAGATCTAGCATTGATCTAGTGCAGGGATCTCTAAACTATGGCCCTTCAGCTGTTGAAGTACTACAAGTCCCATCATGCCTCTGCCTCTGGGAGTCTTGCCTGTGGCTGTCAAGAGTCTTGTAAGGCCTCATGGGACTTGCAGTTCCTCAACACCTGGAGGGCCATAGTTTGGAGACCCCTGATCTAGTGCTTTAAAAAAATAAAAAAATGGCTTTGTTTACAAGGCGCCGGAATCGGAAGTGACATCGCTCCAGTCCTCCAAGGACATAGAGATGAGTGGAGGCCATCTTTCCTTCACTTATCTCTATGCCCAGCGCCGGGATCATTTGGGGGTTCCTCAGGTAAGGCTGGGAACCACCGAGCAGCGGCAGACACGCAGCGAGGGGCGGGGTTATTTTCAGTACTTGCATCAGTGCTTAGGCCGATAGGGGTGTTATCAGCCGAAACGTTTCGGCTACCGAAATTTTGGTGCATCCCTATTTAAAATAGAAATAAAAGGGAAAACATTTGTGTATAGATATAAAAAAACTTTTTAAATACCTTTTTTCATAAGTGATCACATACTGTAATCTCTGTTCTGTATAAGTTGCTTAGAAAGGTGAGGGTGGAGAAACAGCAGCACACTGATCTTCCCAATTAATGGCTGTACAGGGAGGGTGTCAGCAAAAGTCTTGCCCATTGGAGGACAGGGCAGGCTGTTCTCCCAGCACAGCAAGAAAACTGACCACACTAGGATGAATGTGCTCTCATGCCTAGTGTGGTCGGTCTGAAATAGGAAAGAAGAGGGTCTGGCAGGAGCACTATGTGTTTCAAACAAAGGAAGCAATACAAAGAACATGATTCTTTTTAAGACAAGTATATGGTACAGCAGGCATATATCATGTTTTGCTGGGGGTTTTTTTTGCCTTCCTCTGGATCAACTGTGGGTGTAGGATTTTAACTTTTTTTTTGAACTGGATGGACTTTTGTCTTTTTTCAGCCAGACCAACTACGTAACCATGTAACATTATTAAAGCGGAGTTCCAATGAAAATATAAAAAAATAAAAGTCAGCAGCTACAAAAACTGTAGCTGCTGACTTTTAAAAAACAGCCACTTACCTGTCCCTCGGTCCCACAGTGGCCCCCCCACAGCCCGTTTCACCGGCCACCCTGTGTTCCCAGCACCGGCATCTTCAGTGTGGGCACCCGGCTGTGACAGCTTGCGGCTTAACAGCAGGGTGCCTACTGTGCATGTGCTTTGTGAATGGTCCTGTAGTCTTCTGGGACCTGTCACGTGTCCCAGAAGACTATGGGGAGGGAGGGAGGAGGACAACTTCCGCTTCTGATCACCTAGGCGATCGCTGCAGAAGTGAGAGCTGGTACCTGTCATTTTTGAGTACCCTTTCCTCAAAGGTGCCATTTTTTTTAATGGTTGAACTGGTGGGACTTTTGTCTTTTTTCAGCCAGACTAACTATGTAACTATATCAGGAATATGAACATTCTTTAACCACTTCCAGTCCGGACACTTTTACCCCCTTCCTGTCTAGGCCAATTTTCAGCACTATCACACTTTGAATGACAATTGCGCAGTCATGCAACACTGTACCCATATGAATTTTTTAGCATTTTTTTGAGACAGATAAAGCTTTATTTTGGTGGTATTTATTCACCGCTGGAATTTTTATTTTTTTTGCTATGTAAATGAAAGTTCAAAAATGTTGAAAAAAAGTGTTTTTCTTATAAAACTTTGTAAATAGTATTTCATCATAAATCTTGGCCAACATTTATTCTGTTATCTTTTTAGTAAAAAAAAAAAATAACCTAAATTAGTTTATAACCAAAAATTATAATTTTTAAACATTTTTTACATTTTTTTTTGTATTTTTTTATATTATTATTTGTTTTTTTACAGACTGTCACCCTAGCAGTACAGTGTCACCATGGTGACGCTACTACTTGTGGGGGGTGATGAAGATTTTTTTTTTTTACACTGCTTGCTTTTACACCCATAAAGGCTGTAAAAGCAATAATTTCTCCTTCTCTCTGGCTGCATTCTTGCAGTCATTGAGAACTACTGTGCGAGCTGTGATTGGTCACAGCTTGTCACATGGTAGAAGGCTGTTGTGAATAGCCTTGTATCATGTGACCTCTGTGATCATTCACAGATTTCACACGTAGTAAGCAATGATGTCACTTGTGACATCTTGCTTACTACTCTGCATGTGATCACTGATTGGGCAATCAGTAATCACATGATCGGGACCTCGCATAGAGGTCCCATCCAACGATCGGTGTTCCACTGTGTCCGGAGGACACAGCGGGCACCGGATCGTGGTGCTGCATGCTCCCTAGAAAATGCGGGTGCCGTTTATGAACGGCAACCCGCCCCTGGAGTGCCACCGCCCTGCCGTTTATAAACAGCGGCCGGACGGGAAGTGGTTAAAGTAGTTGTAAAGTCTAAAGCTTTTTACCTTAGTGCATTCTCTGCATTAGGGTAAAAAATGTCCTATTATCTGTCATACCCCCTCAAATATTTGTTTCAGGCCGTCAATTTATGCAGCGCTTTATATATATATATATATATATATATATATATATATATATACAGTGGGGATCGAAAGTTTGGGCACCCCAGCTAAAAATTTGTATTAATGTGCATAAAGAAGCCAAGGAAAGATGGAAAAATCTCCAAAAGGCATCAAATTACAGATTAGACATTCTTATATGTCAACAAAAGTTAGATTTTATTTCCATCATTTACACTTTCAAAATAACAGAAAACAAAAGAATGGCGTCTGCAAAAGTTTGGGCACCCTGCAGAATTTATAGCATGCACTGCCCCCTTTGCAAAGCTGAGACCTGCCAGTGTCATGGATTGTTCTCAATCATCGTCTGGGAAGACCAGGTGATGTCAATCTCAAAGGTTTTCAATTCCCAGACTCATCTGACCTTGCCCCAACAATCAGCACCATGGGTTCTTCTAAGCAGTTGTCTAGAAAACTGAAACTGAAAATATTTGACGCTCACAAAGCTGGAGAAGGCTATAAGAAGATAGCAAAGCGTTTTCAGATGTCATAATGATCCTAAACACACCTCGAAATCCACGGGGGATTACATCAAGAGGCGTAAACTGAAGGTTTTAACATGGCCTTCACAATCTCCTGACCTCAACATCATTGAAAATCTATGGATAGACCTTAAAAGAGCAGTGCGTGACAGACAGCCCAGAAATCTCAAAGAACTGGAAGACTTTTGTAAGGAAGAATGGGCAAAGATACCTCAAACAAGAATTGAAAGACTCTTGGCTGGCTACAAAAAGCGTTTACAAGCTGTGATACTTGCCAAAGGGGGCAGTACAAGATATTAACTCTGCAGGGTGCCCAAACTTTTGCAGACGCCATTTTTTTGTTTTCTGTTATTTTGAAAGTGTAAATGATGGAAATAAAATCTAACTTTTGTTGACATATTATAAGAATGTCTAATCTGTAATTTGATGCCTTTTGGAGATTTTTCCATCTTTCCTTGGCTTCTTTATGCACATTAATACAAATTTTTAGCTGGGGTGCCCAAACTTTCGATCCCCACTGTATATATATAATCTTGCTTACTACTCTGCATGTGATCACTGATTGGCCAATCAGTGATCACATGATCGGGACCTCACACAGAGGTCTCGTACAGCGATCGGTGTTCCACTGTGTCCTCCGGACACAGCGAGCACCGGACTGGGGTGTTGCAGGCTACCAGGGAGTGCACAGTCCAAAATGGCGGGCGAGGTCCCGTCCAACGATCGGTTTTCACTGTGTCCGGAGGACACAGCGGGCACCGGATCGCAGTGCGAGCGCGCACAAGCAGGGTGCGGGGAGACCGTTTATAAACGGCCACCCGACCCTGCACCGGCCACCGTCCGGCCGTTTATATACATGGGCCGGACGGGAGGTGGTTAAGTGTCCCTCTGGGGTAACAGGATGGATAAAGGCTGCTATAGGGGGTCAGAGAATCACCGTGTCTGCTTGGGCTGCTGACATCACATCCAAGATGGCGGCACCCAGCAACAGTCTCAGGGCTTTTGGATGTCTTCACAAGGGAAGATTTAAAAGGTCCAGCAAATGACACGTATTAAATACATTAAACACATACATAATCTAATGGGAACTTTTTTTGCTGAAATAATAATCTGGCAACAGGGTCTCTCGTATCCTTCATTACCAGATCGGCATAATTATAAATGTTTCATAACGTCAATATTTAGGTATGTGTATAAGCCCGCTCGTGACCAGTTCTCTTTAAACAGCTGACAGTGTCACACGAGAGTCCGAAGTACAGCACTGTCTATGGCAGAGAGGAAGCAGATGGCAGTAAAGGAGAGCAGAATGCACAGATTCATATATAAGACAGCAGTGTGTGGTCTCTCTTACATGACTGCAGCGTCGAGAGATATGATATGGGCTCAGGAATCAGCACGGGGCTCAGGAATCAGGAATAGGGTGTGTACCTGAGAGCTCACCTGTCTCTTCCTGGTCGCGGTACACCTGGGTCATGTGACTGCAGTAAACAGCTCATACCTGGCCTGCCCTGCACCAGGAAGTCGGTGTGTTCCCAGGTCTCATGGGAAAATACTAGAACTGACATCAGGCTGAAAGAAGCAGACAGTCTGTCTATAGTTCACCTGAAATGTTTGTCGCAGTGAGAGCTCAGGGAATGATTCACCATTCTGTCCGCAGATGCTATATGGAAGGTGACCGGGATTGGAGCGGTTATGAAATGGTGAAGCGTTAGGGCTCATGTACACTGCAGCTGATAAACGCACGTTTAGGAGTTGTTCTGCGTTTTTTTCAGCAGCCCCTGAACTCTCCCTAATGTTTTCCTATGTGTCCATGTACACATCATCGTCTACAGGCATTTGAGTTTACAGTCTTTTTTTTTTTTTGAAAACTTGTGTACAGCAGTCGATTTTATCAGCATTTCAAACGCAAAACGTTTGTAAACGTGGCAAATCGCATTTATAAGGCCCCATGTACACGGGACACTTCTGAACGATGGAAACTGACTGCTGGAAAACGTAGGTTAAAAAAAAGTCTGTTTATCCGCGTTTGCATAACGCTTTTATGTTTAGAAGCATTTTTTAACCAAGTGTAATATGACGGGCGCAAGGTGGTTCTCTCGTTCTGGGAGGACGTCATATGACGTTCTCCCATTTTCTTTGCGCATGCGCGGCTCAGGGAGCACGCAGCGCGGCGATCGGCAGTGGACTGTGTCCCTGGGACACAGCGGATGACTGATCACGGAAAGAGCCGAAGATGTCGGCTCAGTCATGTGATCAGCTGTGTCCAATCACAGCTGATCACATGTAAACAGGGAAATGCCGGTTATCGGCATTTCTCTCCTTTCGAGCTGTGACACTGACAGAGGAGAGGAGAGCCGGTAATCGGCTTTCCACAGAGGGGACATGTACACTGATCATCAGGGCACTGATGATCAATGTGCCCTGATGGTCAGTGTAGCCCCAGCAGTGCCACCTGTCAGTGTCCATCAGTGCCTTATGTCAGTGCTCATCAGTGCCTTGTGCCAGTGCATATCAATGCCATATATCAGTGCCCATCTGAGTTGCCTTTCAGTGTCACCCATCAGTGCCGCCTATCATTGCTGCCTATCAGTGCCATGTATCAGTACTGCCTTTCAGTGCCCAGCAGTGATGCCTGTCAATGCCCATCAGTGCCACCTACCAGTGCCTCCTCATCAGTGCCCATCAATGCCACCTATCAGTGTCCATCAGTGCAGCCTATCAGTGCCTATCAGTGCAGCCTCATTAGCGCACATCAGTGAAGTAGAAAAATCACTTATTTACAAAATTTTATAACAAAAATTAAGAAATTTTTACAAAATTTTCAGTGGTTTTTGGTTTAAGAAAAAATAAAAAACCCAGAGGTGATTAAATACCACCAAAATAAAGCTCTATCTGTCAGAAAAAAATTATAAAAATTTCATATGGGTACAGTGTTGCATGACCTCGCAATTGTCACTCAAAGTGCGACAGCGCTGAAAGCTGGAAATTGGCCTGGACAGGAAGGGGGTATAAGTGCCCTGTAGGCGAGAGGTTAAAGATAAGCACAGGAGAACCTCCCAAATGCCCAGAATGCACTGAAAAGTGGTAAATTGTTAACTATTTCAGACTGTTTCAGAGAAATCCAGAGAGTAGAAGCAGAGACACCAGTATGTGCTGAGATTAGCTTAGGTGTGAGTTGCTCATTAACATTTCTTTTGTTTCCAAGGGTGGGAAAGGTGTCTGGTGGAGGGAGTCATTAAGGCCACCTGGCAGGGGGTCTTCATGAGGAAGTTGAGGTGTGAATGGTCATTAACATATCTTGTTTCCAAGGGTGGGAGAGGTCTGAGGTGTGAATTGGTCATTACAATGTGTGACAAGCTTGGTAGGAACATCCTGTGTTCAGTGTTTTGTCCATCTGAGCACCCTGAAAATGCTTTGCATGCATTTTTCATGCTGAAAAAAGGTTCTGGACAGCACCGGGAACTGGAAGAGTTTTAAAAAAAATTCCAAACGCTTAAAAACGCAATTTGCCACGTTTAGAAGCGTTTTGCGTTTGAAACGCTGATAAAATCGACTGGTGAATGCAAGTTTGTTGCATTAAAAAAAAAACGACTGTAAACTCAACTGCCTGTAAACGGCTGTAAATGAAGATGTGTACATGGACACATAGGAAAACATTAGGATGAGTTCAGAGGCTGCTGAAAAAAACCCTCTTTTTCATCAAGAAAAATGCATGCAAAGCGTTTTCAAGGCACTCAGATGGACAAAACACTGAACACAGGATGTTCCTACCAAGGTTGTCACACATTATAATGACCAATTCACACCTCAGACCTCTCCCACCCTTGGAAGCAAAAGATATGTTAATGACCATTCACACCTCAAATTCCTCATGAAGACCCTCTGCCAGGTGGTCTTAATGACTCCTTCCACTAGACACCTTTCCCACCCTTGGAAACAAAAGAAATGTTAATGAGCAACTCACACCTAAGCTAATCTCAACACATACTGCTGTCTCTGATTCTACTCTCTGTATTTCTCTGAAACAGTCTGAAATAGTTAATAATTTACCACTTTTCAGTGCATTCTGGGCATTTCGGAGGTTCTCCTGTGCTTATCTTTAAAAAAACGTAAATGCACATAAACTCGTTATGCAAACGTGGCTAAACAGATGTTTTTTTAACTTCTGTTTTCCAGCAGTCAGTTTCCATCATTCAGAAGTGTCCCGTGTACATGGAGCCTTAAGCCACATGACACTTTCTAAGGTGCATGCAAAAAGACAAAGAGAGGGCGCACAGGCCTAGTGCATTACCTTTAAAAATTAGTTTATTGTATAAAATGTGATATACTCACAAAAAAATAAAAATCAAAGGCACATCATAAGAAATAAAGCAAGGTCCAATCTCCCTGGAAGGTGTTTGGTCGGGTACTATAGACCTCCAAATGCCTGACACGTTTCGAGGTGATGCCTGGAACGCTCCTTCTGGCCGGAAAGGGCATGGAACGCTCATTCTGGCCGGAAGGGCATGGCTACAAGGTCACATGCACACTGCATCACTTCCACTTGTATGGAAGATGTCAACACTACATATTGCCCAACAAACTATTTTTTTAGATTGGTTAATGTGGGCCACAATTGCGACCAACGTACGAACACCTCTCGGTCATCGGATGACGGGTCGATTTTGTAATCATGTATTCCCACCTTAAGCTGTCTTGAGGACTAAAGTGCTATGCCTAAAGGAGAAGTTCACCTTTTGATAAAAAATAATAAATGCACTTTTTTTGCAGGTAAAAAAAATGTGCATTTATTATTTTTTGTCTACAGGAGCCTGGAAAGCATTGCAGAAGCCATCAGATCGCTGGTACCATGCAGGTCTCCTGCACACCTGTCAGTATATCTGCTTGTCGTACGGGATGTACGAGCAACCAGATATACTGACAGGTAAATTCAATGAACTACCACGGCACTCCACAGCACTGTGGTAGTTCACCGAGCCGCTGAGGCTGTGCAAGAGGTGTACAATCTAAGGTCCTTAACCTTCAAGGAGCGTACAATCTAAGGTCAGTTTGTTATTCACAGGGAAGTGATGCGGCGCCCCGCATGGCCACGGTTTTTTAAAATTTGAAAGCTAGCTGGAGGGGAGAAGATCCCCGTTTGCTCTCAAAGCAGCGGACCAGCGGGGAGCAGGGTCTGGTGCTTTCATAACATGTTACATGTACACCCTGAATATGGGTGTAACGTATAACATGTTATGAAAGGGGTGAACTTATCCTTTAAGTTCCCAGGGGTGCACTTTGTACTCTCCCTCTAGAAGAATCTTTTACAATATAGAAAGGTTACCTAACCCACCAGACTTCACCTACAACCAGGGGTGTATTTACCACAAGACAAACAAGGCATTTGCCTAGGGCGGCAATTTTTAGGGGGGCAGCACTGCCCCCCGGAAGAAGGGACATATGCAGCATGGGGACCAAGTGGGATCCAAGAGAGGCTGTGGGATGCTTGATGGTGTATGCAGAGCCCATCTGTTGTCCTCGGGGATGTCCAGAGTGTCGAAGGTGAGTGTTGGGTTTTAGTGGAAGGATCTCTCGGGTGGGGATGGGGCAGGGGTGTTGTTGATCACTGTCATGCTCTCTCCATGGGGGGTCTGGTATTGTTCAGTGTCAGACTCTCTCCGCTGGGGGTGGGGGGCATCTGATTTTTGTGTTGCCTAGGGCAGCACAAAACCTAAATACACCACTGCCTACAACTGAAACATCAATTTAAGTTGGACTGTCCAAAGTAAAACAGGCAGATCTAAAATAGATACATTTTTGCTTCAAAAATAAAAAAAGATGTTATACTTACCTGCTCTGCAACAATACAGCGCAGAGAGGACACTTACCTCCTCTTCTGGCAGTCCCTGCCGTCGCTGTCATATCCTTTGGGTGTCTCCTATAGCAAGCCAGATGATCAGGAGGCAATGGTGCATGCTTGAGGCTGTGTGTGTCTATAAAGGCACACTCCCATTCCCTGTTGGCAGCAGAAGACGATGGCTCCACCGCCCTTTGTTGAGTCCAGGAAGTAAGGAGCAAGTCCATATAAAATATTCCCAACGCAGAGGTTCCTGACGATGGCTGTTCAGTATTGCACGGTGCTCTAGTGACCACTGGCTTGAAACCGTAGACAGTCCAAGTGAAGAAATGTCACCAGCGCACCAAGGATTCTTTAACATTGGTTCCAAAGCTCTTTCACTGTCACATGGTGAACACGAGGCAACGTTTCAGAGCCACGTAGGGCCCCTTCATTAGGCAAGTGACGCCTTGCCTTGTGTTTACCATGTGACCACGAAATAAAGCTTTGGACCCAATTTGAGGAATCCTTGGTGTGCTGGAGACATTTTTTCACTTTCATTTAGGAAGTGTGGGGAACAGACCTGGAGACAGCGCTGGAGCAGTGACATGGAGCCATGTAAGTAAGGGTCGTTGGTTCGAATCCCAGCCAGGGCACCTCCTGCCTGGGGCTTTGCATGTTCTGCCTGTGCCTGCGTGGGTTTCCTTCGGGTACTCCGGTTTCCTCCCACACTCCAAAGACATGCTGGTAGGTTAATAAATACTGTATAATAATAATTGGCTCCTTTCTAAATTGTCCCTAGTATGTGTATGTATGAATGTGAGTTAGGGACCTTAGATTGTACGCCCCTTGAGGGTTAGGGACTGATGTGAAAGTACAATATATATATATATAAGCGCTGCATAAATTGACGGCCTGAAACAAATAGATAAGTATTTGAGAGAGGGGGTATGACAGATAATAGGACATTTTTTACCCGAATGCAGAGAATGCACTAAGGTAAAAAGCTTTAGACTTTAGAACTACTTTAACCACTTCCCGTCCGGCTGCTGTTTATAAACAACAGGACGGTGGCACTCCAGGGGCGGGTTGCCGTTCATAAACGGCAACCACATTTTCTAGGGAGCGCGCAGCACCGCGATCCGGTGCCCGCTGTGTCCTCCGGACACAGTGGAACACCGATCGTCGGACGGGACCACTCTGCGAGGTCCCGATCATGTGATCACTCGTTGGCCAATCAGTGGTCACATGCAAAGTAGTAAGCAAGATGTCACTTGTGACATCATTGCTTACTACGTGTGAAATCTGTGAATGATCACAGTGGTCACATGGTACAGGGCTATTCACAACAGCCTTGTACCATGTGACAAGCTGTGACCAATCACAGCTCACACAGTATTTCTCAATGGCTGCAAGAATGCAGACAGAGAGAAGGAGAAATGATTGCTTTTACAGCCTTTATGGGTGTAAAAGCAATCAGTGTAAAAAAAGAAAATCTTCATCACCCCTCACAAGTAGTACAGTGTCACCATGGTGACACTGTACTGCTAGGGTGACAGGGTAAAAGCAATCAGTGTAAAAAAAAAAATCATCATCCCCCACAAGCAGTACAGTGTCACCATGGTGACACTGTACTGCTAGGGTGACAGTATGTAAAAAAAAAAAAAAAATATATATATATATATATATATATATATATATAAATAATATAAAAAAAATACAAAAAAATGTAAAAAAAAAGTTTAAAAATGATAATTTTTGGTTATAAACTAATTTGGGTTATTTTTTTTATTTTTCTTTTACTAAAAAGATAACGGAATGAATTTTGACCAAGATTTATGATGAAATATTATTTATTTGCAAAATTTTATAAGAAAAACACTTTTTTTCAAAATTTTTGGACGTTTTCATTTACATAGCAAAAAAAATAAAAATCCCAGCGGTGAATAAATACCACCAAAATAAAGCTTTATCTGTCTCAAAAAAATGCTAAAAAATTCATATGGGTACAGTATTGCATGACCTCGCCAATTGTCATTTAAAATGTGACAACGCTGAAAATTGGCCTGGATAGGAAGGGGGTAAAAGTGTCCAGACAGGAAGTGGTTAACCCAGTTATGCATAGTCCTGTGTGTGATATTCATTCAGTTGCGTCCAACTCTTGGCACTTCTATGGGTCAGCTCTTTTCACATTTCCCAATCCTGTATTGCTTCTTTTAGTGGTTTCATGCTCTGGCTGCTGTTGGTTTTTATGCTGTCTAACTATCGTGTTTTCTGGTGGCCTGGATTCCCTTTGTCGCTAACACATCCAAGCATAACTGCCTTCCCCTGCAAACTGGATTGTGTGATATGTCCAAAAATGGCAAGCCTGAGTTTTATAATCTTGTCATCCAGTGATACAGTGATACTACAGGATTTGCTTGTTTTCCTGCTGTCCGTGGAATGCACAGAATCCTTCTCCAGCACCATAGCTCGAACCCGTCTAGTTATTTCATGGTCCAATTTTCACAATCATAGGTAGCTAGGGGGGGAACTCAGTAGTGCAGACTAATCTGCATTTGGTTTACCTCCTTGCTTTCCCATATTCAGTTCATAGTCATCCTCGCTGTGTGACCCAGTGTGATACAGTTTATTTCTGGAAAACAATCACTGCGTTGACCAATTTTTGATCCCATAAAAGTGAAATTCTGCATGTATTCAATCCCCTCAATTGCTGTTTTGCCATATCATGATCTTGGCCTTTCTGATGTTCAAAAAGAGGCATCTTGCTTTCTTCTTGGATCCTTTTGATCAGATGGCCTACTTCAGTTTCTGAGTGGAGGGCCATGCCATCAGTCTTTTATAATGACTGATGTTCCTTCCTCCAATATTTATTCCAGTTATTGATTCTTCAAGCTCTAAATTTCCTCATGATAATTTGAGCATACAGATGGAACAAGAAAGGGGAAAGAATGTAACCTTGCTGCAATCTGTCAGGAATGGATTCACCACTGGTGGTGGGACTCACCTGCTGTGTGGGCTGCAGTACCAGGGCTGGCCAGCGGGTGCTCTCAGCAACCAGAAGCTCACTCCTGCAGTCAGCCATCAGCTGAAGCTGATTGCAGGAGGTGTATTTAAGCAGGACCAGGCCTGTGATCAGTGCCTTGGTGTATTGTTTCCCATGAGCCCCTGTACCTGGTATCCTGTGTTCCTGTTCCGCTGACTATCTGATTTGTTGCCGACCCTGCCTGATCCTGACCTCTGCTGACTTCTCCTGCTTGATCCCTGGCTTGCCTGACCATCCTTCTGCCTGATCCTCTGTACCGCGCTGCCCGTGAGTTACTGAACCCGGCTTCTGACCCTGACTATTCTCTGCCTGCTCCTCCGGTACCTCGCTGCCCGCACGTTGCTGACCTGGCCTGCCTGACTACGCCTGACGCTACCCAGATGATCCATCCCGCACAGATCTGTCACTACTGTCCAAACCTGCCAGCCCCTTCACATCAGGCTTTCCCCCGGTACATACCCTCGACGGACCCCTCTACTACAGTTGGGTGCACTCAGGGGCCGCGACCTGGTCTCAGTCCTGCGCCAAGTCCATCCCCACCATCAGGGGCTCTGGTCAAAAGGCAGACTGGGGCTTAGACTCCGCGCCCTGGGGAATCCTGGTCTGTGGGTCACCGCCGCCAGGCGGTGCCTGACACTACCTTACGGCCTGCCTGACCATTCCACCTCTCCAGCCCTGACTACGCCTGTGTTCCTGAAGCCTGCTACTTCCCTGTGTCAGTCCACACATTTCTGGTCATACCCGGATCCCTAACACAATCCATCTTTATCTTAAATCAGTGTATTCTTTTAAAAATGCTTAAAGTGGAACTTTACTCAAAAGGGGAAGTTCCTCTCTTCATTCTCCTTCCCCCCCCCCTTTTTTTTTTGGGTTGAGGAGTGGTCCAAGCAGAAGTTCTACTCCCCATTAGGCAATCCTCTCCCTGCCTGAAAACATCTGGTAGCCTGCAAACATCACAGGTCGTAGAAAGCTGCGGGGCCACTCACAAAGCGCAGCGTGGCTAGCGCATGTGCAGTGGGCAGCCGGCTGTGAAGTTGCAAGCAGTCTGGTGAAGAAACCGGCTCAGGTGAGGGCAGCATTGGATCCCCGCTGACGAAGTCCTGCCCAGGACGTAACGTGTACGGGAGGAGTCACATTTGCTGACATCACCCGCTGTTATCTTGTTGTT
Organism: Staurois parvus; assembly: GCF_062004578.1. Lineage (NCBI taxonomy): Eukaryota > Metazoa > Chordata > Amphibia > Anura > Ranidae > Staurois > Staurois parvus. The sequence goes on along the minus strand of NW_028318656.1, from coordinate 3,623,829 downwards.
TTATACATACCGTCTGGATTTTCACCACTGATTCTTGCAATTGGATTGAAGTGCCAGTTTTGTAAGAGAAATCTTATTCCTTCTTGAAGTTAAGAGTACATTTTAGCAAAGAGCACTATTTGTCTTTGTTTTATTTTCTTGTTCCCGGAATTCTTTGGCATATCCTGAGATTCCATTATCCTGAGATTCCATTGGCATTGCCTGTTTACCAGTCATTTTCCCTAACAGAAAAAAGCGATATATGACCATCCTGTTAGCTCAGGGGTCAGATCTTGAAGGTGAGCAACCACGACTGTATATGGTGACGGGAGCAAGCACTTTTCAGCACCGAAACGAACAATTTGTCACTTATATTATATATTTGATTTATCCACTTATGTTGGTGGTTTGCTTTATATGTGGACTTTGATATATATTTTGCTGCTATTAGCTATGATTCAGTACTATTTTCAGACCATGCCATTTCGGGACCCCTCCTTCCAACTACACCTTCTCCAGAAAAAGAATTCCCTCTTTCATTTGGGCCTATAAGCACCTCACGCTTTACTATTTATGCCCATAGGTTGTGTGGCGGGGTCCCAAATGAGGCAAAATATTATATGGCAGCGCAAATCTCACAGCTCCCCTTGGTACATGCATCTGATGCTCCACTCAGGGTGTTCCTGTAAATACCTAACTGGACGCCTTTGCCAGTTGTTTTGCTATTAAGGCTCCCTCCAAAACTTCACCCCCCTTTCTGAGCCCTCTTATGTCCCATAGCTTGAGACTGGGACTCAGTTTTGTATTCAGGCAGCTTGAGGTCTCCATTTATTCTGCTCCTGAATAACCCCTTATTCCCGCTGGGGTTCGAACAACCACGCGCTTTCTCATTGTGGTCTGCTCACAGATTCTCACAGATCCGTCAACTCCTGGGGCCTCGTGCTTTCCCCTCCTAACCCTCACTCCAGAAGAACCATGAGGCACCTCCTGCCACCCTCAGGCATAACTCCTTTTATCTATTTCAGAAAATAGCCTTCAAACCTACATGTTTGCATCTCTGCAGTCTATTCCTCTCTGCATGTCTGTGGTTCCCCCATGCCGCTCCCGTATATCCCCTGATGGGATGGGATTTATTCTCCATTGACCGCAAAGAGTAAAGCCTGGTCCAATATAGCAAAATGCTCCTGTCACTCTGGAGGCAGCCTACAAAGTTCTTTTCTGCTGGTATTGGGTTCCAGCCCAAAATGCTAACTTAAACCCATCATATAGCAATAGATGCTTTCGGGACTGTGGCCATTGCTAAGACGAGATCCATATCTGATGATCCTGCTCCTGCCCAGTGGGATTCTGGTCGAGGATGTTTGGTCTTTTGTTCACACTTTTTCATGTGTCCATTCATAAAGATGCTAAGCTAGAGCTTCTCCACTGCCCAATCCAGAAATTGGTCACTTATCTTTTCATAGCCGTCAAAACAAGCAATAGCCAGGGCCTGTAAGAAACCCTTAGTCTTGTTTGCAAAGGTGAAGAGCATCTTGACAACTCTAAAGGTCAACAAAAACCTGGCCAGTATCCTCCATGACTCACACACTAAGTTCCTCAAGGTTTTGACCACATCCCCCTGCCTCCTTTCTAGCCCCTGGGTTTTCTTAATGTTTCTCTGTTTATATCTCCTGCGTGGGGAGGTATTTGTTGGATATACCATTTTGGTTTTCTCAAAAAATATTGTCCCAGAAATTGAATTGTTTGTGTGTTATCAGCTTAAGCACATTATGTTTAGATGAGGATCAGATCACATTTTATGGCAAATTACTGCAGAAAACCAGTTAATTCCAAGTGGTTCACAAACTTTTTTTTGCCACTGTATATATGTAATGTATGTGGGGTCACCCATATTTGATCATTATATATGCAAGCTGTGCTTCCTTGTAATCACTACAAGCCTAAAGGTCAATTCTCTGTGGTCTCTAATGACATGAAATACTGTGTTCACTCCCAGAATCAGAGACAATCATATTTAGGCTGCCTCGGCATGGCATGAGGGAGAAGGTCTTCACTTACTGCAGGAGAGGGTTACATTTTTAGTCACCATAGTCATGAGCCACACGCTTGAGGTGTCTAAATAAGGTTTCCAAATCCCTTCAAGGAACAAATCTGCTTTGCTGCTGCTAAAGGCATTTCTTATGTGAGACTTATTGGTATTTGTGTTATGGCGTGTCCTCTATTGATTAATGTGAAATGTGAATTTTTAATGACAGGTTCATTTTAAAATCTATTTTTCACAAACCAAACACAATTATTATTTTCTAGCTCATTTAGTTTGTGTTCCTGATGTGTTTTAGGGTCCAAATTAACAAATAATATTTTTAGCATTGATGAGAAAACGTTCCTTCTGTAGTCAGGCCTAAGCCTGAGAAATAGCTTGCCATAAATTATGCTGTACTTATCCCAAGGAGACACCAGAGCATCTGTAGCGACTGCCAACTGATCTCTTGTCCTTGCAGCAAACCTATACTATATTGCCAAAAGTATTGGGCCCGCCCTCCAAATCATGGGATTCAGGTGTTCCAATCACCTCCATGGCCAGAGGTGTGTAAAATCAAGCCTCTAGGCATGCAGACTGCTTCTACAAACATTGGTGAAAGAATGGGTCGCTCTCAGGAGCTCAGTGACTCCAAGCGTGGTCTCGTGATAGGTGGCCACCTGTGCAATAAGTCCATCCGTGACATTTCCTGCCTACTAAATATTCCACGCTCAACTGTTAGTGGGATTATAACAAAGTAGAAGTAACTGGGAACAACAGCAACTCGGCCACCAAGTGGTAGGCCACGTAAAATGACAGAGCGGGGTCAGCGCATGCTGAAGCACACAGTGCACAGAAGTTGCCAACTGTCTGCAGAGGCAATAGCTAAAGACCTCCAAACTTGGTGTGGAATTCAGATTAGCACAACAACAGTGCGTAGAGAGCTTCATGGAATGGGTTTCCATGGCCAAGCAGCTGCATCCAAGCCTTACATCACCAAGTGCAATGCAAAGCGTCGGATGCAGTGGTGTAAAGCACGCTGCCACGGGACTCTAGAGCAGTGGAGACGTGTTCTCTGGAGTGACCAATCACGCTTCTCTGTCTGGCAATCCGGTGGACGTGTCTAGGTTTGGCGGTTACCAGGAGAACAGTACTTGCCTGACTGCATTGTGCCAAGTGTAAAGTTTGGTGGAGGGGGGATTATAGTGTGGGGTTGTTTTTCAGGGGTTGGGCTTGGCCTCTTAGTTCCAGTGAAGGGAACTCTTAAGGTGTCAGCATACCAAGGCATTTTGGAAAATTTCATGCTCCCAACATTGATGGAAGAGTTTGGGGATGGCCCCTTTCTGTTCCAGGCCCATTGACTGGCTTGCACAGAGTCCTGACCTCAACCTGATAGAACACCTTTGGGATAAATTAGAGCGGAGACTACGAGCCAGGCATTCTCGTCCGACATCAGTGCCTGACTTCACAAATGGGCTTCTGGAAGAAGGGTCAAACCTTCCTATAGACACTACTAAAATTTTTGGACAGCCTTCCCAGAAGAGTTGAAGCTCTACTGAACCCTACATACTAAGACTGGTCCATTAAAGTTCACATGCATGTAAAGGCAGGCATCTCAATACTTTTGGCAAAATAGAATAGAATGCCTTATGCTGAAATGGGACACCATCAGAGCCACATATGGTGTCCCCCACCCAAAGCAGATTTGTTGAAACACATTCTAGTGAAAGTCCCACTCTCTAGGGTCCTGGCTCTGTCGATGGAGATAGTCCGCCTACCACGTTTCTATGCCAGGAATGCACACAGCAGAGGACGGTGGAATGTGACTTTGTGCTCATGATAGAATGTGATCCACCTTTTATTCCACGTTTTCACAGCTATTACTGTAAAGAAGCCTTTCCATATGTGGAGATTAAATCTCTTTTCCTCCAGATGTAACAAGTACCCCCTTGTCCCCCTTCGCTATATAGACCACTACCTTAATGCATCCTAGGCAAAAAAAACAAAAAAACACACCTTTCTGTATCACAGAACCCAAATTCGATCCAGTTCTCTGCATGAGAGCAGTGGCTCTCCCGCCACACTCCCATCACAGAAACCAGGGTCTCACTGAGAGCCCTGGGTCCCGCACTACTTCAGGTCACCTGATCGCTGTGATAGCTTCTGATTTACTATCACAGTGATCAGTCACTATGAAGCCTGCCCCCGTGTTTTCTCTCCCTGTATGGAGGAGAGGGATACACCTCTCTCTCTCCTTGAAGAGAAAAAAAAATCAACAGTGTGTAAAAAAAATAAATAAATAAAATTAAATAATAAAAATTGAATAAAAAAATACCTAGATCAAGGTTTGATCTAGGTAAGTGCCAGGGTTAGTGTTTGGGTCAAGGTCAGGGTCAGTATTTTTTTTGGGCAGGCTTTTTTTTTTTTTAATTCAATTAGTATCAGTGTCAGTGCGTTTTAGGTAGGATTAACCACTTGCTCTCCAGAGGATTTACCCCCCTTCCTAACTAGGCGCTGCGTTACTTTAACTGACAACTGCGCAGTCATGCAATGCTGCACCAAAATTAAATTTATGTCCTTTTTTTCCTCACAAATAGAGCTTTCTTTCGGTGGTATTTGATCACCTTTGCACTTTTTATTTTTTGTGCTGTAAACAAAAGAAATTCCAACCATTTTGAAAAAAAAAACCCAAAACAATATTTTTGACTTTGCTATTGCTTTTTGCTATAAAACATATCCAGTAAAAAAAATGTTAAAAATAAAATTTCTTCATAAATTTAGACCAAAATGTATTCTACTACATGCCTTTGCTAAAAAAATTCCCAATATGTGTAAATTAATTGGTTTACGTGAACGTTATAGCATCTACAAATGGCGGTGTATATACTGGAATTTTTATTTTTAGTTTACTAGAAATGGCGGAGATCAGCAATGTATTGCGGGACTGCGGCGGGCATTCTGACACTGGGGGTGGGGGGGTGGGGGACTAACTGCCACTGACATCCACAGTGACACTACGTAATACAGTGATCAGTGCTAATAAAAAGCACTGACACTGAAGGGCGCTCGTGAGCAGCGCTATGATGGCCGCATTGTAGGCCCACTACTCAGCCACCGAGCACATTGGCAGATTTCCTGTCTGTCGGGGGGGGGGGGGGTTACTTGCCTTCCCTTCAGCTTCTCCTGGTCCAATGCTCCCCGCTGCCCACGATGGGCAAGAAGACGGAGCTGCCCGCGCCTCCAGTGCTCAGCGAGCTGCGCCGGAACTTGCAGCCTACCCGTCGGGAGGCTGCGTTTGAAGCCCCGGCCTCAATTTCAGGTCCCCCGCCGCCGCTACCCACGGATGGGCCGGATCCCAGGGGTGTTGATGATCTGGCATCAGAGGCATCCCGTAGTCACCTTCTCCAGCTCTGAGGGATGCTGAGCCCCTGCGCCGCTTCAAGTCCATGCTGCAGTCGGAATTGTCCTCTGCTACTTCCAAGCTGGCTGACTGTCTTTCGCGAGAAATCCAGGAGTTGAGCACTCGGACAAATGATCTTGAAGATAAAATTGACGCTGCGGCCACGGTTATTGAAAGTCATGAACAGGATCTGCGTGACCTCAAGAAAGAATTGGCGGATGTGCTGCTCCAGCTAGAGGATTTCGAAAACCGTTCCCGCTGTGGAAATTTGCGTTCAAGGGGTATCCCAGAAACTGTCACAGATCTCACTTCAACCGCTACTGCTCTGTTTCAGGAGCTAATGCCCGACATTCCCATTGACCAGCTCAAATTTGACCGTATCCACTGTGCATTGGGCCCCAGACGACCGGATGGGCCCCCGAGAAACATCATCATCAAATTCACTTACTATCGCTCTAAGGAAACTATCCTCCTGGCAGCCAGAAACAACCCAGACCTCAGATTCCAGGGGTATTGCTACCAGCTCTTCGCGGACCTCTCCCAGACCACTCTACAGAACTGCTGCCAGTTGAAGCCCTTCACTTCAGTCCTGGTGAACTGCAGAATTAAATACGCCTGGGGCTTTCTGTTCTGCCTCACCTTCAACTACCAGGGCCGCAGCCACTCTGTTGCCACGCCGGAGGAAGCCCACTCTCTCCTGGAATCTTTACGCCTTCTTCCGCCGGAAGGCACTACTCAGAGCCCAGCCCATTCTCCTGGATTTCCAGTGAGGCTGCTTCCTCTGGGCTGCCTCTGGGAGAGGTCATCCAACAGGAAGAGGGCCCTCCCTCAGACCCCTCTACGATCCAGTCCAACCTGCTCCTCTCCGGGCTGAAGCTGATCTCGGACCTCACACGTTGTGTCTCATCATTGGACTTTCCTGATGGGACCGTGACTTTGGCCCTTAAGGAATCCCCAGTTTGTTAGTGTTCCAGGATTGGGCCTGGTCCAGCCTGCTCCCTTGGGTTCCATCCTTGAGTAGGGGGGGGGGGGTCACCACCTGGACTTGAGGACAATGACTTTTTGCCGTTGTGGCCTACTACGGATCCAGGTGACGCTGTTCGGGTTCACGTTAGTGGAATGGGCTGATAGTTCCCTTGGGCTCTGAGGTGGGAGGTTGGCCCTGGTGGGTCCTAGTTGGGTGCCAGTATGACGGTCCTACTGGGAGATTGGTGGGGGACCACCTGGGCTGTGTTGTGGGGTTCCAAGGCAGCCTGTAGTCATGCTCCTGGAGGGGGTTGGCCCCCAAGTTTAGCTTGGTCTCCAATGGGGAGGTCCGTTATGTTCTGAAGGCTTATGTTTTTAATGTTTTCATTTGCAGCCATGTGTCCGGTGGTAGAGCTATCCCCATCTGGTATCCTTCAAGTGTAGGATGCACGTCACCATTGGCGTGATACGATTGTACTATTGTACATACTCCTTGTCTATTTGAGCGTGCTGTGCTGATACAGCTATGGCCTCACCCTTTTTGAAAGTACATTCACAAAATGTTCAAGGCTTCAATTCACCTCAGAAGCGGGCTAAAGTTTTTCATCACCTCAAAGTGCAACAAATTGATGTGGTGTGTTTGCAAGAAACCAGGTTTTCTCAGTTCTCCTCTCCACGGTATCTTTCGCCCCATTATCCAACTTTTTACACGGCCTCGGCTTCTGAGAAACGCCGGGGTGTATTAATAGCTTTTAAACACAATCTCCCCTTTGTCTGTGCTTGGAATATAGCGGACCCCACGGACAGGTATTTGCTCCTACAGGGCACCAGTTGGGACCAGGAGGTTACTTTTGTCTCTTACTACTTGCCCAATCGCTGTCAACATAAAGGGTCTTCTTCTTTTGGGAGATTCAAATGTCACCTTGGATTCCGCTTTGGATAGGCGCTATGATCGTGGGTGGCCCCTTCTCATGACTTAGTGCTAGAGGAACGTATGCGCTCTCTCTTGCAGACGTCGGGGCTGGAGGGTGGACATCTAGAGGGAACTTCACCCAAATGAGCGCAACTTTACATTCTATTCCAATCCTCATGACAGTTTTTGTAGAATTGGTCATATATTCATGCATGTCCAGCAGCTTCCTTTGGTCAGGCGGATATCTATTCCCTCCTCGCCCTGGTCGGACCACAATCCCCCGGTACTCCTCTTTGCACTCTCTGGGTCGGTACGGCGCCCCTTTCACTGGCGCATTAATGAATATTTATTGACCACTCAGGTTACCTGCCAGTAAATAGAATCTCTTACGTACATACTTTACGGAAAACTCGGGATCTGTCTCTTCGGCAGTGCCCCTGTGGGAGGCGCATAAAGCCATGGTACGGGGTCACATTATACAGCTGGCAGCGGCGCAGGAGCGCTGACTTTTGGATCTCCAGTCTCTAGTGGCCTCTGCGGATGCTCGTTGGAAGTAATTTCCATCCACGGCCCATAAACGCACACGGAATGCTCTGGCTGCAGAGTTGGACTTACCTGCTTCTTCGAAGGTGGAACGGGCCCTGCGTTGGACCAAACATAAATTTTATTCCTGTGCTAAAAAGCCGGGTCCGATGCTGCCCAGGAAACTCGATTCTGTGGGGAAACCCCACCAACCGGTCCGAATGTGACTTCCCTCGGATGGCTGTACTTCTAATCCCCAGCAGATTGTTTCCCATTTTGCAGACTTCCTTTCGCGCCTTTATGCTAAACCAGATCCCTTCCCTGTGGCTCAAGCAGAAGCATTCTTCCAAGATATCCGACTTCCTAGATTATCCAAGGCAGCGCAGATGGCCCTCAACGCCGGTGTCACCATATCGAAAGTGCTTCAAGCTATCAAATCTCTACGGTCCACCATGGCCCCAGGTCCCGATGTATTTTCAGGCCTTTATTATAAGAATTTTGCAACCCTGTTGGCGCCCGTCTTGGCTGATTATTTCAACGAGCTACGACAGGGCTCTTTACCCTCTCCGGACGCGCTTAGAGCTCATATCTCCATGATTCCTAAGACGACCGATGATGTGCAGGAACCGTAAGCCTTTCAGCCCATTTCTCTTCTTAAGGAAGACCTGAAGATATTGGGCAAGATCTTTAGTCTTCGTATCAATAAATATTTGTGTAGTCTGGTCCACAGGAACCAAGTAGGTTTCGTCCCTGGGAGGCAGGCGGTGATAACGTTCTTAAGGGGATCCATCTTATACACTTTCTACAACAGCGGAAAATCCCAGGATTCTTACTGTCCTTAGACATATATAAAGCCTTTGATTCTCTATCCTGGGAATATCTGCGGTTTGTGCTGTCTTGTTGGGGTTTTGGGGATTCTAAACTTTCTTGGATTCAAGCCTTGTATTCTTTCCCCTCGGCTTCCGTTAAATACGCTGGCCTTGATTTTGGGTCTCCGTATTAATTTCGATAAGACTGTCGCTCTCAATATTACTTTGGCCTCAGATTTGGTTTCACGTCTACAATCCCACTTCCCTTACAAATAGGCTTCCTCTTCTCTTGAATACCTAGGCATTCGCTTGATTCCCACCTATGACTCCTTGTTTGCTGCAAATTATTACCCATTGCTTCACTCTGTGTCCTATCTGATGCACTCCTGGCAATTTCCACACCTGTCTTGGATAGGACGGGTTAATACAGTGAAAATGACCATCTTGCCAAAATTGTTATACTATTTTTGCACCCTCCCAGTGTGGGTTCCTCCTCATTTCCTTCGGTTGATTCAGGCAAAGATTATGCGTTTTATCTGGGCTGATAAGCGCCCCAGAGTCTCCAGAAATACGCTTTTTGTTCAGACTCCAAGGTGGTGTTGGTGTGCCTAATATAACTAAGTATTATCAGGCGAGCCAGATTGCCCCGCTGTCTATGTTGCATGCTTCCTCTTATGTTCCTCTCTGGGTCTTGCTGGAACTACCTAATTGTGCCCCTATTGCGACATCAACGCTTCTATGGCTTTCCCCTGCCCTACGCCCTATGACACTCAGTCCGCTTTTGCTCCATTGTCTACAAGTGTGGGACTCGGTACGTACTCCAGTGGTCTGATGTCACCTTTCCTACCTTTGCTCCCAATTGTTAACAACCCTCTTTTCCTACCAGGTTTATATCAACCAAGGGTGTTTTCTTGGTAGGTGGCCAATGGTTTTTCGCAGGTGTGCCATTTTTTGACTTCTCGGTCCTTCCCCACTTGGAATTCTCCACGGGAGTCACCGGATGTCCCTCCGGCGGAATGTTTTTGTTACCTTCAATTGCGGCATTGGCTGACCTCACTGCTGGGCACCTCCACTTTCCCGTATCGGAAATCTGCCTTGGAACAGGTTTGCCAACAGCGTCTGGGCGCCCCGGGCCTTATTTCCCTTCTTTATGCAGCTTTGAACAGACGCTCGCCGCATACTTCTCTCTCATATGTCGTTCAATGGGAGTGCGACCTGGGGGCAGTCATGGATCTGGAGGACTGGAATAGGGCCTGGTCGTTAATAGCTAAATGTTCCTTTAATACGAGCACGCTGGAAGCGGCATACAAAGTATTGTTTCGCTGGTATTGGGTTTCCGGCTCGTCTGGCTGCCTGTAGTGATCGATGCTTTCAGGGTTATGGCCATCGTGGTGATGTATTGCATATCTGGTGCTCATGCCTGAGATTGCTTAGTTTTTGGTCTTGTGTGTTTGGCCTCCTTTTTACCTTGTCCCATCTCCCCATACGCTGGATGCTCGGTACGCTTTGCTTCATTGTCCCATACCGGGACTCCTGGCTTATCAGTGGAAGTTGGCTTCCTATTTGTTTTTGTCGGCCACTAGAACAATTGCTCAGGCATGGAAGCGCCCGTTTGTCTCTCTTCAGGGGATGCGGGACTGTATGACCACTTTAATGCTTAATGAACAGATGATGAGTATTTGTAATGACTCCTAATGGAAATTTTTGAAAATATGGGAGCCATGGTTGCAATATGCCCTTCCCACGCTGCCCCCGGCTAGTCTGGGGCTGTGATGTTGCTCGGTATTGGTGTCCCCGAACCCCTGCTTATGGCCTTGTCATCTTTTTCTTTTTGTACTCCTCCTTCCTTTTCTATTTCTGTTTCTTTTTGGTGTGGCGGTGGATATCTGCCTTTGGTTTGAGTTATTGTCGATGTTATACCAATGTTTTTGTCATTTATGTGCCATTGATAGCCCCTGCGTGGGCGCACCTTTTGCTCTGTTGGTGTTAGAGCACTGTTTTCTTTATTTTTTTCTGTGCAATTGATGACCTCTGCGTGGGCATGTCTTGTTGCTCCTGTTTTTTTTTAAATGTTTATAAACTAATAAAATTCATTGAAATACAAAAAGCACTGACACTGTACTAATGGCACTGGGCATGAAGTGGTTAACATCTGGGGCGATCAAAGGGTTAACAGTGTGCTTTGTTCTGTTTTACATAGTGTGCTGTGTGTGATTTACTGTGTAGACAAGCTGCTTTGTAGTGCTCTGCTGTGTGTTGTTTACATACAGACCTCTTCCCTGTCAGCTCCGCCAAAGATCACCAAGTCCCACCCGAGAATCGGTGGCCAGGACCCGGTGATTGACATGCCGAGGAGCCAATAGTGACGTGGGTAAGGAGCGCGCACCTCCCCCTACCCGGGGAAACAAAATCACGTATATATACACATGATTTTGCGCATCCCTGCCACCCTGTAGCAGTATTTCTGCTATAGGGTGGTCGGGAAGTGGATAAAAGAAAAAAAAAGCAAAATTGTTTTGGGCTGTACTACGGGTACAAACAACTAACATACGCATATGTGGTATCACTGTGATCGTCGGGAGCAGGAGAATTTTATTTTGGGTAGCTTTCTGGTGGTAGGCTTAGTAGTAGCAAGTAACATACAGCTAAATTAAAACACTTTTTTGTTTTGTTTTGTTACTATTTTGGGCCAGGTTTCCTTTGATAATATGTGGTATCACTGTGATCGTCAGGAGCAGAATTTTATTTTGGGTTTTTTTTGGTGGTAGGTTATGGTAGTATAATATATAAATAAACAGCGCAAAATAGATCTTAATAAATCACAAAAAATCACAAAAAATCAAAATCCCATAACACTTAGTGCATATTTATATCAAAGGAATCTTCAAATAAAAAACTCCATAAAGTCCCTTGTGGTGAAAAATAAAGACCTCCAAATGAAATTTCTAGCCTTCCACCTTTCACCCGTGCACACAAACATCAAATACACTCACCAGATTTAGGTGAATGTAAAGCCTTTAGGAATTTTATAGGGAATCCCAAGCCCTCTTTTCATCCGCTCAAAATTAGCCTCCCCAAGATAAGATCCTCTTTCAGGTCCTCCCCAAGAGGGCTTGGGATTCCCTATAAAATTCCTAAAGGCTTTACATTCACCTAAATCTGGTGAGTGTATTTGATGTTGGTGTGCACGGGTGAAAGGTGGAAGTCTAGAAATTTCATTTGGAGGTCTTTATTTTTCACCACAAGGGACTTTATGGAGTTTTTTATTTGAAGATTCCTTTGATATAAATATGCACTAAGTGTTATGGGATTTTGATTTTTTGGGATTTTTTGTGATTTATTAAGATCTATTTTGCGCTGTTTATTTATATATTTCACTGTTTGTGTATTCACAATTTTTTGTACAGCAGCAATTTAGAAGGGTGATTCATGTAATTTGTATTGGCGCAGGAATATCTTTCTTTTATTTAGGTTATGGTAGTAGCAAGAAAAATACAGCTCAATTAAAAATTTTTTTTGTTTTATTTTGTTACTATTTTGGACCAGTTTTCCTTTGGTGATGAATGGTAATGGATATCTCCTGATTTTTTTTTTTTAATCAAACGAAAGCCCAATTTTGTCCTGGAAAAAAAACAAGTCATAGTCCACCTGGATGTACAAAGTAGTTGTGGTGATATGTACGGTTTTACTAACACATGTCAAAGTTGCAAAATTGCGCTTGGGCATTAATATTTGCTTTACTCTTAGGCAGGAAGGGGTAAACAATCACCAGGACAGGTTACCATTAGGCTACGTTTGTTCTTAGCGTTGTTGAACCCCATGGCATCAATGGTCTTACCTTCAATGTGTAGACCCCCATTCGGCCAGGAACTTTGTAGAACATGCCCTCTTCCCCCCGGGAGTTGGTATGCAGCATGGCATTGAGGCAGGCCAGAGGAGAGGTGCCGCTGAAAATAAGCACAAGATTTGTTACATATCATGGTGTCACTGCTAATCGAGGACTTCTCCTCTTCCTCAGAGCCTACCAAACTAATAGCTGCTCCTGGACTAATATATGGTGTTGAAGTTCAACCACTAATCAATCCAGGGGTGTCTCCAGGCCGCCTATGGGCAGAGATTAACTGTGTGTATCTCAAACACCAAATGACACCACCCCTTAGATGTATAATTATCCTGCGGGCTAAGGCAGAGTGCAAAGCCACAGAGGAATGACACCATCATCCAAAAATTAGGGAAGGGAGGGGAAAAAAAACAAACCACCACAATATAATCAATATTATGTAATATATTATTATTGAAACGATAAATAGATTGGGCTTACCCGGATATAGATGTTGTATTCAGAAAGTGTAGCAATCCTATTTAACCTCAGATATTTGCCAAAAGGTGCTGAGGGCTGAACAGTCTGCATGAAAGGAGAAAACAGGTGGCGCACACACCTAGTGCATTATCCAAGGTTTATTGTAGGAGTGAAAGAATAATAAAAACATACTCACAGACGAAGCATGTATCTAAAAAGCATAGAAAAATGACAATGGCCACAACGGCGGGCAAGGTGTTCTCACTGTCAGTGCGGTCAAATGGCTGACGCGTTTCGGGGACAAATCCCTTTCCTCAGAGCTGATGACCAGCCTCTCATGCAGATGTATGATGAATAGAAAGTAGGAGCCTTGCTGTTGATGCGGCATCAGCTCTGAGGAAAGGGATTCGTCCCCGAAACACGTCAGCCATTTGACCGCACTGAGAGTGAGAACACCTTGCCTGCCGTTGTGGCCATTGTCATTTTTCTATGCTTTTTAGATACATGCTTCGTCTGTGAGTATGTTTTTATTATTCTTTCACTCCTACAATAAACCTTGGATAATGCACTAGGTGTGTGCGCCACCTGTTTTCTCTCTATCCAGTGGCTGATCTCCCCGTCTGAGGAGGGCTGCACCCCTGAAGCATTTCCTTGGGTTGTCGCTGTCCTGGTACCCTTGGCTTCCCTTTTGGCTGTACATATCCTGAGGCGCTGGAGAGTACATACGATATCCGGTTCGGTAGTCTGCATGAAAGGGCATGTTCCCCAAACACTGTCAACTCCCCCTCTTACTTGCATTCCAACTATGCGTGCCATGAAGTTGGAGTGCCACTGTACTGGGATCATAAAAGCTCAGAGCAGGGGTGGGGGGGTGGGACAAATACCCGACCATCACAGAGCCCCCTGATACGGGGGTGCATTCCAGTTTGGAGTGCATGGTCCTCATGGGGAATATGCAGGGGTATTGGGCATAAGGTAGTGCGTATCAGCCAGGGATGCAAAGGGAATGTCCCCTGTACCATGTGACTCTCCAACTGCGCCCCGCAGGAGATGCAGAATGTCTGTGCGTTCCAGCATGGAGTGCACACGCCTCGTGGATGAGCCAAAATGGTCGTGCGCTCCACCATGGAACGCAAATGAAATAGATTCGGTCCACCTAAAAAGGACCAGTAGCAGCAGTGCCCCGCGGAGCAGACAGCCCCCAACAGGACAGGCAAGGGGCACTAATAATGGCATCACAAAAGTGGTGATTAAAAAAAAAAGGGAGGGGATGAGATGTGTGTGATAGATAAGAACATGGATGGATGAACTGTCACGCCTGTGTATATGTATGACTAAGAAACGATATGTAAATATAAAAATACATGTATATAAAAAACAATTGTAAAACATAATAACAAAAAGGGCAGTACATCAATACATGAAAAAGGCATACTCTCCCCTCGTACAGAACGTATGACCTTAATGCATGAATGAAATAACATGTCACATGCCTGATGAAGGGGTCCTGCGAGACTCCGAAACGTTGCCTTGCTGTAACTATGTGATGGTTTATTAAAACCTCTTGGACCCATATTGGTGATCCTCGGTGTGCTGGTGACATTTGTTTCTTTCTTTTCTTTCTTCTTCATGTACCTTCCTAAGACTGTGGAATGCAATCCCATATAGTGTCAATGGGTGTAAGTCTAAATGTAAAGGGGCTGATATCAAATGTGGCAAGTGCGAGATGGCGATATGGTGTGATACACGTGCATACGAACGCACATAAGCAAGAGCCAAAATAGCAGGGCACTAAAAACAATACACAGGTGTCCCCAAAACACACTGATAGATAAAAGAGGGGACATAAATGCAGGTAAAAAATTCACAGGGTGGCGCATAAAATGCATACTGTGGCCACCTAATTATCTAGTCAGTTGATGTCCCAAGCAGCAGAGAAAAGGAAAATGATGCAAAACAGTATCTTTATTACAATCACAATGATCCTCTGACGGGTAGGCTTAAGGAAGACCATAGACGGTTCGTTTTTCGGCCGATAAACGAAAAATCGGTCGTTGCTGGCAGCGATGCTGCCACCAATGTCCACGAAAAATGGCTTTCCAACATGACCGATAAAAACAAATGAGGAGATCCGCGAAAAACGATGGGCTGGCCCCACTAATGGCATGATTATCGGCCGGTTTTTCGCGCAGACAAAAATTCGGCCGATAAACGACCCGTCTATGGCCTGCATAAGACATGGTGAACATACAGTCAATCAGATAATAAAAACAAAACACAAAAAACAAAAGTCCAGCGCATTCACTTAGCTGAATAATTGTAAGACAATGTGAGGCTAGGAAAGCAATAGTTGTGAACCTTCTGGGAGAAGAAATTCTTCTTCAATAAATGAATAATGGCAGCAAAACTGTGGAAATTCATGAAAAATTCACTTCCAACGTGATCAGGATATAGGATCTTCATGGCTAAAAATATTGCTGATTTTCAGTGATAACAACTGAAAGAGGATAAATGACTTCACCTCCCTTACATATTCATTGATTCTAGGTGAATGAGCCTGACTTTTTGCTTTTTGTTTTTATTATCTGATTGACTGTATGTTCACCATGTCTTATGCCGGCCATAGACGGTTCGAAAATCATCCGATTTTAAAAAAAAAAAAATCGGCTGATTTTCCAGCTGAAAAAAAAAATCGTCCGATTTTCGCACTTAGTGGGTTAACTGGTCGGCCGTTTTTCGGGTTTTTTGAACATTTTTTTTTTTTTTCGGACGTGTTGGAAAATTTGCGGCCGATTTTGACAATATGCTGATTTTCCCAGCAATGATGGGCAAATCGGCCGATCGTTTTACCGATAAAAAATCCGCGCATGAGCCATGACCTGCAAGGGACAGAAGTTATGGAGTGAACTCTGTGATTTTTTTTTTTTTTTTTTTTACCGTTGGTGGTAACGTCGGCTAAACGAACGACTGATTTTCCTCTTTTTTTTTTTTGAAAAATCGGCAGATGTTCGACCCGTCTATGGCCTGCATTAAGCCTATCCTTCAGAGGATGATTGTGATCATAATAAAGATACTGTTTTGCATCCACTTTGATGTATTCTATACTCTGCTTTGGATTTAGATACAGATCTCATTTGCAGTTTGCTCTTGTCAACTGCTCCCTTTTTGTATGCATTGTATTCGGTTAATAATCCACACTTCTATTTATGGCGGAGTCAGAGAAGTGTGAAGGGTAGTTATACCCTATGATATGGCATTTTTCTTTTTTTGTTCAAAAGGAAAATGATGCCTAAAAATGAAAGGCAACAGGAATTTCCACTGGTGTCACCATAGGATATAGAATTAAGAAACACACACACGCGTGCGCGCTCAAAACTTTGCCTCCCCTGGAAGAAATTATGAAATTTTGGCATTGATATTGAAATCATGCCACAAAATGCTCCTTTATTGAAGGATGATGATCATATGAAGCCATTTATTATCCAATAGTTGTTTGGCTCCTTTTGAAATCATAATGATAACAGAAATCCCCCAAATGGCCCGGATCAGAAGTCTCCGCCCCCTGGATCAAAAGTCTCCTCCCCCTGGAATGTCTGGCCTTGGTACAGACACACAAGGTGACACACACGGGTTACAATGCCAATTAGAGGTAATATCCCACATCTGTGGCTTTTTAAATTGCAATTAGTGTCAGTGTATAAATAGTCAATGAGTTTGTTAGCTCTTACGTGGAAGCACTGACTAGGCTAGATACTGAGTCATGAGGATCAGAAAAGAACTGTCAAAAGTCCTGCATAACAAGGTAATGGAACTTTATAAAGATGGAAAAGGACATAAAAAGATGTCCAAAGCCTTGCCAATCAGTATTGTTAAATCTCCTATTAAGAAGTGAAAAGTTGGGGGATCTCTTGATACCAAGCCAAGGTCAGGTAGACCAAGAAAGATTGCAGCCACAACTGCCAGAAGAATTGTCCGGGATTCAAAGAAAAACCCACAGACAACCTCAAAAGAAATACAGGCTGTTCTGGAAAAAGATGTTGTGGTTGTTTTTAAGGAATACAATATGGTGATACTTGAACAAAAATGATCTGTTTGGTGGAGGTGCCAGAAGGAGAAGCTTTTACTGCACCAATGCCACAAGAAAGCCCGGTTACAATATGCCTGACAACACCTTGACATGCCTAACCGGGCCTTCTTGTGTCATTGATGCTGTAAAAGCTTCTTTCTGGCACCTCCACCATGCAGCTCATTTTTGTTCAAGTGTCATCATATTTACAGTTACCTGTTTGCAAAATTTTATAATAGAAACAAAGAAACTTTTTTTTTTCTCACTTTTCTTCTCTTTTTTTGTTTATAGCGCAAAAATTAAAACACCCAGCAGTGGGTAAATACCACCAAAAGAAAGTTCTATTTGTGTGAACAAAATAAGAATTTTTTTTTTGCATAAAAATTGCTATACAAAAACACATAACTTAACCCCCCCCAAAAAAATGTTGAAGTCCTCCTTCCCCACATATATGCACAAATAATAAAAGGTAGATGCACCCGTCGGGGGCACCTACGCATGAAAATGTCGATTGCGCTACACGTTACATATCGCCGCGCACGCCTGAGGAAGAGCAATAATCCTCCTCTGTAACACCAACCTAGGCTAAATGGTTAGCACTTCCGCCTGGCAGTACTAGGGTCATTGGTTCGAATCCCAACCACGGCACCACCTGCCTGGAGTTTGCATGTTCTCCCTGTGCCTATGTGGGTTTCCTCCGGGTACTCCGGTTTCCTCCAGCACTCCAAAGACATGCTGGTAGGTGAACTGGATCCTGTCTAAATTGTCCCTAGTATGTGCATGTATGAATGTGAGTTAGGGACCTTAGATTGTACACCCCTTGAGGGTTAGGGACTGATGTGAATGTACAATATATATGTAAAGCGCTGCGTAAATTGACGGCGCTATATAAATACCTGAAATAAAATAAACCCTGATGACCCGTTAGTGGGACTGTGATGTGCGGTGAGCAATCTGACACTGACATCACCAGTGAGACCAATACAGTGATCAGTGCTAATACTATACACTGTCACTGTACTAATGGCTGGGAAAGGATTAACATCTAGGGGCAATCGAAGGGTTAACTTTTCGCCTAACAAGTGTAATTTGTGTAATGTGCGCTGATTTTACCAAGCAATGTGACTGTTTTATCTACCAGCTTTGCAGGGAGAGAAAAAAAAAAAACAGTCACATTGCTGCTCTAAATATATATAAAAGAGGTGTAGCGCTAAAAATCCGTATAAAACGCAAACATTTGCCAATATGTCCACATATATTGTAAACGTATGTAAGACCATAAACGGATATATAGTCTGATAATACAGCAGATGAACTTGTGACTCCAGCCAAAAGTGAAAAATGCGCACTCACCTGAAGCGCATAGATAATGCGCATAAGTAATAATCCTCAAGGTATACTGGTCTATCCGGTGAACTTTCCCTCATGGTGCAGTCATCAAGCCGTTAGGAAAGCGTTAGAATCCACTGGTTCCAGAGGTCCTCCTTAAGAATAGTGGGGTAATCAGCCTGGATAGGGATCTCCCATTCCTCCGGATATGCTGGGTACTCACTGCTGCTGCCGGAGGAATGGGAGATCCCTATCCAGGCTGATTACCCCACTATTCTTAAGGAGGACCTCTGGAACCAGTGGATTCTAACGCTTTCCTAACGGCTTGATGACTGCACCATGAGGGAAAGATCACCGGATAGACCAGTATACCTTGAGGATTATTACTTATGTGCATTATCTATGCGCTTCAGGTGAGTGCGCATTTTTCACTTTTGGCTGGAGTCACAAGTTCCTCTGCTGTATTATCAGACTATATATCCGTTTATGGTCTTACATACGTTTACAATATATGTGGACATATTGGCAAATGTTTGCGTTTTATACGGATTTTTATCGCTACACCTCTTTTATATATATTTATTACTGTAGAGTGATTGGTACCTCCTTGGTGTTTTAGCAGATATTTATAGGAGCGCTCACTACTCGTATTTTTCACATTGCTGCTCTGTTTACTGACACAGGGGTTTCACCTGTCAGTCACTCAGCTGATCAGGTTCTGGCCATAAATTATTGGCTGGGACCCGCAGAACAGCTTGCGTTGTGGCGAATGACAGTGCAGCCAGGGCAGCGTGCACACATGTACCCTCCCTACCCAAAAGAGAGGGATCACGTACATGTACACGATCCAATGCGGTGGGGCCGCTCTGCTGCAGTATATCTGCGGCAGGCGGTCACCAAAAGGGTTCCATGCAGAAAAAAATGCAACATGTTCTACTTTTGTTGACTGCCCTGGGATGCACTGCACTGGTGTGAACTAGGGTCATTGGAATCCAAGGTAAACACTATGCATGCATTTTTGATGCAGAATAAAGACGCACTAGACTGCATCTGGTGTGAACCTACCTTTAACCCTTTGAGGACCAAGGGACGTATTTGTCCCATGTTTGTAATTGCGTGTATCATCTGATTAAGAACTTAAAACTCTTTTTTTTTTTTTTTGGTTTGAGTCAAAGTATTAGTTCTTATCAACAAACAACAAATGGATCTAGCTTTTTGCCAATTATTTCATGAAATTGCTTAATTACAGCAACTGAAGTGTACGAACTTTAAAAACAAAAAAAATTGATTCTTTTGGCGTTCCAAAACCTTACGGTCCTCAAAGGGTTAACCACTTGCCCTCCTGAGGATTTACCCCCCTTCCTGACCAGGCCTTTCTTTGCGCTGCACTATTTCAACTGGTAATTGCGCGGTCATGCAATGCTATACCCAAACAAAATTTACGTCCTTTTTTTCACACAAATAGAGCTTTCTTTCAGTGACATTTGATCACCCGTGCGCTTTTTATTTATTGCGCTATAAACAAAAACAGACCGAAAATTCTGAAGAAAAACTATATTTTTTTTTTACTTTCGGCTATAAAATATATATATAGTGAACTCAAAGTTCGCCATAAATTTAAACCAAAATGTATTCTGCTACATGTTTTTTGTAAAAAAAAAATCCCAATACGTGTAAATTAATTGGTTTACGTGAAAGTTATCGCGTCTAAAAAAAATATAGATACTGCAAATTACGCCATTGTTTGCTATAAAGCGCTGCACTAGTTTAACTGACAATTGCACGGTCATGCAATGCTGTATATAAATGAAATTGATGTCCTTTTTTCACACAAATAGAGCATTCTTTTGGTGGTATTTGATCACCTGTGCGCTTTTTATTGTTGGAGCTATAAATAAAAAAAGACCGAAAATTTTGAAAAAAAAAAAAACAATATTTTCTCATTTCTGTCATAAAAAAATATCCACAAAACTCAAATTTTGTCATAAATTTAGGCAAACTGTATTCTGCTCCATGTTTTTGGTAAAAAAAATCCCAATAAGTGTATATTGACTGCTTTGTGTGAAAGTTATATGTCTACAAACTATGGTATAGATAATGGAATTTACACAGCTTTTACTTTCTGACTGCTCATCACATTTCTTGAGATGCTAAAATACCAGGATAGTACAAACACCCTCAAATGACCACTTTTGGAAAGGAGATACCCTAAGCTATCTGATGAGAGGCATATTGAGTCCATGAAAGATTTATTTTTTCCACAAGTTTTTAGAAAATGACAAAAACATTTTTTTTTCCACACAAAGTTGTCACTTAACTGATATATTGCTCACACAAGCCACGGTTATATGTGGAATTACACCCCAAAATACATTCTGCTACTTCTACCGAGTATGGGGATACCACATGTGTGAGACTTTTTCGGAGCCTAGACACATACAGGAGCCTGAAATCCAATGACCACTTTGAAAGCCTGAAGGTGCGTAACTTCCTCATTTCACTTCCACACATACCTGTGCACAGACATACAGAGTGGTGTTCCTGAGCCGACAGGGAGGAGGACTGTTCGTAAACAAAGCAGCCCTCCTCCCCGTCGGTGATCGTCAGTAATTACCGGCTGGGGCCCGGTGATTGACAGACATGGCTGCGAACTGCGGCGTGGGTAGGGCACGGTGCCCCCTACCCAGAAGTGAAAAATCATGTATATATGGGATTTTGGCAACCCGTGCCGCCCTGTAGCAATATTTCTGCTATAGGGCAGTCGGGAAGCAGTTAAAGTAGTACAGCCAAAGCTCGTTTGGTTGTAATTCTGTTGATCACAGAAGGGCAGTTCATTCTGTACTCCTATGACCTATTTTCAGCCAACAGCGGGCTAAAGTCTGATGTTGGCTGACATCAGTCAGATGATCCAGGCTGGGGAAAGATCCTGACTTTAAAAAGTCAAGATCCACCCAGATCCTTGGACCAGCACCTGGCTTAGCCTCTCAGCGATCCACTGAGAGTCTGAGCCAGCTGCTCCCGCCCCTCCACAGCCCAGAGCTCCAATGACCGCAGGGGAGGGGTGCAGAGCAGACAGCGGTGACTGACAGTTCTCAGTGCTCTGTGAGCAGAGAGCTGGTGACTGAGTGATCAGTGATCTTTGATCATTCAGTTCGCAGTCTTAGAGGTGGCAGGGGACAGACACAGCATTGGATCAATGCTGTCTCTACCTACGTAAGTAGGATTTAAAAAAAAAAAACTCAACTTCTCTTTTAACAGCCTGGTCACACCGATCCGACTTTGAAACCGTGCAACTTCCAGTGAAGTCGCACGATTTGAAAGTCGGATGTTGTAGCACATTATCCAAGACATCTGCGGCTTGTAAGATGCAGATGTCTATGCAAGTCACACGTGAAGTAGTGCATGCACTACCTTAGAAATCGGTGCAGCTCTGACCAAGTCGGAATCGCACCTATATGACCGCTTTAATTGCAGACAATAGGGTTTGACTTGCCATGTGATTTGGAACTCGCATGGCATGGCAAATTGCACCCGGTGTGCTGCATGCTGGCACATTATCCTCTTCACAGGGAGAAGATTTGTTAGAATTTTTTTTTTTTTTTGCGGTTTACTATAGCTTTAAAGGCCAGTATCTGCAGATTAGTAGAATGCTGTGGGAGTGCAGTCCATGTCCTCCACTCACCTGATCTCTTTCAGTCCTTCTTTCTGGATCACCTGAAGGATTTCTTTGTGGCTCATAGGCGTGTTGTGATATTTTTCCAGCACCTGCGAAGAAGACAAGAATTCTCAGGACCAGTATTTAACCCCCGTGATGTATAACCACTACTGTAAGTGCCTGTCTTTAGGACACCAATGGTCACATTTATACAGGAAAATAAAAGTTTTAACCATAAAGAATAAATCATTTCAAAAACAAGATTGACGCAATTTGTAGGGGCACTCTACTGCAGACATCCATCCCACTTAGCATACCTTATACTAAACCTCCCTCAACACTTTCCTCTTTTGACCTCGCTACTACTGAAGAGGTCACTAAAGTTTTCTCAGAAGCGCACTACCTGCCCCCTAGATCCTGTCCCCTCACAACACCCTCCTCTTTGATCATCACTCACATCTTCAATCTCTCCCTCTCTACAGGCACCTTCCCCTCTCCTCTAAAACATGCACACATCACTGCCATACTTAAAAAGCCCTCCCTGGACCCCACCAACCTGAACAACTTAAGACCCTTCTCCCTGCTGCCATTTACCTGTAAACTCTTAGAACGCTTAGTCTACAATCATCAGATCTCCCACCTCACTGACAACAACCTTCTTGACCCTTTACAGTCTGGCTTTCGCTCACTCCACTCCACTGAAACTGCCCTACTAAAACTCACTAATGATCTACTAACTGCTAAAACCAATGGCCACTACTCTGTACTCTTACTACTTGACCTCTCTGTGGATTTTGATACGGTTGACCATCCCCTCCTCCTCAAAAAACTCCACTCTCTTGGCCTCAGAGACTCTGCTCTCTCCTGGTTCTCCTCCTACCTATCGCAGCGCACCTTCAGCGTTACCTATAACTCTGCCTCCTCCTCTTCACTCCCTCTTTCTGTATGGGTCCCTCAAGGTTCCGTTCTTGGACCCCTTCTCTTCTCCATCTACACCTCCTCCCTTGGTCACTTGATAAACTCCCACGGCTTTAAGTACCATCTCTATGCTGATGACACAAAAATCTATCTTTCTACTCCTCACCTCACCCCTTCAGTCTCCTCTTCACCTCACTAACCTACTAAGCGACATATCGGCATGGATGTCACTCCACTTCCTCAAACTCAATCTTTCCAAAACTGAGCTCTTAGTATCCCCCCAGCCCATGCCCCCTCCCCTGACTTCTCCATCAAGATCAATAACACTACCATCAGTCCCTCCCCTCATGCCAGGGTACTAGGTGTAATCCTAGACTCCCATCTGTCCTTTCAGCCCCAAATCCAATCACTGTCCAAATCTTGTAGACTTCACCTCCGCAACATCTCCAAGATACGCCCGTTCCTAACCTCGGAAACCACTAAGCAACTTATTCACTCCCTGGTTATATCTCGCCTTGACTATTGTAACTCCCTCCTCATTGGCCTACCTAATCGCAGGCTATCCCCTCTTCAGTCTATCATGAATGCTGCTGCCAAACTCATCCATCTTACTAACCATTCCGTATCTGCCAATCCCTCCACTGACCTCCACTCAGTGTCCTCCACCCCTCTCTGCCAATCCCTCCACTGACCTCCACTCAGTGTCCTCCACCCCTCTCTGTTAATCCCTCCACTGACCTCCACTCAGTGTCCTCCACCCCTCTCTGCCAATCCCTCCACTGACCTCCACTCAGTGTCCTCCACCCCTCTCTGTTAATCCCTCCACTGACCTCCACTCAGTGTCCTCCACCCCTCTCTGCCAATCCCTCCACTGACCTCCACTCAGTGTCCTCCACCCCTCTCTGCCAATCCCTCCACTGACCTCCACTCAGTGTCCTCTACCCCTCTCGGC